>NC_051078.1:25593318-26193318 GCF_004664715.2 Peromyscus leucopus
TTCCTCCTTTAAACAGTTATCTCCCGGGATCCACTATGCCATGCTGTCACAGTAGAAATAGAAAAAACAAAAACAAAAACAAAAGTTTTTAAAAATACTTTAAAGAGAAAACCAAAAGCATTAGTCTTGGGAAAAAAGAGTAAGTAATGTTTGTGTGGTAAGAAACAACAAAGTAAATAATTGTGTGATGCTCTGCAGTGTCTCCAGGAAGTCTCTTCATATCTCATCTCTTCAAATTGTCACATTTTTATCCACTGTTTTTTTTTTGAGAGAATCAAAGAAAGATATTAGCAAGTAATAATGAATGCCAGGTCACACATCTACATAAAAAGCTTTTTAGACAAAAAAGATATTTCTCTAGGAGACAAGATTGTTTTGCGGTAATAAAAAGATATATCATTTTATTTTATCCTATTAATCACATAAAATATTCATATTGTCTTGTTTCCTGTCATATTGTTTAAAAAAGTCAAATAACACATAATCCTTTATATAGGGATGGAATTATATCTTTACTGACATAGTATAACTCATTGAAGAAAAATATTAATTGATCAACCTATTATAAAATGTCCATATTTAACAAGCTAGAGATAGTCTCCTATATTCACATGCACTGGGACATACCAGATATTCTTAGTAATTTGGCATTTATGAAGAACTACAGACAACTAAAACATATTGAGAACAGAAGAAATAGTATTTCCCTGGGCAGAGCACACCAGTTGTTTATCCAATACCAAATAGTTAGGCCTGAAAATGTGCGTACAACTAACATATACATTGAAAAATTTGTAGATATGTATTTAGGGATATATGTATATATTCATGTCCAGATATGCATATAATAACAATTAATAAAAATTAGGCCATTTATTGGAAAAAGAACAAGAAGATCCATATGGGACAATTTGAAGGGAGAAAAGGGAAGGGTAATGAACTGGTTATTATTTCAAAAAATTAATTAAAAATAAAATTCAAGAAATAATTATAAGTTATAATAATAGGAAGTTGTGGTGGTATTGTGTTCACCAAAATATTGTGTACTCTAATAAATTTATCTGGGGTCAGAGAACAGACAGCCACTAGATACAAAGGCTAGAAAATGGTGGCACTCACACCTTTAATCCTAGCATTCCAGAGATAGAAATCCCTCTGGATCTCTGTGAGTTCAAGGCCACATTGGAAATAGCCAAGCATGGTGACACGCCTTTAATCCCAGAAAGCCAGCCTTTAATCCCAGGGAGTGGTGGTAGAAAGCATAAATGTATATAAGGCGTGAGGATCAGAAACTAGAGGCATTTGGCTGGTTAGGCATTTGGCTGGTTAAGATTTTGGCTGGTTAAGCTTCAGGCTTTTGAGCAGTAATTCAGCGGAGACCCATTCCGGATGAGGACTCAGAGGCCTCCAGTCTGAGGAGACAAGACCAGCTGAGGATCCGGCGAGGTGAGATAGCTGTGGCTTGTCCTGTCTCTCTGATCTACCAGCATGGACCCCAATAACTCGCCTCGGGTTTGATTTTATTAATAAGAACTTTTGAAATTCCAGCTACAGGAAGTCTTATTGCCTTTCCCCACTTATGCTAGCACATCTGTTGTTCTTATTCGACATATGCTATTGAGACTTTATGTATATAGCAGTTTGGTGTGTTCTTTGATATCATCCTTGTTCTGCTTTTATTTGGGCAGTCATATTGATGAGATTTTTATAGGTGTAAGCAACAGAGTTAAATTCAAAGCCAGTGTTCTTTAGTGTCCATAATCTTAAACACTGGTTAGTAAATGATCATTGGTTTCTTTCAATGATAGTAAGTTGATATGTCGATCCTATTAGTAGAGAATATAGCACCTTATCACAATAGTTGTACCGATATTTAGGCAATTAAAACAAAATAATTCATGCATATGAAGATATAGAGGAGAACGTATCCATTGGCATTATACAAATAATTTGTTTACCCCAGGAGAAAATTAGAATTATATTATTTTAAAACAAAACTTCAACTCTTGAGATGTCTGTTACGTACTTTGTTGTGCTTTAAGAATGTAATGAGTCTGAAAAAAATATCTCATTTGGGAAAGTATTTATTGCCCAAGATGAGGACCTAAAATGGATTCCCCTTGTGCACATAAAGAACTGAGATGGGGCAAACACTTGTGCTCCCAATGCTGAAAAGGCTTAGACACACGGATCACCGGCTAATTGGTCAACAAGTATAGCATCATCAGGCTCAAAACTTAAAGTGGAAGATGCTTAGACCTCCACATATACATACACATAAATGCACAAAGACATCCACATAAACATGACCACACCCTTCCACTATACAGCCACATGTAAAAATGACAATAATAATAAAATTAACAACACAATCACACAAAGCTTTAAATATATATATATATCTTGTGCATTTGTGGATAAACTTGAGCTCTGCTTGGATCTACTTTGGTGTCTTAAGAGTCTTCAGTCCTCTGTTTCTGAACATTCTAGTTTGCTCTATATAGTGGTTTGTAAACTTGAAAATTTCTTTGACATTTCTCTTGTCTCTTTCCTTGTCACTGTTCAAAAAGTATTAGAAATTGTGAATATGTTTTATTATGTGACCTTAAGAAATATGTCACCTAGCTTGCCTATTTCCTGTATATTCATTATCTGTTCTAGAGTGGTATATATTAATATTTATTTCCTATCATATAACTCATAAACATCAAAATGAAAACACAGTAAAAAAATGTCAAGGATATGAAAACCAATGACCTGTGATTTCAAGTTGATTGTGATGTTGCCCAATGTACATAGAGGTATTCATAAAGTAAGCTTAAATATCACAGCACAGTATTCCACAATACAATAACCACATACTATATTTTCAGTGAACTGAATAAACTGGGAAAAATTGACTGTCTTTGAAGGTCAGGGTATACCAATAAGATGTTAACTTTCTTAGTTTTTTTTTTCTATTTTTACTTACATTTTAAGAACTGTGTGTATTTTTACTTATCAAATAAAAACTGAAAGAACTATATAAAAACAATATTTATGATAATAATATGAGATTCTGTCATTAGCAAAAAGGTTTAAATCTTAAATACATGCTGAGTATTGTTATTGGATTTAACCATTTCAGTTTTCACAGCAAATCTGTTGGGTGGGTGTAACAGTTTTGTGCATAAAGAAACTTCCTCTGGGTGCAGAAAACAGAGGAAGAGTCTGGCTTCTTTAAAAAGGCCAATTGTTCAAAATAGAAAAATAAATTTTAATATTTTCTTGGTTTCCTTCCTTGAATAAAAATTAGTAATTCCCTCTTGAAACCCTTCAGTGCCCGTTAAACACTGACTGGACCATTTATTCAGCTCTCTATCTAAGTAGAAGGAGGAGTTGCTGTTTTAAGTTCACAAATCAGAACAGTGATACCTAGAGTATTTTTTTGGGGGAAAAGTCTTAGAAAAGTGCAAAAGTCTTTCCTAACTTTTTTTCTAACTGCTGATACTGTAACCATTGGCACATATAGAAAAATTCTCTGCTTTAACTTCCAGAATGTTCCAAACATGTTGACATTTTATAGAAATTTAATCATGCTTCCTGTAACAATTTGTTTCAAATGTATATTCAATGTGCTTTAATAAATATGTCCCTTATGAATATATAGCATGCAATTATTTTCTATTTTCACTATTGATGACAATTTTGTTGTTGTTGTTGTTGTTGTTTGTATGTTTTTCAAGACAGGGTTTTTCTGTGTAACAGCCTTGGCTGTCCTGAAATTCATGCAACAGACTAGCCTGGCCTCGAACTCACAGAGATCAACCTTCCTCTGCTTCCTGAGTGCTAGGTGTGCCATCATGCCCAGTACTGATCATGGAATGTTTATATCAGATTTGTTCATATTTTATTGACGGTTGTAGTTAATAGACTAGATAATATAATAAAGAACACATTTTTCCATTTTTTTCTTTTGAAAATAATATTTCTTTGTTCCATTTAACTTTATATACATATTTGGGAATGACAAATCATGTATATTGGCTCCTAGGAATTGTTATGCATCATTCTTCTACGTTCCTTTTCAGATACCTTTTTTTCTTATTTACTTATGTATTTACTTATTTGTTTGTTATTTATTTATTTAGTGTGTGGTGTTCAAATGCCACAGCATTTCTTTAGACATCATAGGACATTTGAGAGTCTTGAGGTCTCAAACTCAGGTCCGTAGCCTTGGCAGCAAGCTCCTTTTCCTACTGAGTAATTTCATTCGCCTGGTTTCATATTTTCCTATACTCACCTGCTTCTACCTGTAATGTGTGAGAGTTGTATTTTTTTTTCTATCTGTGCCTTTTTCCTAAGTGCTAGACCATTTAGAGATATGTAAAGGTGTCCCCATTTTATTGTTTCACTGAGAGCACAAGTCAAGATTTTCTACTTAATCGTAGTATTTTCCCCCAGAATAAGCTTAAGCTGTTGGTAATACTTGAGTTCCCATCTATTACTCGTGTATTTATTTAAAATGAATCCCAGTGGACCTTCTCTGCTTGTTCCCCATTTTTCCCAGTCCTGTTATCTATGCTTTAGTTCTCATTGCCTTTACCACATTTATTACAATATTTTCCTAAAATTCCTGTGTCTCCAATCTTCCTCCTTTTCCAGTGTTGCTAATTTTCTTTTCAAAAGAGAGAACCTGTGTTATTACACACCGTATTAAGATGTTTGATAAAGTCCTCTATTTTTGAGACAATAAATGACATTTACCTTTTCCATTTCCAGGCAACAAACTACAACAACAAAATCAAAGCTAAAACAGAAACAAAATGAAAGAAACAATTCTTTAGCAATTGCCTTTGGTAAGGAAAGCAATCATAGGAAGGAGAGGACTTGATTTTTAAAAGTTACATATATTGTCAAAATTGCACTATAAGATTCTGCAGTATGTAGCCATTTTGGCAGAAATATAGACATTCTAAAAAGAAGCATCCCTCTCATTAGTTAACGATTTGAACAATGGACCCCACTCCAATATTCAAATTTCCCCAGGCATCTCATGCTAGAAGAAGGGAGAGTCTGGGATCTGGTTAGAGTCAGAGGGTAGCTTTTCTCCCAGAATAAGATGTTAACCATTTCTAACAACTTGTCAGGCCACCATGGAGGAGAGACTTGAGCACAGACAATGATTGATTAATGATGCAGAGGACCACACATGAGGACAGCTTAGTTATGTATGCTCCTCATCTCAGGACTCCTGTAGATGGAAGACAGGCTTGAGAGATCACTGGACCTCTTAATTTATTCCTCTTCTTAATGTGGCCCCTTGAAAAAGTCTCCTTGCTGTTTTCCACTATTACTTGTATATTTAATAGGCATATTGTTAGGATTGGCATTGAACCAAACTGCTCAGGTAGCAATTTCAGCAAGCATGGCCAGGAGATGAGAAACTCATTCTGGGGATTAGTCACTCTTAGCAACTTTGACCCAAGATGACATGAAATAGTTAAATAGTTCAGGAAGCTACTGGAATAATTTTATTCTTTTTTTTTTTTTTTAATTTTTATCTTCACACTTCAGGCAGAACCATGTGCTTTTTATTCAAATGGAAGCATGAGAATAGATAGAATTGAATAAGGGGATATTTCAGAATTTCATATTGGCTTATTCGGTGCTTTGTGACATTATACATTTTATTTGGGAGTTTTGCTTTTACATGGAGACATTCTAAGCCAGAACAACTGTTCTGCTCCATGAAGTATTACTGATTGCTCTTTACAACCGCATTTCTATTAGTTACTTTCACCAACTTGTGATAAAACACCATGACAAATGCAGCTTCTTGAAGAAAAAGTTTATTTACCTTAGGGTTCCAGAGAGTTAGACTCTAGGGTGGCAGGTAAAAGACAGGCAGTAGCAAGCAGGCATGGCCGCTGGGCCGTAAGATGAAAGTTCACATCTTCAACTTCAAACATGGATCAGAGAGAGTAAACTGGGAGTAGGCAAAGGACTTAAGTTTTCTTTTTTTTTTCTTTTTCTTTTTTTTTTTTTTTTTTGGTTTTTCGAGACAGGGTTTCTCTGTGTAGCTTTGCGCCTTTCCTGGAGCTCACTTGGTAGCCCAGGCTGGCCTCGAACTCACAGAGATCCGCCTGGCTCTGCCTCCCAAGTGCTGGGATTAAAGGCGTGCGCCACCAACGCCCGGCCAGGACTTAAGTTTTCAAAGCCATTTCTTAATGACAAACCATTTCTAACAAGACCATACACCCTATGCATCTACAAACTGCAGCCAAAGTTGAGTGGGAGGATCAAGTATTCAAATACATGTATCTATAAGGGACATTCTCATTAAAACTGACACTGTTTAAGTCTCCTGAGATTATCTACAATTAAAAATTCTAAAATATATATTTTTTTGCAGAAGAGAGAAACCCTCCCACTCCTCTAAGCTCTCATCCCCCGTCCCTTGCCCTCCATTAACCCCCCCGCCCTCATCCCCAGTTTGCTCGTATAGATCTCATCCACATCTCCATGACTGGGCCATCCATGGGCCCTTCCTAGGGTCTTCCTTACTAGCTAGCTAGCCTCCCTGGAGCTATGGATTGCAGTCTGGTTATCCTTTGCCTTATATCTAGTATCCACTTATGAGTGAGTACATACCATGTTTGTCCTTCTGAGTCTGGGTTACCTCACTCAGGATGATATTTTCTGCTTCCATCCATTTGCCTGCAAATTTCATGATGTCATTGTTTTTCTGCACTGACCAGTAGTTAGTTCATTGTGTATATGTACCACATTTTCTTTAGCCATTCTTCAGTTGAAGGGCATCTAGGTTGTTTCCAGGTTCTGACTATTACAAATAGTGCTGTTATGAATGTAGTTGAGTATGTGTCTTTATGGTATGATTGAGCATTCCTTGGGTATATGCCCAAGAGTGGTATAGCTGGGTCTTGAGGAAGATTGATTCCCAATTTTCTGAGAAACCGTCATACTGATTTCCAAAGTAGCTGTACAAGTTTGCATTCCTACCAATAGTGGAGGAGTATTCCCCTTGTTCCATATCTTCTCCAACATTAAGTTGTCTTCAGTGTTTTTGATCTTAGGCATTCTGAGAGGTGTAAGATGGTACTCAGAGTCATTTTGATTTGCATTTCCCTGATGACTAAAGATGTTGAGCAATTACTTAAATGTCTTTCAGCCATTTGAAATTCTTCTGTTGAGAATTCTCTGTTTAGCTCTATAGCCCCATTTTTTAACTGGACTGTTAGGTATTTTTATGTCTAGTTTCTTGAGTTCTATATATATTGTGGATATCAGCCCTCTGTCAGATGTGGGGTTGGTGAAGATCTTTTCCCATTCTGTAGGCTGTCTTTTTGCCTTGTTGACCATGTCCTTTGCCCTACAAAAGCTTCTCAGTTTAAAGGGGTCCCATTTATTAATTGTTGCTCTCAGTGTCTTTGCTACTGGTGTTATATTTAGGAAGTGATATCTGGTGCCAATGCGTTCAAGACTACTTCCTACTTTCTCTTCTAGCATGTTCAGAGTACCTAGATTTATCTTGAGCTCTTTGATCCACTTCGACTTAAGTTTTGTCCATGGTGACAGATACGGATCTATTTGCAATTTTCTACATGTTGACATCCAGTTATGCCAGCACCATTTGTTGAAGATGCTTTCTGTTTTCCATTGTACAGTTTTGACTTCTTTGTCAAAAATAGGTATTTATACGTGTGTGGATTAATATCAGGATCTTCAATTCGATTCCATTGGTCCACATGTTGGGTTTTATGCCAGTACCAAGCTGTATGTAAAGTGAGTAGAAAATCTCTTAAGAAAAAAGAAAGAAAGAAAGAAAAGCAAATTTTTTTCTTGGTTGAATTTTTATGTAAGTTAATAATCTGCTTTTTCTTCATTTTATTCTTTTATTGAAAATAGATTCCTTTTAGTACGATGGCCATTTTTACTATGTTAATTCCTGGGCCACCATTCCTATTTGTTAGGGTTCTTGGTAAGAGAAGGTACTCTGCATGCTTCCTATGGAGAAATGTAAACCAACCCAGTCATAAACCCTTGGATCAACAATGGTGTTCAATGGTGTTCTTACAAGGTATGCTAATGCAATGGTGGCACAAAGCTTGTGGGAGTAACCAGCCAATATCTGATAATAAATATATCAGATACATAGATAAAATTAATATTAAATTCACAAAGACTTCTGAGTAGAATATCCCACAAAATTGCTCATATAAATTATTCAGTTTGGTTGAGGAGGAGGCTTCTCAAATCCAATGACATCATTTAAATACTGATCCAATGCTGTTTAGTCTCATATATAAGCCTTCAATTAGTTCACAACTCAAATCTTATCATCCACCTTCTAAACATGAAGCTATTATATGTGGATGTAGCAGCACTACTACATGTAGCAGCAATTAAAGAAGAAAAAAATAGGTCATGAGTTAGAAGGAGATCATGGATGAAAGTGTTTGAAGGGATAAAAAACTAGGGGAAATATATTATAACTATAATATAATCACACAATTAAAGGTAATAATTGAAAAATAAAGCTAGTGATATAACCAAGAAAGAGATCATTGACAGACTAAAAATAAACCTTCAAAAACCATTAAAGTATTCACAAAACTAATGTGGCCAGACAAAATTAAATAATAATTCTTGTAAGTCCTGTTCAAAAGTTTGTTTCACCTTGAATGCATAGTTGTGTGTCACTAAAGTTAATTAAACAGAGACCGGGGTTTTTTTATTTGCTGAGGGAGTGGAGTTTGTTAAGAACCACTGACCTAGAAAATAGCTTGAAAAGAGACCCATATAATTAGTAGTTTGGATCTACAGTAGAACCTAAGCCCATTTTTGCCCTTTAATAGGAATACAAATATTATTCCATCCTATTCAAATGGGAAGACATTCAAATCCCAAGAAAAAAGTAAATGTAGTCCCTTATTCAAGTGAATAAATGAGTCTATAACACTCCAATGGTCTAGTAATAAATACAGACTCATTAGTAAAAATCACAGGATCTGTATCCAGCCAAACTACAAGTTGAGGCAAAGGGGGATGAGAAATGTAAGACCAGAACACATACTCAGAGGCATTTACGGCAGATCCACGGGTCAAGCAGGATAAGGAACCTAATCCAATACACATGCTCTGAGGCACACACCTCAGATGCACAGGTTTATATTCATTCAAAAATTAATCATCCCTTCCTTGTTATTAGTATCCTCATCACCCTCAACAGTGCAAATTACTACTCAAGCAACCCAAAATTCAACAGTGATCTCCCCTCCATTTTATATGCCTTTTTGATATTCTTTTTTACTATGTCCCATACTTCTTTTTTTTTTTTGGTTTTTCGAGACAGGGTTTCTCTGTGTAGCTTTGTGCCTTTCCTGGAGCTCACTTGGTAGCCCAGGCTGGCCTCAAACTCACAGAGATCCGCCTGGCTCTGCCTCCCGAGTGCTGGGATTAAAGGCGTGCGCCACCACCGCCCGGCTCTTTTTTTTTTATTATTAAGAAATTTTCTATTCATTTTACATACCAACTGTAGATCCCCCTTTCCTCCCTCTTCCTGCTCCCCAGCCTTCTCCCCCCCCCCTTGCAACCAACTCCCCATTACCACCTCCTCTAAGGCAAGGCCTCCCATGGGGAGACAGCAGAGCCTGGTACACTCAGTTGAGGCTGATCAAAACTCCTCCCCCTTCACTAAGGCTGTGTAAAGTGTCCCACCATAGGTAGTGGGCTCCAAAAAGCCAGCTCATGCACCAGGGACAGATCTTGATCCCAATGTCAGGAGGCCCCTTAAGCAAGTCAAGCTAAATAACTGTCTTGCCTAAGCAGAGGGCTTAGTTCAGTCCCATGGAGGCTCCATAGCTATTGCTCTGCAGTTCATGAGTTCCCATTAGTTTGGTTTGGTTGTCTCTGTGTGTTTCCCCATCATGATCTTGATGTCCCTTGCTTATAGAATTCCTCTTCTCTCTCTTCTTCTGGACCCCTGTAGCTCGTCCTGGTGTTTGGCTGTGGATCTCTGCATCTACTTCCATCAGTTACTAGATGAAGGCTCTATGTTGACAGGGTATTCACCAATCTGATTATCAGAATGGGCCAGTTCAGGCACCTTCTCCACTATTGCTATTAGTCTAAGGTGGGGTCATCCTTGTGGATTCCTGGGAACTTCCCTAGCACCTTGTTTCTCCCTATTCCCATGATGTGTCTCTCTATGATGGTATCTTTTTCCTTGCTCTCCCACTCTGTCCCTGCTCCATCCTGAAGGAACTTTAGATTAAGTATGGGTCATAAAAGAACAGGATGTCCCATTCTTCTTAATCTAAAGTTCCTTCTACAAGCCAAGGATTATAATCCTAAACAACTTGAAAGCAATCTGCTAGTTGTGATTTTAATCCTTGTGCTCCTCCTTGCTTTATAAAATAATGCACAAGTTCAACATCAAACAAAGCCTTCCCTGGTTTCTTCCACACTATTCTCACTCATCTCCTTCTGTGAGGGTCCCCATACTCTCGGAGCTGCCTTTAGGACCCTGTTCAGGTAGTACCACTGTAGAGGTGATGGGATCTGACACAAAGGAACTAAAACTGATAAGCCCCAGGTCATGGGCAAGCCATACCTGAGGGAAAAGGTGCACTTGATGGGCAAGCCCCACACAGCAAAAACATTCTTTTTATATTCCATAAAGGCATATAAAGAAACAACAGCCTCTTGTAATCAATAATCTGAAGTAAACTCACTTCTATCCATAATACCCAAGAAGAGCATGAAACAAATTCCAAGAATAATTTTATGATTTAAAGAAACTGAGGTCATAAGAATTATTTTCTTGTACTTTTCTCACAAGAATGTAGAATTCTGCTCATACAACTCCATTCCCAGACTATTGTTGAGCTTTCTACAGCCCCACATTGAGCACCAAAATGATGTTTGTTTTTGTTCTTTTTTTGGGGGGTGCCATCCAGCCCCCAAATAAATTATAGAGGGAGGCTTATCCTTAATTATAAATTACCGGCCTTAGCTTGGCTTCTTTTTTGCCAGCTTTTCTTAAGTTAAATTATCCCCTCTACCTTTTGCCTTTGGGCTTTTAACATTTCTTTTACTTTTGTATTTACTTCCACTCTTACTCCGTGACTGGGTGCCTGGCCCCTGAAGACCTCCTCTCCTTGTTTCTCTTCTTTTTTCATTTCCTTCCAGATTTCTCCTACAGTTTCCTCTCTCTGGCTGCCAGCCCTGCCTGTCCTTTCTCCTGCCATGCTATCGGCTGGCTGTTCAGCTCTTTATTAAACCATCAGGCATTTTAGATGGGCACAGAAACACAGCTTCACAGAATTAATCAAATACAATATAAACAAATGCAACACATCTTCGCATCATTAAACAATTGTTCCACAGCATAAACAAATGTAACACATCTTAAAATAATATTCTACAACACTGGACCATGTTCTATATTTTATTTTAAAAGGAAACTTAACAATATTTGGCGTACTGTGCTACTGTTGGTGTTAAAAAAATATATCCATTCCATTTTCTGAAATTTCAAATTTTGAATTCCTATACCATCAACTATGATAAGTTACATACCAATAAATATTTTAATTTTGGATATTATTAAACTCTATTTTTGAAGAACATGTTAAGTCTGTATTTTAACAATTGCCTCTGGGTCATTTGCAGAATTTATACAAGACAGCAAATGAACCAAAATTGTAATTTTACCCTCTGTTTTCAGAACAAGCATCTCATTTTGCAAATAACATATCCTAAACATAATTCTGTGAGAAAGGAATGAAGAAATAACAAGACTGGGAAATTTGAATGACAGAAACATTTAAATAAATTAAGTATTCTAACATTCATGGAAATGTAGTGAGTGTCAGAGATGAATCTTTAAAGATGTATAAGTCCCCAAAAATATAGCTAAAACCATCCATGTACCTAAGTGTACATATATCCATGTAAATAAGGGTACAACAGAAATAGATATATACATTTTCTTTTATTAACTTTAAAATTAGTCTTGAAACTAAATTAGGACATATTTTAAGAACAGAATTTAAATTTTAAAACACATATTGAATTATGGAAAAGAATTGATTTTCTATATTTCAGTTTAGAGAAAGACTGAAAATCTATCAAAATTGGCACAATACTTGTCTCATGTATCCAATAATTATATGAGATGATAGCAGTATGGAAATCCAGTGAAACATGATGTGCATTGAGAACCCCTAATATCTGCTCCATTTTTTTCTTTAAATCTGAAATTTCTCTTAAACAATGTTTGTCCAAAAGTTGATAGTTAGAAATATTCAACAGAAGAAATTTATTTACACCATTAGTTAGGACACAGGAGATTTCATTACTCGGTTATCAAGAATGACCTTAGATCAACTCAATAGTCTTGCATGAATCTTTTTGCTGAACTTTGAAAGACAAAACAAGGTATTAATCAGCTGGCTCTGTTTGTAGCATGGAGCATTTGGAGAAAAATTTCTTGAAGATAGTTGACAGTAGAAAGGTTTAAATAATTTAATTGTTACCAAGGTAAGTTGCAGAATCACCTTTTTCTGCAGGTGTTTATAAATAGGATTATCCCAAATGTAATCCAATCAGGAGACAGACTGATGGATGAGATGCTCTCTTAGATTTGTCTGTTCTGATAAATTTAACACTGCAGTGGCAAGTTGCTGTCCTGAATAGAATAATTTGAGCACGGGAAGATGATGAATCTCAGGAAGGAACAACATAGATGAAATAGAGCCGGCGCTGTATGTGAAACCATTAATGTGATGAAAAACTTGTACCATGGCAGTAGACAGGTATTTATGCCCATTTCACAATGCCAACACTCAATTTACTCCATGATACATTTGTTAAAACATTAAATGGCTATAATTAATACGCCTTGCTAGATGATCAATGCTACTATATTTTAAAATTCTAGCATGTGAGCAGGAATACTCAAAGTTTAAAATGAATGTCCCTAATATTTGACTCCCCTCAATATAATCAGTATAAATTTCTGGTTATAACATATTTGGCCAATTCTATCTGTTATTTGTAAGAATCAGGGGAAGACAGACTAATATTGTGGATGATTTATTCAGAATTGAATGTACTATACATTCAGATAATTTTGTAAAATGGCCAAACCAATCTTGCTTTGTTATTTCTTTTCCTGATCATCAATCAATTAGATAATTTTAATTTCTATAAAATATAACATGTTCTTTAATTATACTATCCAAGAAAAACTCTGTCCACTTTAATAGGTGACTGATGAAGAAAATTGAGAGTAATCAATATACAGTGTTAACTTCCCGACCATCTCCTTCATTTGTGTATATTGTGGTGTTTTTCGATGGGAAATGAGCCCACCAGCTCGGGATCATGTATTTGAATACTTGGCCTCTAGTGCAAGGCGGGGTTTCGGGAGGTAGTGCAACTTTTTGAGAAAATGTATCAGTGGCGCAGAATTTGAAAGGATAGCCTAGCCCCACTTCCGTGTCTCTGTCTCCTTCCTGTTTGCAGTTGAAGATGACGTATCTTGGCTGCCTACACTTCATTATGCCTGATGCTTGCTGCTAATCCTTCCTGACTTGATGGTGCTCGTAACACTTTGGAACCATACCTCGAAGTAAACTTGTCCATGCGTGTGTCGCTGCTGGCCACGGTGTTTCATCACAGCAACAGAAAAATAATTAATACATGTGCTAATCCAGAAGCGCATCCAAAATGGCTTCTTTTACTTAGCATTGTGTGTAATATTATGTGATAAAATATCTTTCCATTTGTTTGCAGAAGAATTAAAACATTTTCCCTTGTGCCAATAAAATGTAAAGAAAGTAACCACCCTCCATCACACTGCAATTACACATTCTTGATCACTTTAACCTTTATGCTTCAGCTACCTCTTAGCTCTTAATTTACTAATTTCTGACTTTAAGTCAGATTATGTTGAGCTGAGAAAAAAATAAAATGTTATATAACACTTAATTTCATTTTTGTAACATACTTGAAATTTCCCAAGTATTGAGATGAAAAACAAGTTGGTGATTGATATGGGAATAATTATACTGGGGAGGAGATAGGAGTTGGTGAAAAGAAAATAGTGCATATTTATGTGATGAACTACTTCTGCATCTTTATTTAATGGTGCTTTATAAATCTTCACATGCATCGAGTATCATAGAACCATATATAGACATCAACATGACTATAGCTTCAGCCTTTCATATCACTTTATGAGCTCTACACTAATCCTTCTATATGTCAAGGCTAAGAGGTTTCCAACCTTTAGGAAGTGTGGCCATCTCACAAAAACCTCAACAGAAGACATGAGAAGCCTTCTTTGGAGTATTAACCATTAGGTCAAATTCTCCAAGTAACCACAGAACATTATAAGAGGTTGCCATTTCACTTGGTTTCTCCCGACTCTCCTCTCCCAAAAGGTGAACAGTAAATCCCTATTACTAAGGATAGGATACCATTCACTTCAGATACAGGAAATAGAGTCTCCTGAGATGGAACTGAAATAAAAGCTTTCTCACTGAGGATTGGCTTTCATTGTATCAGAAAGCAATACATAAGATTCCAAAGAAGGGAAGCAACTAACAGCCCTATCCAAGTATGATTTCTGTGAACCATAACAATGTACAAGATGCCATGACAACCCTAAGTTTGTGGTAAGGGCATGCATACCTTGGCAGTAACCAAAAGCTTTGTAAATCGGATATAAGACCTGCTCAACAATAGGGAATCACGCTGGCACCAGAAATCTTGCCAATTTACTATATAAATTGCTATATAAATTACTATATAAAATGCTATAGAAGTTATGCATATCAGAGGAGAACATACAAATATCACTTTACTAAATATATATACAGTATAATATCTAAATACATTATAAATATTTGTAATTATAGCCACAGATAAATGTAGTCCTCACTCCTAATGTAGATGATTACAGGAAACCACAGCAAATCAAAACACAGAGCTTTTGAGCCCTATCCAAAAGGATACATCTACAAATCAGCTCCCACACCTATATCTCAGGGATTGTTGTAAAAGAAGGAGCAAAAAGATTGTGCAATATCCAGAGGAACTTGGAAGCATGTGTCTCTTAATAATGTCAGAAACTATACCCATGAAATCTCACCAACATGACTGTCTAATCATGAGGCAAACAGGAGATGGCAACCATAGACATGCTAATGTGGGTGGGGGATGATCCATCAGACCTCAGTCCTACATAAACAACTATAGGCAGCTAAGAAAAGCTGGTAGTGAGAGAGAGATTGTCTTCTCCAGGGTTGAGCACATCAATTGATTGTCTGGTGATAAAAGGCCTGAAAACATACATACAAGTATTATAGAGACTGAGTATGTTGTAAGTATGCATTTAGGAATACATATGTATATATATATATATAGTCAGTGATAAAAGAGGCCATGGATTTGAAAGAGCACAAAGATGGCTGTGTATTTGGGAGGCTTGTGAGGGAACCAAGGTAAGGGAAAATGATATAATTATATTACAATCACAAAAAAATTAAAATATAGAAATCCTTAAAATAGGCCAAGAAGGTCCTGAGATCTTTATTGTGCTAACATAGGAAGGGATTAATTAGTTTAGTTTTCTTGCTCTGGATCCTGTACAGTCCTCAAGAGACTAGGGTAATATAATATAGAGTTATCACATTAGTATATCTGCTTGTGTCTTTCAGCATAAAACACATCTTTTTATTTGTCTGTTATTGCCCAGGGGACATACACCAAAGTCCAGATAGATGAGGTTGCTCTGAATTATCAATTCTGATAAACTTGAGCCAAATAAATCCCTTTAGAAAAAAAAAAAACTTATTTGGAAAATCGAGTGAGGAAGACAAAGATTGTTTCTGTACTACCTTAGTTAGCATCTGTTGTACATTTATGTGTATTTCCAAGAAAAGATGAAAACAGACATACTCATCCATGAAAATGAAACACTAGTCATACATATTCATATTCCAATGTAGAATCCGGTGGCAGAAGAGATTCTGCCTTAGGGTCAAGTATTGGGTGGGATTCAAAGGTAAAGCTGCCTCCTTTGATGCTTCGCATTTGCTAAATTGAAGAAGAGAGCATATTGAAGAGGTTTGTGTGTTCATATGTGTGTACACAACACAGCTCTGTCTACCCCTTACCAGCTGTCATCAAAAGCAGCCATTTATTAAAGTGTAGACCAGCTGGGCCAGAAGCCTAGCCTAAGTCCACAGGCATGATAAACCATCTCTAGAACACATTTAAAATATGAACCTAGTTAATTTAGTTTCATATAAGCACTTATTACCATAACTGGCAGAAAGCAATTTTTTTCTGCTCCAATTAAAGTAGCAACTTAAAACTTGGTGAGGACTGATATATCTCTAGGTATTTTTGGAACAGTATCTGCATGTTGTTTATTATAACCAAAGGCATAACACTGATGCAAAAGCAAGCCTGATTATGGAATGATCTTGGCAGGCATTAGGAACTGAAATTGAGAAAATGAATCTGAAATGCATAGCACAGTGAAGTTTATGGTGGATGGGTGATTTATTTTATAAAATCTAAACTTAATTCAAATTAATATTCTGAAAGCACTTCCAAGTTCAGAGAGCTAAGATTAACAAGGAAGAACAAGCAAAGAATAGAAAACATCCTCTCAAATTCACAATCCAAAATAATTAGAATGTATTTTATTCCTTTATATCCAAGTTCATAAATATCTCTGCATATAATATACTCACATATTCCATATAAATTAAAATTATTTCTACATACATATACCTTACAAAAAAGCCTTAATAGCTTTTAAAATTATTTTATTAGCATGTATTGCTTATGAATAACATAATATAATAATAATAATGGATTGATGATATTGATATTCATGTATTTAATTTCTTTTGCTCATAGTCAACTCCCACTACTCTCATCCCTTCCCACTCCAAGGAGCTAGTTCTTGTGCTTTCTCTTCTTTTGTGTCTGATCGAATGAGTTCCATTGGAATTACATACATGGGTATGGATACACTACACCAATTAAGAGTGTCTGTCCTTCCTGGGTCCACAATTAAATCTTCAGAAAATGGTGAGAATCCTCTGTACTCTATAACATGGCCAAATAGATGGGCTCAATGCTTTCCACATAATAATAGCTGCTTTGAGTCCAAGAGAGCAACAGCAATTTCATGCTCAGAAAACAGTATTCCACAACATCCAGATCCAGAGCATACCACACCTTCCTCTGACTCTTCTGAGAATATTAATTAATTAATTAATTAATTAATATTTTACAACAGAGTTTTGCTTGTGTTCTTGTGTGTCGTCCCCCCCTCTCTTTCTGTGTGTGTGTGTGTGTGTGTGTGTGTGTGTGTGAAAGAGAGAGATAGAAGTATAAGAAATAAAAACACAAAGGTACAAATTAAGAGAAATGAAACCAGAAATATAGTTAGGAAAAGAGCAGATGAAATGAGTGTAATCTTTCAACTACAGCATATTCATCTTTTTTTTTATAATATTATTTAAGGTTTATTTTTATCCTTTTTATTAATGTGTATGTGTGCCTGTCTGTATGTATGTGCATGTGAGTTCAGGTATCCTTGAATGCTGGAAAGGGCATAGGATCCTATGGTGATGGAATTAGAGGTGGTTGTGAGGCTGTTGTGAGCCACCCCACAAGGGTAATGGGAAACAAACTCTGGTCCTCTGAAAGATAAGTAAGTATTCTTAATCACTAAGCCTTCTCTCTAGCTCTGCTTATTTTAATTGTTAAATCCATATTGTCTGATTTTGTTCCATTAACGTTTACTCCACATCATAAATATACAAATGAAAATGTAAAGATGCAAACACGTGATTAGATCTCCGTTCTTCAATCAAAGGTATGAGTACACCAATTTAAAGTAGGAAATGTTTATTGCAGTAAATGGTTTCAAAGTACTCATCCTTGACCATGTGGCTATATTTCTACTCAACAACATGGGTTGTTTTGATACATCAAATTGGGTTTATTTGGTACAGCAATACATCTTACCTCATATAGCCAGACGAAGAGAAAACACCATAAACCTGGGGACCATTTACATGAGATTTTCCACTCTTTTTTCCTCGCTCTTCCCTCCTCTTCCATTACATCTCAATAGCCCACCAGATTGTGACCCTATTAGTGGATTAATCTACCATTTGGGTCAAAATATTAATAATACAATCATTTCCCCCAAGCTCCATCACTGCACAATGATCCTTTGAGGTCCAATTCCTTAACACGTGAGGCTTTATGAGATATTTTGGAACCAAACCATTATACAAAGTTGGTGTCTTATATGTAAATTGTACATAGCCTTTCATATAGAATTCATGGAGTGAATTTTGAAATTATATGTGAAATCAGTATATGCTCTGGGCTATATTTTTATGTAGACTTTTATAAATGCATATCTAGATAAAATTGCATATTATTCCAAGCGTCTATCATCTCAATCAAAAATAAAATTCTATATGTCCTGTGGGATGTCTGCAAAATGTATACCAGTGTATGTAGTCAATCTCTAAAATGCCAGTTTTTCTCCAAAAAAAAATTTATACGTTGAACTTTCCTAAAGTGGAACACATAAATAATTAGATCCATGGTGGTTTGGTTTCAGGCCAGTCTTCAAATCCACTTAACCCCAAATGTAATTTAAAAATTGATTCTAATCTCCATATGTAACTACTTTTTTATGGGAAAAATGAATCAATATATCATTCCCACTGATATAAAACTAGTTACTATTCTACTTCTTTAGAACTTTGACTTTTGAATAGGGTTGCAAAAACACTTGTTGAAGTGGTATATTACATTTTGTTTCAGCAAATGCTCAGTTTAATCTACATACCATCTTCCCTGGAAAAACTGTATGCCCCCACTCGGTTGAAATTAACATTTGGTATCAAGTAGAATGGAATATACACTTCATTAGATGACTTTGGGTTTGTGTCTGGGACCAACCTTGATGAGTGGAGACAATTTACACAGAGACTCTAAATGTGCTTAAATTTCTGGGTGATTTCCATAGCCATAGGTTGGCATAACTTGATCAAGCCTCTCCCACTCTACCTATTGCCTCTGAATAAAACTTGTGAAGTGGACTGTCTGTAGACAACCCTTATCTGTGAGAGCAAAAAAAAATACATTTTTAAATAAAATTTGTCATTGATATTTTGTGATTTTTTATGTAGATTGATAAAAAACACAATTTGCATATCTAAATAAATCTCAGTTTTAACAAAAGAAAAATTCTATAAGATCTTTGCGAGATTGAAGTTAAAGATATAACATTCTATATACAAAGAAGATCCCATTTCAAATATTTCTAAAATAAGCCTTAATTTATAAAATTTAAATGAAGTATATTATAATCAAACACAGCGTTGAAGTTATAGAAAGTCCTTTTACATTTATATTCCCTTGTTCTCCTAAAAATGAGAGAGGAGGAGGTGAATTATGATTATTTTCAAATGTTGACCAATGATAATAAAATTAATGAAACATGGGAAGCATTCATATATAGGACAATAAAGAAATGAGACTTCTGAAAACAAAGCAGAATATTGAGAAAGTAAATGTGGGTGGAGTGCAAGGCATGGAGAGAATTTGGGAATTTGATATCATCTGCTCATTTTTCTGTAAGTGTTAAACTTTTAATTAGAGTAGTTTATTAAATGAATGCCTCAGTAATAATAAAAATAATAAAGTAATAATAATAAAAATGATGTAAATTTAAAATAGGGGTTCAGGGAGAGGGCACTGCCTTAGGGAATACTGTAAAATAATGCAGACAAACATAATGACAGCACCTGGTGAACAAGTGAAATGCTTCAGCTCGGACTGTTCCACCTGCGTTAACTAGTGAGCTTGGGCTAAGCTGTGGACAGGCTCACCATCATGACAGGAGGGCATCCTTGGGCACCTTTGGTCTATTAAGGAGGCAATGGCAGAGATATTACATGACAATGTACCAGAGCATTTCAGAAATGTCCAGAGACACAAGGTATCTAGGTTTACTTCTGTTCCATAACTTGTCTCAGGACAGTTTTGCTTCAAAGTAGGTTCTCACTATTAAGGCAGAGTTGGCAAGTGTTTTCAATGAGCAATTCATCCCTTTCCTGGGTGTCTTGGGAAGAAGTGTGAATCAATATTACATACCAGCAGTCGGTGCATTTAACAACACACTCATGCTCTAAGCACATTGTGTCTAAAGTTCCAAGCAGCTCTTGACTCTGATGTCATGCAATTGAAATCCCAACAGACATAAAGCACAACATCATTAAGAGATTCATTAGAAAGGAAAATTGCCTGAAGTTTTATTAATTTTGTCAGGATGCATCATAAATATCCTCAGGCAACATGCCCATATCTCCATTTTTGCCAAGAAATCATACATGGATTTTAATCTATCAGACAACATTTATCTCAAGAGGAATCATGCCAAAGAGGACATTTCTAATGTTAGTTTTATTTTCCTGCTGACAAAAATCAGCTTTAAGTTTCAGGCATTCATTTGAGTAAAATTATATGGTGATATTTTATTTGTACTGAAATGTGATTTTATTTGTATGTTAATAAATAAAGTTGCCTGGGGGTCAGAGCTAATAGTAAGCCATAGCGGACCTGGAGCTGGGCATTCGTGGTGCACACCTTTAATCTCAGCACTTGGTAGGCAGAGCTAGGTAGATCTCTGTGTGGTCAAAGATACAGCCAGCATTGGAGACACATGCCTTTAACCTCAATACCAACCATAGAAGACCTGGAGGTCTGTACAGACAGGCAGTGATGAGGCAGTCATGTGGTTGGGTTTACAACCAATAAGAAAGCAGAACAGAAAGTCTATATAAAGACAAACACACAGGAAGTAGGTCTCTCTTGGCTGAAGAGGCTCACTGAAGCCAGAAGGGTAAGGCTCTTAGCTCTGACCTCTTGGGCTTTTATCTTTACATTGGCTCTGTGTTTCTTATTTAATAAGACGGTTACTTCTACAAAATTGTATTACTTAAGCATTTCCTAGCTCTTTGGAAAAATATATATTTCTAGACTAGAAATAAATAACAAGGGGTGGGGGAGATTCCTCAATTCATGTTTTTGATTGTGTAAAATGTTTCATGGTGTTTTGTTTTGTTTTCTTACATGAAATAAAAGCTTGTTGTGAATGATTTATAAACAGATGTGTTTAAACATTTATGAAAAGACAAGAAAACAATTTATATTTTTTTGGCCACCTAAACCACTTACATGCTAAAAATGTGATAAAGATTAAAATGAATGCTGTACATTGATAGTAAGGACACTTAATTGTGAGTTTTCATTGTGATGTCTCTACATGATGTTCCCATCTATATGGGGATTTCCTTAATTTGCTGTTGTTGAGTAGTTTTCTATTAATAATTCATCATTAAAAAATTTCATTGGTGTAAAATTGACATTAAACAACTTTCTGAAACTTATTAGATAATGACTTTACACACACACACACACACACACACACACACACACACACACACGTGATCTCTTTCCAACAATTTGTATAATGAACATATACAGAATGTATAGTGTCTTTTAGTTCCAGTTTAAATTCTGGGGAATTCCACTTCTACCCTTGCTGTAGTGAAGCACAGACATTTGTGTCACTGCATTAATTCATCTTTTAGTATTTAGTGCAAATGGAATGGTAAAGCATGTTATCAATTGTCTGTTACTTTCTAGGTTGACTTTGACAACCAATTATTGTATGAATTAATAAGTTCTTCTCTACCTTTCAATGTGAATGTTTTCTTATTTGGTAGCTACTCAAGTGGTTTCTAGTTTTTTATTATGAAAAATATTGTTGCTCTTAATATTCCTGGTAAAATCTTTAGTGCATGTATGCTATACATCTTAAAACAACTTACCTGTTGAAAGATTGTATCACATGGCTTGTATATAGATAATATTTTCAGGACTGATAAATTAGTTCCCAAAATGATTGTACAACTGACATTACCCAAAGTGTTATATACTAAAAAATTGTGATCTTTAATTAAACAAATACTTCTTACAATATCAAAAACATCATGATTTTAAAGGGAAAATGGATTCAATTATAATTTTTAAAATACTATTGTAATGTTAATGTTAAGGAAGTTAACAATCATAAACTGATAGGAAAGATTTCAAAATGAACTGTACTTTTCTTCCAGACAACAAATTCTCAAACCTGCATAATGAGAAAACAAACACAATGCAAATAAAAGCAACATTGATATAAGTATTGAGCAAAAACTTGGCCAAAAGCTTATATAAATGACAACTTCACATAAATAATTTATTCTGCATTATTAATTTTCAAGCAATTTCAAAGTTATGCTAGAATCTGATATCCTTAGATACATTAAAGTGACTGTGTTAAAAGATCAACAGTGTAAAAATGTCAAGAGCTACAGTGGTAGGGCAGCTGAAAATCTTGTACATAGTTGTAACAGTTGCCTCAGGAGTATACAGCATCTATGGGAAACTGTTGTAGGTATGGACATACGTTTAATAAGTACTAATTATATGATACAATGTATTTTATACTTACCTGTTGCTGTGGTAAAATGTCATGACTGGGGCAACTTACACAAGGAAGAGTTCATTGGGGCTCATGCTTCCAGAAGAACAAAAGTGTGAAATGGCAAGGAGACACAGCAGAACAATGGTGGGCCTGGTAGCAGGAACCATAATCAGAGAGCTCACCCTTTCAATCTCAAGTAGGAATCAGAGTGAGCTAACTAGAGGCTCTGGAAATGTTTACTCTCAATGCCTGACCCCAGTGATGTACTTCCCTTGACAAGGATGCACCACCCAAAACTCTCTAAATAGTGCAGCCAATTGTCAACCAAGTGATTAAATACAGGAGGCTATGAGAAATATTTTTCATTCAACTACTCCACACCTTGATATTTATTTAAAGGAATAAAAATTCATGCTTACATAAATATTTGATGTGACTATTTGAGACATATTTTTTCAAAACTGTCCAATCCTAGAATAATAAAAAAAAATCTGTTCTCCCAATGATGTTTGAAATAGAAATTGTTCTAGACAACTGTGTTTGGATACCTATTACCACTGGGGCATAGACCATTTTATTTCTCTTATTTGTCTCCCTGCCCATCTCTTCATGCACTTTGTAAATCTACATTAAAACCTTGACTAAATAAATGTCAACTTAGCTTCAAGCAAAGTAAATTAACCTAAGAAACCATTGTATATTTGTACAGTGAACCGCAATTATGCCATAGACAGAAAAAATATTCATGTATAAATTTAAAATGTGTTAAATTAAGTTAAGTAAGGCAGACTAAAAAGCTACATATTAGATGTTTCAACATATGTGATCTTCTGGAGACGATTACATTATTAGACACAAAATGATACTTGAAGGTAAAGTATTAGAAGAGTAAAAAGGATCTGACCCTCAATGTATTCGCATAACTGAGAGCAGACAAACCAATGTAGATGTCTTTCTTCTTCTAGTGGTTCTTTTTACATGACTTTCTGCACTTGTCAAATTCATAAAATTGCATATCTTGAAGTTAGTTTTTATATTATAGGGACATAAAAGATGAAGAAATGTATCTAGTTTTTAAAATACAATATAGAAAATATCTCTTGTTTCATTTTCATACTTCTTTTTTTTTTAAAGATCTATTTATTTATTATGTATACAGTGTTCTGCCTGCATGTATGCCTGCAGGCCAGAAGAGGGCACTAGATTTCATTACAGATGGTAGTTGTGAGCCACCGTGTGGTTGCTGGGAATTGAACTCAGGACCTTTGGAAGAGCAGTCAGTATTCTTAACCTCTGAGCCATCTCTCCAGCTCTATCCTATATTCTTATACTCCTCTGAATTATAACCAAACATCAATAACCCACCAAATAACCAAAGACCACCCATGCTTTCCAACTCTTGGGATTGCAGGAATAGTTTTCTCCATACTGCTTCCTGTTGTCTATAGGTGAAGACATCTTTAGAGATCCCTGAGAAAAAAAACTGAGATAATGGCCAAGTCCTGGGAAGACCAATTACAACCTTTGTTGATAGATATCACCTGTCAAGGATCAGGAGGTCTCCCATGATCAAACTTGATCTACACAAACCCAGAATGAATATAAAGCTTCTTATTTCTTGTGGAAACAAAAGCAAAAACTCTTCCCCAAACATTTTTTTCCATTTGACAAATATATATTTTTATTTACTGTTTAAAGTTAAGGTAGGCAAAATGTAGAAGGAGAGAAACTGGCTCATTTAAGTTAGAAAAATTGGCTAGAATTAAACTAAGCTAAGGCCAGTCATTCATAGGTAAGAATAAGTCTCTGGGTATTTATTTGAGAGCTGGGTGGCAGGCACTCAAAGAGCAAAGAGTAAAGACAAACAAACAAACAAACAAAACCCACAACAACACCTTCCTGTGGCATCCTTGACCCCTTTGGCTCCTATACTCCTTTCTTTTCCTCCTCAGGGTTCCCAAACTAATGTTTGGCCGTGGGTCTCTGTGTCTGTCTCCATCAGTTGCTGGATGGTGCTTCTCTGATAACATTTGGGCCAGGCACCAATCTGGTCACATGACATGGCCTGTTCATGTTACTTATCTGCTATTGCTAGGAGTCTAAGCTGGGATCATTCCTGTATTCCTGTAGACTTCTGGGAGATCAAATTTCAATCCTTTGAATAGAAGTATGCAAGAGAAACTCATACTGGTCACTCAACACACCTATAGTGATTGTAATACTGAGGAAGTATAAAACTAGAGGACTAGACTCTGACCACAATTATAAAGGAGGGAAATCCAGAAATTGACCTTTAAGTGGGTATCATGGATAGAGAAATCAAAATTCAAAGATTCGGTTTTGACTCAGTTTAAGTTTTTTTAAAGAAATGTATGGACAAAAATTAGCATTCATGAAAATTTGTTTGAGAAATACTTGAGGAATCATAGCAAGTGTTCAACAATAACTGAGCAAGTTTTGATTTAATAAATTTACAACACATTTCAAAGATTTGAATCACTAAAATCTGTCTTCGTGCATGACATGTTCTAAATAATCCTATAAAATTTCATGTCTGTGCAGTTCTGAATTAAACCATTTTCTGTGGTCTGAATGCAATTTCTTTCTTTCTTGTCCTCATTGCTGTGCACTGTGGAAAAGCCTGACCTCATTCCACAGAAAGGTAGGATGCAGAGTGTGTGATGTTGGAGGAGAAACACAAGACCTCTCTTTGATATGCTGATGCTAATGGAAATTTTCTCTTGTTGAATGTTTAATGTCTCTTAATAAGAGAAGCTATATAAACATAAAATACTCCTCTGGGAAAAATGTTCATTAGTGCCTTATTTCCCATTAATATACACCAAAACCAGATTGGACTGAGTACAATTCTCCAGACCTTTGACATTCTGTCAAAGGGATGTCAATATGCAGATGGATTCCATTTTCAGAGAAACCAGTTAGAGTGATAACTATGATTAAAATATAGACCTGAAATATTTCTTAATGTGTGAAATGTCTGTTAGAAATCATACAATAATGTAAAACTGTGATGAAAATTAACAAACTTCTTTGAAATATAAATTCACTTAAAAAGATAGAGCTGGTTATATTTTCATTATGACTATCAGCCATCTCATGGAATCACTACATAGCAAAGGGAATATCTTTAAATTTTATACTGTATAATGTTAGTAATGAAGGATCTAGCAAAAAAACCTTATAGTTTATATTGGAATTAAATGTCTTATAGAAATGCATGTGTTTGTGTTTGTATGTATGCTTGTATGAGTGTGTGTGTGTGTGTGTGTGTGTGTGTGTTGTTCTGTTTTTGGTTTTTCTTCTTTGGTTTTTAAAGTAATATTTTAAGGAATTGTTTGAGAATCTCATACAATTTATTTTAAGCATATTCACCCATGTCTGCTTTATGCCAATACCATGCAGTTTTTATTATTATAGCTCTGTAGTACAACTTGAAATCAGGAACTGTGAGATCTCCAGAGACTTTTTTATTGTTCAGGATTTTTTTTACCTAGCTTGGGTTTCTGACATGTCGTTATAAGGTCTCTAAACAATCATGTTGGAATTTTGATGGGGACTGTCCAAGACTTCCTGAATGTATTTAGATTTAACATTTTCTTTTACCTATGTATCCATTTCTTCTATCATGTTATTAGCACCTGAGATTATGTATTCCTTCACTTATATTCTGTTGGTGAAGCTTTCCTCTGTAGTTCCTGTCCACCTACCACATTTTTCAATTTCCAGAATTCCTTCAGTTTGTATTTTTTATTGATTCTTTTTCCATTTTCAGGTATTAAACAGTTTTATTTGTTTCCTTCAGCTGTTTATAATTTTTCTCAGATTTCTTTAAAGATATATTCATTTCCCCCTGTGTTTTGTTTGTGTTTTCTAGGATTTCTTTAAGAGATTCATTAATTCTCTCTTTCAGGACCTCTTCCATCTTCATATGGTTGGTTTTAAGGTCATTTTCTTGTGTTTTGGCTATGCTGGAATATTGAAGACCTGCTGTGATAGAATAGCTGTGCTCTAGTGAAGATGTATTCCCCTGGTTATTGATTGTGTTTTTTTTTTTCCCTAATGTCTAGGCAACTGGGTTTGGGATGACTATAGCTCCAAATGCTGATTTCTGGAATTGTCTTTGTTGGGTGGGTGTTTTTTCCTTGGTTTTTGTTTCCTCCCTGGGTCTCTGGAGAGTGTAATAGCTGAGTGTTGCTTGTTTTCCTATCTTGCTTAGCTGGTGTATTCACTGGGAATGTCTACTGGTGTTGGAGGCTGCACTACTGTGATGAGTTGGGGGGACAGTAATTGAAGGAGGTCTTTATGTTTCCTTGGGGATAGAGTCCAACAAGAATGAGAGAGTGTAACAGATTTCCAGCTTCAGAGTTGGGAATGAAACTGGGGATATTGGATCTCAGAAGCAGTAGGAGAGTTGTGGGTCTGCCTTCAGTCTAATTGTTGCCCTGGGAGAAACAGCCCTGAGATTAGTAAGGGGCACCTGCTGGGGTTGGGATCTGGGAAAACGTAACAAGTTGCATGAAGAAGGTTAGAAGGGGAAGGTCTTTGGGATCCACAGGAGACAGAGTAGGGTGGCAGGGAAGGCTGACACAAGGGTTCTGCTGTAGAGCTGGGGAAGAAACTTTGGGATTGGAACTAATGGAACAGAGAGAAAAGAAGGTCAACAGATAGCCTCCTGGTTTTCCTGCAAGCATGGCTTCCTAACTTCTTTATTAGTTCGAATGTTTGTGTAGTTTTCCTAGGCTTGTCTATAGAAGGAATCATATCATGCTGAAATTGGTACTGAATTTTTCTTTGGGTCTTTATTCATTTTATCCTATCACTTGTCTCCAGGAAAATGTTGTCATCTCTTGAAAAGGTTGAGATGAAATGGCAGCAACAATTATTCTTTCCTGTTTTCCAAATTTGAGGGGAAACTTGTTTGACCATTATGTACACATTAAGAGCATAAAGAAGCATCATTAAGTGTGTGTCAATCAAAATTAAGATGAAATTCTAATGTAAACACATGAGGGTGGCTACACTACTAATATTTAAGTGAGAAGTGGCATATTCAAGTGAGAAAACCATTACATTTAGTACCACTGGATGATAGGAACATAACACTATACAGCAATGTGAAAATATTCTGGCAGTTCTTCAGAAAGTTAAATGTTGTATTGTTTCCTGTAATCTGTAAGTTCCTCACCTTAGCATAGATCCAATGCAATTTCAAATACCAGTGACGAATACTCACAGCACCACTGTTGTAGAATATTATTTTAAGATGCGTTACAGTTGTTTATGCTGCAAAATAATTGTTTAATAATGCAAAGCCATGTTACATTTGTTTGACTAAATAAAATTGACCTGCAGTCAGGAGGCTGAGTCAGAACCAGCTGACAGGAATGGTAGGGAGGAACCATGTGTAGCTAGAGCTCTTAAGTGGGGGCAGAGTAGAAGGACTGGCAGTTTTCGGGGAGATGTGAGCAAGGAGAAGGCTAGCTACTTGCTATTCAGTCTCTCTCAGCTAGCAGAACTTCACCTCCACATTTGAATCCCGAGTTCTATAAAAGGGTAGAGATTTAGATAAAGTTTCCATCAGTGGCCTTGAGAGAGCAGAGCCTGAAGAACAGAATTCCCTCTGGCTGTGGCCATTGTGACCAAACCACTGCTGGTAGCTGAAGAGTCAAAGCTGCTGATTGGGACAGCTGTTGCTGAAAGCATAACCACTGAATTATATGAAAAACAAAACACCACTATTCATAGCCGAAAAGGAAAGACAAGAAACTAATACACCAAATAGAAAAAAACCCATACGGCGTAAGACACCATCAGAGGAACATTATTGAAGCTTGTAATGAATGACTAGGCCAATTGTAATGTCAATGAGCTTAAAATATATTGTTATACTTGAAACAAGACACAAAGGCTACATTGTGTACAATTAAAACTATATGAAATAGACGTGTTGTTAAATCATAAGCGTCAGAAGATGGGTGTTTATCAAGATGAGGTAAGGGGTCCTGGGCTGGTAACAGGAACAAGAATGACAGCTGGAACCGTAGCATGTTTACAAACCTCACTTCTGTAAAAGAGGATGAGAAACAGAGAGCAAGAGTTGTCCCATCATAAAACACCAGGGTGCTAGAGAGATTTCTACATGGTTAAAATGCTTATCAGATGAGCAGGAACTGGAGTTCTCATTTCCAGAATCGACATAAACGTCTTCTGGGTATGATTATCAACTGCAATCCTAGCATTGAAAAGCAGCAAGAGGCTCCCCAGAATAAGTACAGACAAGACTGTCCATATCAGTGGATTCTCTGTTTTATAGACATTACCTTATAGTATGATGTGTAGGACAATGGAGAAACATTTTTTCATATTAAGCCTGGGTCTCTACATAAATGCTTACACATATGTATAGACAGACACTCATACATACACACATATCCTCACACACTAACATGCATGCACACATGTGCGCAAGCACATCACACATAGGCATGAAAAAATAAACAGATGATTAGGAAAATCTGCAGTGATAAAGTGCTGAAATACTGCTTTTGAGGAAGTGGGTAAGAGATGAGGGTATAAATATGAGGCAGTAATATATGGATTATAATGCTATATTGGAAGGTGATGAAAATATACTAAAGCTTAGTGGGGATGGGTCTATAAATGGGAAATATTAGGTTGTTACTTTTGTACTTGAGTTATCTGTGGAGGTGGAGGGACGTATCAGAAGTTAAGAATGCTCGCTGCTCTTGAAACTGAAGTTGATACCAAAGGCATAGAATGGAATTGGAAAAGAATGCAACAAATTATGAAGCCTGGGAAATGGCAGGTGACAACCTAAGCAGATTGAAAGTAGTTGCTTACAAATTCACCAACCGAAATAATTCTACAATGATTCAAATGCACTTAAAGAGTCATATCATTGCATTAAGATCACTCTGCTATTCAACTTATCTGACACCTGTCAAAACAAGTTTTTTAAAAGATAGTTTTATGTTAAATAGTCTATAGCAATTCAAGAACATTCATTTCTTAATCATAATTTTATGAGCAAAGGACATATGAATAAAATGAATCATGCAGATAATTTGATATTTTAATAATATGAACTAAGGATTGAATGTTTGAAATTTTATACTTTGATACTTCAGTTATGAGACAATGTAATTTATATACTAGTTCCTTCATTTTTGAAGAATGTGACTGCACACTAGATACATTGGGAATAGGAGCTGATTATTCATTTATACCTGGTTATTCTGTCAGTATTGTTACCTTTAAAAATGGAACCTCAAGTGTAACATGAATCTTAAAAGTTCTTAGCAATAAAATCAAACCTGAAGCCAGATAATAGGGTGAATGCTAGAAGATCAGAGAAGCAGAACAAGCCACAGGTACCTCACCTCCCCAGTTCCTCAGCTGATTTTGTTTCCTCAGACTGGAAGCTTCTCAGTCCTCATTCAGAATGAATCTCAGCTAAACTGCTGCTCAAAACCTAAAAGCTTAACCAGCCAAATGCTTCTAGTTCCTGGTCTTCACACCTTATATACCTTTCTGCTATCTGCCATTACCCCCTGGAATTAAAAGCTCACTTCCTGGGATTAAAGGCATGTGAGTCACCATGCCTGGCTGTTTCCAATGTGGCTTTGAACTCACAGAGATCCAGAGGGATTTCTGCCTCTGGAATGATTTAAAGGCTTGTGTGCCACCATTTTCTGGCCTCTATGTCTATCTAGTGGCTGTTCTGTTCTCTGAACCCAGATAAGTTTATTAGGGTGCACAATATTTTGGGGAACACAATACCACCACACTCAAGGACTGGGGAGATGCATCAGTAGTTAAGCTTATTTTTTTCTCTTAGAGAGGAACAGAGTTTGGGTCCCAGAACCAAGGTCCATCAGCTCAAAATCACCCACAGCTCCAAGGGTTGACAGACTCTCTTCTGGATTTCAGTGGGCACATCATAACTGTCACACACTATTGGTGAAATTATTAAGGCCACTCCACGTAGTTAAAAAGGAGGTTTATTTAGTGGTGTAACTTACAAATGAAGGGATAGGTAGGTTGCAGGGTCTGGTAAAGACACAGTGCAGTTCGGTGGTGTTCTCTGGAGAATTCTGCTTGGTCTCCCTCCAGCGTCCAGGGTCCAGGAACTAAGAGAGAGGGTGCATCTGGATCTCCGGTCTTCAGGGTCCTCTGTTGACCCCACCTTGTAGGCGTGACAGTTACTGAAGCCTCAGTGGGGAATGGAACTTCCAGATCAAGGTTGGAATAGCTACCTGCTACATCTCCCCATTTTGTCTAAATAAGAAGGTTCTAACATAACTATATACAAGGAAAAGTTATCACATATTGTCCAGGGGTAAAGAGGGTTAATGACCTACTTAAGATGGAACTACAACCAATGAGAACAATATTAAGCAAGAAACACATACTAAAATCCAGAGAAGTCTAGAGCATAGGTAAATGGCATGTTACAAAGATCATTCCAAAAGGTGTTCTTTTCTAAAGAACCTGAATCTAATACTTAATATGTTCTATCTAAATTATATATATATATACATACATACTAAGGTGTAACTATAACTGCTAGTCTTCAATCCCATCAAAGACCTGAGAAGGAATATAACGGTATCTGAGAAATGGGAGATGGATGCAAGCAACTTTCATGAATCTTGCAAGAATAGACCGAAACAGCTGGCAGCCTGGACAGTCACCTAATGTTTCCCAGCATTGTTGGTGCATTCAAATTGGCTACAGGCCTAGAGTATCTGACAGACCATTTTCAGAAGTAGAAATTCTGAAAGGCCATCTTACTCTGTCTTGGCAGAGTTTAGAAGTCACTCTTCCTTGTGTCCTGCTTGTCCAGAAGGTCAGCACTGGTATTGTCAGCAGTTGAGGTAAGAGCAGGTCTTTGCCCAATAGGCCATTTTGTGCCAAGAAGACAAACTTCCAATTGGAAATGTCTTAGAAGCCCAACATTCTCTTGGGATCAAATTGGTGCTGCCAGGAGAAATTGTGTCTTATGTCAACAGAATTCTAAGTTATTTAAATGCCATATTCTCTAGGTCTATGAAGTGTTTGAAGATTATTTGTCCATCTGATCTATGTGTCTGTAAATCTGGATAACCTAACTAACATAACTATAGAGATGACAAACATAGGTGACTATAAATCTATAAGTCTTATCTACCAAAATAACCTAAGGACTAAGGCTTCATGTAAACAAGGTAAACAGTCTATAAGCAAATGTATGGTAAAGAATGATGACTTCAAAACTGTGACAGTACACAAGATATTTATAACAGAGGTAGGAATGTATAGTGTGATATTTAATATGACAGTAATCTTAAATATATATCAATATACAGAATATCCTAAAGAGAAGTAGAACATACATAAAGTATGACAGATATAAATTTACATTTGTATTAATATACAAATATTTTAAATAAGAGTAGAAATATATGTACATTATAACAAGTATAGTTCTGTATTTGTATCAATATACAAATTATCTTAAACAGGAATATAAATAGTTTACATTTGTATCAACATATAAGAATCCATAACAGTGCAAATTACAGTGCAGACTATCTAGGGCTGCTATTTTACTAAATTTGTTTACTGATATATACAATAATCTACCATAATATCTTATACTTATCTATTCCATTTCTTCTTTTCTCTTTTTTTGAGACACTTTTTCTTTTCTTAAGGAGAATACTGAGTTTAATATTTTCTTTCACCCCCAACCCTATAACCATCATCCATAACCCTGAGTAATATGAAACCTTAGGGAGAAGGGGCATAGTTTTCTTAGAATTGCTTCCTGCTGTTTAGGGGGTGATGTTATCTCTGTTGGGTACTGTGAGAAAGCTCATATAGTTAAATCTGAGTTAGACTAACTGTAGATTCTACAGCAAGTCTTGGAATAATGGGTAAGATTGTCTGAAATTCTGGCAAAAAGTGTAGTACGATGATGATTATCATGCCATCATTCTGGATTGGATAGAGTTGTTGTTAGGGCCCATCTTCCTTATGGAGACTTCAGAGATTGCTATTGGAAAAACTTATTTTTTTTATCAAAATAGAAAGTTTGGTTTTAAAGAGGATATAACATGTAAGAAAGGATTCCAAGAAATCAAGAGTAAGCATAGAGAGAGCCCAGCTAGCTCAGTAGGCAGAGCATGAGACTCTTAATCTCAGGGTCATGGGTTCATGCCCCACATTGGGTGCCAGATATTGGTGAAATTATTAAGGCCACTCCATGTAGTTAAAAGGGAGGTTTATTTAGTGGCATAACTTACAAATGAAGGGATAGGAAGGTTGCAGGGTTTGGGAAAGACGTAGCACAGTCCGGCAGTGTTCTCTGGAGAACTCTGCTCAGTCTACCTCCAGCATCCAGGAACTAAGAGAGGCAGCGCATCTCTTGGCCCAACCTTGTAGGTGTGACAGTTACTGAAACCTCAATGGGGGTTGGAACTTCCAGATCAAAGCTTGAATGGCTACCCACTACAACACACACACACACACACACACACACACACACACACACACACACACAAAAAAAAATAAAAAATAAACATAAATGTTTTAAATTGGAACTTCAAAATTCCCTTGCTATAAACTTCAAGAAATGTTGGATATAGAGTCCCACACTTTTGATTCCAGCACTCAGAAAGCAGCAGATCTCTGTGAGTTCAAAGCCAGCCTGGTATACACAGTGAGTTCGAGCACAGCCAGGATTACATAAGATTATGTAAGACCCTGTCTTAAAAAACCAGCAAGCAAACAAACAAAAAACAAAGAAAAAAACCAACCAAATTAAAAAAACAATAAAAAGAGAAAATTTCAAGAAATATATCACCTCACTTCCTTCTGATATTTGCCATAAATGTCAAAATTACCAACATTGTTTTCATGAGAAATATATGTTAAATATTTTACCTTGAATTTTGAAGTTTAATTGTTTTTAAAAGTAAAGTTTGTTCCCAGTTGAGCTTCAAGTGCTTACTTTTTTTTTTTTTACTTATCATGTTTGTTGTGTTGTTTTGTGAACCTATAAACAGAGGCTTTATTTTATTTATTTATTTTTTGGTCCTGCCTGGGCCTGCAGCCACTTCCCAAATAATTGACTCAGAGGCTTAATATTAATTACAAACTGTTTGGCCTATGGCTCAAGGTTATTACTAGCTAGCTCGCACATCTTAAATTAACCCATTTCTATTAATCTATGTATTGTCGTGTGCCCATGGCATTAGGGGTCTGTTGGCAAGTTGCTCCTTGGGCGACTGGCTGGTGACTGCTGGATGCCATTCTTCTTCTCCAGTATCTTTGCTTGGACTTCCTGACTAGCTCTATCCTGTCTTGCCATAGGTCAAAGCAGCTTCTTTATTATCCAGTGGTACTAAAACATATTCACAGCGTACAGAAAGACATCCCACAGCATGAACCACTACTGTAACCACTGAGTGAAATAGTTAAGTCCATGTTGCATCATTCGAACTGTATACCATCATTTAGTAAACTTCAGCAGGTTATATGTCCATGACAAATAAAAGTATTGAGTAATGTGTAGTTTAAGAGAAAAATCCTGTATTATAAATGTTACCCCTTTGGCAGGTTTCCTGAATAGTTTTAGTTTTAGTTGAGAAGATGTGAAGTCGATACCTGGTGTACATTTTAGGGAGGAGGAGTTCCAAGGAAAAGAGGGATAAGAGTGAGCTACAGTTTAGAGGGACATTACCTTGTGATATCTCAGAGTGACCTTATCAATGTCAACACATCACTGAAAAGCATATGAAAGTATGTATATTGTAGTTTACTCTGTCTGGTGGCAAATCTGTTCATAGCACAGCTATATCTAAATCTTAACTTTAATATGGAATAATTGTCATGGTCTAGTTCTCTCCTCCCCCCCTTTTTCCCTTTTGTTATTAAGAAATTTTCTATTCACTTTGCATACCAACCACAGGTCCCCCCATTCTCCCCCTACCTCCCCACCCACATCTTCCCCGCAACTCACCCTCTCTATCCCCACATTTCCCAAGTCAAGGTCTCCCATGGGTGTAGATAGAGTTTTCCTGCCTTGCCCACAGTCAGGACAAATCTCTGTCACCCGCCAGTCCCACAGCCGCTCAGACACAACCAAGTAAACACAGAGACTTATATTGCTTACAAACTGTATGGCCGTGGCAGGCTTCTTGCTAACTGTTCTTATAGCTTAAATTAATCCATTTCTACAAATCTATACCTTGCCACGTGGCTCATGGCTTACCGGCATTTCACATGCTGCTTGTCCTGGTGGCTCTGGCAGTGACTCCTTCTGCCTTCCTGTTCTTTCTTTTTCTCCTCTCTGTTAGTCCCGCCTATACTTCCTACCTAGCCACTGGCCAATCAGTGTTTTATTTATTGAACAATCAGAGCAACACATTTACCATACAGAATATCCCACAGCACATGAGGAGTCAGCAGAGCCTGGCACACACAGCTGAGGCAGGTCCAAGTCCCTCCCCCGCTGCACCAAGGCTGTATAAGGTGTCACACCCTAGGCACTGGTCTCCAAAAGTCTGCCCATGCACCAGAGAATGATCCTGTTCCCCCTGTATGGGGTCCCCTCAAACAGTTCAAGCTAAACAACTGTCTCCTGTATCCAGTCCTATGGGAGTTCCACAGCTATTAGTCCACAGTTCATGGATTTCCACTAGTGTGGCTGGTTGTCTCTGCATGTTTTCCCATCATGATATAGATGTCCCCTGCCCACAGAATCCCTCCTCTCATTGATTAGATGTCCAGAGCTCGGCCTGGCACCTGGCTGTGGATCTCTGCATCTGCTTCCATCAGTACTAGATGAAGGCTCTATGATGACAGTTAGGATATTCACTAATCTGGTCACTGGAGTAGACCAGTCCAGGTACCCTCTCAACCACTGCCAGTAGTCCAAGGTGGGATCATCCTTGTGATTCCTGGGAATTTCCCCAGCACCCTGCCTCTTCCTATTCCCATGCTCTCCCATTCTGTCCCTGTTCCAGCTCAAACCTCCCATTTCCTTATGTTCTTATCCCCCTTTCTTTGCCCTCCATTACCCCCCTCACTCCCAGTTTGCTCGTGTAGATCTCATCTATTTCTCCTTCCATGAGCTATCTATGTGTCCCTCTTAGGTTCCTCCTTGTTAGCTAACTTCTCTGGAGCTGTGGGTTGTAGTCTGATTAATGTTTGCCTTACATCTAGTATCCACTTATGAGTAAGAACATATCATATTTGTCCTTCTGAGTCTGGGTTACCTCACTCAGGATGATATTTTCTAGTTCGATCCATTTGCCTACAAATTTCATGATATCGTTTTTTTACTGTATGCTATCTCAGATGCTATCTCAGAGTTGTTTTGATTTGCATTTCCCTGATGACTAAGGATGTTGAGCAGTTCCTTAAAAGTCTTTTAGCCATTTCAGATTCTTCTGTTGAGAATTCTCTTTTAAGCTCTGTAGCCCATTTTTTTTTATTGGATTGTTTGGTATTTTGATGTCTAGCTTTCTTAATTCTTTATATATTTTGGAGATCAGCCCTCTGTCAGATGTGGCACTGGTGAAGATCTTTTTCTATTCTGTAATTTGTCATTTTGTCTTATTTACCATGTCCTTTGCCTTACAGAATCTTCTCAGTTTCAGGAGGTCCCATTTATTAAATTCTGCTCTCAGTGTCTGTGCTACTAGTGTTATATTTAGGAAGTGGTTTCCTGTGCCAATGCATTCATCTTAATTGTATCTTGTTGTGGTGGTCTGAAAGAATTGCTCCCATGGGCTCATATATTTTCATGTTTAATCCCCAGTTGGTGAACTATTTAGGAAGGATTAGGAGAAGATGCTTTGTAGGAGAAGCTATGTCCCTTTCAACCTAACTTAATATTCCATATCATCATGTGAACTACTTTCCAATAAAAAAATAACATAAACTAGAAATATTTAACCAAATTTTAAGAATATCTCTGCATTCCTTGGAATTGAACAAAAACTCTTGCTCTAGCAAAGTTAAAAATAATTAACATATTTAATTAAAGTTTTCACTGACACAAATTGTGATTCCAGGTATTAAAGAAAATTGGTAATGTATTATCAATAAGAAAATCAGGATAAAACCCATTTGAATTAATAAGTGTTACAAATGAATTTGGACAAAATAATACTGTTGAAATCTATGGTAACTCTTAAATAGTTTAGTTTTCATTTTCAGAAAGGATTTTTAATTTCTTAGTAAAGAGTTAATGATCTTAAATATTTAGTTATTTGAAATAATTTTTGTTCATAAGCAAAATGTATATCAACTTATATTTTCTAAATTTAACAATACTTCAGTGTTAAATATTGTGCAATATAGTACACTATAAATATCTTAATAATTGATTCTTAATTAGTTTCCTCTTTCAATGTAGATATCTATAATCTGGTCAATTACATATATGTGTGTGTGTGTGTGTGTGTGTGTGTGTGTGTGTGTGATTGTTTATACATTACATACATGTAATATGACAATTTATAATGTGAACTTGTTTTGTGTATTAATAAACTGGCTCTTCCAAGAAACATGCAAAAATACATATATAAATTCAAAACTCCTTTTCTTAATTTCAGATGCAGAAATATCATTAGTGAAGATGCATTCCTTGGTAAATGTGATGTTTAAAACTGATTGTCAAATAGACAGGAAGTAGAACTGTAGATGTAACCATCTTATTAAATAAGAAACACAGAGCCAAATGCAGAGTAAGCCCAAGAAGTCAGAGCACTAGCTAAGAGTTGAGACTTATGGCTGCCTTCTTACCTTTTGCTCCCACTGCTGTCCTTCCCCCCAGAAAGAAACCTACTTCCTGTGTATCTGTCATTTTATTGATTTTTTGTTCTGCCTTCTCATTGGTTGTAAACCCAACCACATGACCTCCTTGTCACTGCCTGTCTATACAGACCTCCAGGTCTTCTATTGTTGGTATTGAGATTAAAGGTATGTGTCTCCATGCTGGTGGTGTCCTTGAACACACAGAGAACTGCCTGTCATGTAATCAGGATTAAGGGCACGTGCTACCACTGCCAGATGTCTCCTATGGCTTGCTATTAGCTCTGACCCCCAGGTAACTTTATTTATTAACATACAAATAAAAATCACATTTCAGCACAAATAAAATATCACCATATAGAACCACTTAGAACACAAACCTCCCAACATTCTGTGTCCAGATTTGGTTAACCCCATAGGAATACCCATATTGACTATGGGCTGCTGTCCTGGGGCTGAATACAAAGAAAGCAAGATGAACTTCAGCGACTCATACTTATCTGCTTCCTGGGTGTGGAAGCAATGAAAATTGCTACATCATATTCTGCTGTCAAGACTTTCCTACAATGACGACTGTACCTTTGAACTGTAATCCAAAAGAAACCTTCCTTGAAGATGCTTTTCTCCAGGATTTTTTTTAGCCAAACCTAGAAAGGAACTAATCCTGAGTTATTTCTTAAGAAACAATATTATTTACATGCTTGATGTAGATGATATTTGTTTTATTATTCTTGTATTTTTCTTTCCATTTGCTCATATACCTTCCAATCAGTTGCCTAGATGCATGGACAGCACAGTTAGACATAAAATTTTAGCAATGTTTGAGAGAATATATTTGATTTTATGGTTTCCAATGATTGCAAAAGCTTTGTTTCTTTTCTGCTAGACATATTGTAATGAGTGTTTCCCAAAGATCAATTGCTAAATGTTTTAAGTAAATATATCACTTAAGTTCCACATTAACCTCTTTAGGGAGTTATTGTGTCTGTTCTCACTTATCATAAACAAATTGGCATCTTTATGATAACAAAGCAGTAGGAAACTCTGGACAATAATTTGGGTCCATATAATTAAATGTCCATTGTTAGTCGTGGAGCTGTAAGGACTCCAAGACAGGATGATCCACTGGCTATGTTCCTTGCTTAGGGAAAATAAAAGGTAGGCTCACTGTTCAATTTTCTACTTATATGACAATTCAGATAACTTTATTAAATGTCAGTCTGTTTCCCTACTAAATAGGTATGATAACAATTGTAATTCTATTTTTGCACTACTGGGAAAATGGATAGCATAAAATATACAAATATATAGCCTGCCGCCTAAAAATTACTTATGCTATTTTAGCATCAATCATTTTGTTTGCATTTTAAATTTATAAATAATAGTGTGTGTATCCATGGTATATGACATTGTGACAGCATTGGACAATAGCTAAATCATCAAGCCGCCTTCAGAATCTAGTGAAATAGCTAGTTATAGAGTCTAGAAGAAACTCAGCAGAAGTTAATTAAAATTTCATTAGTAGTTTTATAGCTTTGAGATAGTTTCCAGTATACACAGAATTGATAATTCATGTCTAACAGGAAAGTGGTATCTCTTGGTTTTAACATTTGTCCTTAGAGAGGAAAATGTGCAGCCAAGATAATATGATCAAGACTACACAGTGTCTTTCATAGATATCCTATTCTGGGGCCAAGACCACTGAAAATTAGTTCTCAGCAATTTTCGTGTACAGGGTAGTTTGTTTACTTTATTCACCATGCTGTGTTAAAAATTATGATTCTTATCTAACTGAAATACTGTATTATTGTCAAGCACTTACTTTTAATAGCTGAAATGTGAGAAAGCAGCCAACTTATTTGTAATTAATTCTTCTTTCTTAATACCTTGTGTTTTGATGACTTGTGTCTAATCTAAATATGGATATATAACTAAAATAATTTTACTGTGTTAAAGATTCAAGTAAACATAAAAACGAATGACTTATATTGTATCTAGCATAGTGCCTGATGCATTCTCAAGGTTAAACATGTCTAGTACTTAATTTTCTTTGAGGAAATTCCTTTGGATTCAAGAACCTATAGGAGATTCAGAGACCACCCACTAGGTTCTCAAAACTTTAAGAAATAAGATTTGCAGAGTAATATTTTGGTTGGGAGAAAACTTTTAAGTGCCTTGTTGCTAGGGTATGATTTATTTGGTTTTTTAATTTCATAGGTTATAAAGGAATTTGGCTACCAATATGGCAATCTGCTTTTAAAAGTTTAACAGCATTACGTAATGAAACCAAAGCCTATGCTTTAATGAATTCTAATGCATATTTCATAATTTTGTAAGAAGTTATATTTTATTAATTTGAACCAGAGAAAATATTTAAATTTATATAGACTTATTTAATTAACTCTTTAAGCATATTAAATGGCTGCCTAACAAACTAGCTGCAACAGGAATATAAATATAGATATATTTAAATAATTTAATAGAAAGTATTAAAAAGTTTTGTCTCTAGGGAAAAGGATTTTATTAACATTATGAGTAAATCAATCTTTATAAACATTATGAATAAATCAGGATTGGAGTGATCAAACACTCTCAAATCAATCTGAGGAAAAATGTATGGACTTTGTGATAGCAACTAACCATTCCATAGCTAAATTATGTTAGGAAAACTGTCCTTAATATCTACCACATCACATAGAAATCCCTCAGTTGGATCATTGTGGATACTCCTGCCATGCACATGAACACTTGAAGATGCAGGTATCACTTTAAGACACTTAAATGATTTTATTTTTTCTGTTTTTCTTAGTAATCTCTAAAATGCTTTTTCCAAATGGGCATGCTAGTTTGAATTTGGGGTTTTGGGTGCATATCCAAAATGCAATTTTGTAGATCAATTATAAAAATATCTTTTCTAAGTTGCCATTAATAATTTTACAGACTTTGGTCTTAGATTTAAGTCTTTAATCAAATTTGAGTTAATTTTTCCATATGATATAGTCTAAAGGTTTAATTTGATTCACCCACAAAGGAATATCTGTTTTCCCTAGCCCCATCCATCTCTTCTCTATTATACATTCTTCTTGGTGACATTGTCAAACACAAAAGTGAGTAAAGATATGACTTCCTTTGTGAACTTTCTATTCTGTCTCTTTATCTTCTTCTCTTTTCATTCTAGCACAAGACTCTTTCTACTCAAAATATACATTTGTAGAATATTAAGAAATCAAATCATATGTATTCCCTCTTACTCTCCTCAATTTTCTTACTTGTTCTATTTTGCAGTTTTATACTAATCTTACACCTTTTTCCATTTCTGGGACAATGACATTGAATTATAGACATTTAAAAATATACATTCTCAGACCATGAGAATTAGATAGTTTTTTCCATTAATTTATATTTCCTTCCATTTCTTCCATCACTGTATCATAATTTTTATTGTACAGATATTTTACTTTCTATTCCAATTTCATTTGGTTTTACTGTAAAAAAGTTAGTTTTATTTTTTAAAGAATCATTGCTTTTACACAATTGATTTTATTTTGCAACTTTACTCAATAATTCAGTAATATAAACATCATTTTAATGTATTCTATGGTGATTATATATTCACATATACACACATATGCATATATGGAAAAAATATACTACTTTTAGAGACAATTTTGCTTCTGAGCTCCTACATCTACTTATATGTTCTTTACCTTATTCTCTTGCATAATTCCTCTATTTAGACTCTTGGGTCTGTTTTGGATAGAAAAAAATAGTGAACAATCATTATCTTCTATATTAAATCATAACCATGCTCTGAGTCCATTTCCACTATCATTCCTGGGTGATCATGATTTGGACAAGCTTCACACTCCTGAAAACACAAACCAAGACAGAATGCCATGCCATTCCCCATGGTAGATCACATTCCTGAAACTATGAGCCAAATGATGCCTTAAGGAGCTTAGAGGTTTTTGTTTGCTTGGTTTGTTTTTTGTTTGTTTGTTTGTTTGTTTGTTTTGTGTGTGTGCATTTTAAATAATATTCTATTTCAACAGTTTTCAAAATCATTGCATTAGCATGAAAACTTGCTAGCAATGTATGAAAGAGTACCTCCTAAACAAGCAGGTATAAGTGAAGTCTAAAATCATGTAGATTATAGAGTAGGATGACTCATGAGTCTACTTATGTAAGAACCTGAAAGTACTTAAGAGGTAATATTGGATTACATGGTTCCTTTAATTGCCTTATGATGTGTATGTCCAACAATTTTCTTCTATCTACCTATGCATATGTTTTTTAAATTTGATTAACGATTTGATAAAATGTGCAATGAAGCAGTATCTAAAATTAGGAAATAAAGGACATGAAAAACCTGGCATAGTACTGTCAGAACTAAGGGTCACTTGCACATCAAGAAAACTTTACAAACCCTTAATATGATGGATTCATGCAAATGCATGAGAAAAATCCACATCGAAATAAGAAGGAACAAATGAACCTAATCCAAGAATGAATGAAAATATGGTGGTTTTATTAAGCATTAATTTTTCATGAGCTTTAAAAAGATTTGGCTAACTTCTTGTGGCTATAGCATGTATAAACTACTTACAAATGACACTTATTCTACATTGTTGATTCACTGTATCATCAATGAAGTGAGGGAAATTAAAATGCAAGGAATAATGCAGAGAGCAGCTTTAGAATGCTTGACATTTGCATTTAAGTGGATATTTGAGAGGAAACTGGGAGAAAGAATACTCTATATTTTGTCTCTATTATTTTCTGTTTGAATTAGCTTTGAGGTTCGAGTCCATTTGAGGAATCCTTGACTTTCATATCACATTTTGCTTGGATACCTTTCATGTTACAACCTTATTAGCCATTCTGGTTTATTTGGAAATGAGAGACACAAAAAAAGGAATGTCTTAAGAATATCATTAATAATTCATGCTTATAACTTGTTTGTTGATTGTTTTGAACCAGATTTCGTGTAGCCCAGGCTGACCTCAATCTTGGTATATGGTAGAAGACAACCCTTAACTCCTGATTCTTCTGCCCCTACTTTCAGGGGCTCACAGCAAACCTGGCTATGAAGTGTTGCTTTTATTTCTAAGAGGAAAAATTCGATTGTTACAACACTTTTTTTTGAAGTGGTTCTTTCAGAGAATCTGAGTTTTTGTGTTGCTAAACTGAAATTATCACTCTAAATTTAAACATCTTTCGAATAAAATATGACTTTGGAAATAAATAATCAGCAACTTACTAAATTGTGAATTGAGATAGATATCTCAATTTTTCCATTTTTTCCATTAACGCAATTGGAAGCTCTTTACTGTCAAAGATTACACCATGAACACACAATCTCTATGGAGAAAAGACAATAAGCCTTAAGATAATGTTAAATAAATATTTTATACATCAATTGATTAAATGTTATATTCTGAAGAGCATAATCTTAAAACTTGAAATGACTTCACACTTCTTTGCTAGAGTTATTAGTGGGAAATTATGGAAGGTATACTTGAAATCCCATGGATTGGATTCTAGTTAAGTTTGATGGATTGCTGTTAATTAGAAAAATCAAAGGTAATTCTGATATCTTATAATATGAGAATATATCTTCATGAGTAGAGAGTAATTAAAACTAAGAATACTTATTATAGAATCTATCCAATGTAAATAGCATTTTTTTCTTTCCATTATTTTTTAAATGAAGAGGACCACCAGAGTTCTTGGCAAGCAGAGAAGAAATAGATATTTCTTGTGGTGCAGAAGGAATCTTCCATAGGATTTATTCCAGAAATAAATAATAATAACAATATAACAATATCCACTTTATCCTAAACATTGTCCTCAAATTACTCCCATGTTTATAGTACCTTAATTTACTTCTGATGTTAAATACATGTTAATGTATAGATACATGATTTTACAGCATTTAGAAATTCAGGACTTAGATTTGAGTCTCCACATAGATTAAATATATCCAAGAATATAATGACTGAAGATTTAGGATCTATGTCCATAACATAAAATTGTTGTGTGAAAAGTGACTTACTATTGCCAATTAGCACTTATTTCTAGCATATGCTAGAATACAGTATTACTTTTCTTATACTTTTCATAGTATTTCAAAATCAAAACACTGCTTTTTGGCAGAGAAAATAATTTTGATCTGTACTTAGACATGCATACATAACATTAGAGATACTAATATCTCTATTTACATCTATATATAATGAATATAAGACATATATTCATTAAATATTCTATCTATATATAATGAATATAAGATATATATTCATTAAAACTCTGTTATTAAGTCAGTACCAGGCATGAGAAATTTCCAGTTGAGTTGTTGCTCTAGGGAGTCCAAGAGAGTCCCAAAATAATAAAGGCTATTGCCTTATCCTTGGTTGCTTCCCAAAAGCTGAATGTAAGTCCCTCCTGCTGAAGACACCACACATTTTGGATCCGCAACTCCATGAATTAAAACTGTGTCTTACATGAAACGTCTCCCTGAGGAATAGCTTTCATAGTATGGAAAGATGCTACCCAAGCTGCCAAGGTAGAAAACGGTCAATAATTCCACACAGCTCTGATGCCTATGAGCCAAAGATACAACCAGAAAAACAAGATGCTCCTAAAGGTGTAATTTGTGCACTCTCAACTGAGTAATCAACAACTGTCTAACTGAATGTAAGACCCGCTCACCAGGAGAAAAACCATGCTTGTTGTCATGGAAAATATAGCCTACAACCCTTGGCTAGTGAGATCACAGATCGTAGAGAGTCTATTAGTTCCATCCTTATATACCAGTATAATTTCTGGATCTGTTTTAAGTAGTTATTGTCATACAAACAAGATAACTAGAGTTATTGTCCTTCATCAAATAAGTATCTTTTTCCAGCAAGCAAAAACCATTACAGAAAGGCACAAATAGTCAAATTTAAGAGAACAACTGACTCTGGGAGTGTCGGGCGTCATTTGATACATCTATAACACAATCCCTATACTTAAGTCTCAGGGAATATTTGGAGGAAAAAGGGGGCAGAAAGAGTATAAAAGCAGCCAGAAGATAGAGGAACTATATTGAGAGATTATGTCACCTTGACATGGCAGGGAAACAACAGCCATGAAATCTCTACAATGTGACTGTCTAAATAAGATCTCAAGCATCAGTTGCTATGCCAACGTTGATGGGGAAAATCTCACAGGGTCCCACACTTAGAAAGTTACAGGGAATTAATGAATTCTATAAGATAATTAATCTCCCCTGGGAAAAGCACCCTAATTGGTTACCCAATGATAAATTGCCAATTATAAAATCATATACCTACAAGCAATACTAAGTGAATACAGCACATTGTATTTATATATTTACCAGCTCACAAGATACATATACACATACATTACATATAAAAATATGTAACTTACTAAAGTTATTAAACGGTCAGGTGGTGGTGGCGCAGGCCTTTAATCCCAGCACTTGGGAGACAGAGGCAGACATATCTTTGTGAGTTCAAGGCCAGCCTGGTCTACAGAGCAAGATCCAGGAAAGGTGCAAAGCTACACAGAGAAACCCTGTCTCGAAAAACCAAAAAAAAAAAAAGTTATTAAACAGTACTTATTAAAGACAAAGAAGCTGTAAACTTGAGGGGTTGCTTGGCAAAGTTTCAAGGCAGGAAAAGCAGGGTTAAACAGAAGTAAAAACAGTAGGCATATTTTATTTATGTATGTGTTTTTATTTATTTGTTTCTCATAGATTACATGCTGACTACAGTTTCCCCTACTCCCCACTTCTCCCAGTCCCTGCCCACTGTCCTCTCCCCAGAAACACTCCTCCTCCATTTCCCTTCAGAAAAATACAGGCCTCCTAAGGATATAACCAAACATGGTATAACAAGTTACAATAATTCTAAGAACATACCCTCATATCAAGTCTGGACAAGGCAACCCAGTAGAAAGTAAGGGGTCCTAAGAGCAGACAACAGAGTTAGAGAAACCCCATTCCCTTTGTTAAGAGTCCCACAAGAGCACAATAACATATGCAGAGAACTTGGCTCAGACATTAGGTTCCCCCCCCCCACACACACACACAAACACACAATTACCCATCCTAGTATTTTCTCTCTCTATCCCACCCCAGCCAGCTGCCAGATCCCTCCTCTTCCCCTCTTTACCTTCCCCTAGTCCACCTAAAAATCTGTTCTATGTCTCCTCAGAGAGATCCAAGCATCTCCCCTTGAGGTCTGCTTGTTACTTAACCTCTCTGGATCTGTGGATGACAGCATGATTATCCTTCTTTTAACAGCTAATATCCACTTATGAGTGAGTACATACCATATTTGTCTTTCTGGATTATCTAACTCAGAGTGATTTTTTTTTAGTTGTAACTATAACATCCATTTTCCTGATGTTATTTACTTAACAGCTGAGTAACAATCCATTGTGTAAATGTACTGCATTTTCTTTATCCACTCTTCAGCTGAGGTACATCTAGTTGTTTCCATGTTCTGGCTATTATGTATAAAGTTGATATGACCATAGATGAGCAAATGTCCTTGTGATAGGATGGAACATCCTTTGGGTATATGCTAAGGAGTGATATAGCTGGGTCTTGAGGTAGACTGATTTCCAAAGTGATTGTTCAAATTTGCACTCCCACAAGCAATAGAGTGTTCCCCTTGCTCCGTATCCTTGCCAGTATAAGCTTTACTTGTGATTTTGATCTTAGCCATTTGACAGCTGTAAGATGGCAACTCAATGTCATTTTAATTTGCATTTCCCTGATAGCTTAGGATATTGAATATTTCTTTGTTTACCATTCAATTGAGATTCCTGGTTGTTCTCTGTTTAGATCTTTATCTCATTTTTATTTTTTTTTACTAAGGAATTTTTTATTCATTTTACACACCAATCACAGATCCCCCTCTTCCCTCATCCCACCCCTCCAGTCTTCCTCCCGTTTTTTTTAAATTAGATTGTTTAGTTTGTTGATATCTAGTTTCTTGAGTTCTTTTTACATTTTGGAGGTTTTATATATATATATATATATATATATATATATATATATATATATATGTCAGTTGTGGAGTAGATGAAGATCTTTTCCCACTTTATTGACTGCTGTTTTGTCCTATTGATGGTGTCCTTTGCCTTACAGAAGCTTGACATTTTTATGAGGTCCATTTATTAATTGTTTATCTTAGTGCCTTCACTATTCTTATCAGTTTTCTGTTTAGGAAGTTGTCTCCAGTGCCCATGAGTTCAAGGCTATTTTCCACTTCCTTTTCTATCAAGTTTAGTGTATCTGGTTTTATGTTGAGGTTTTTGATCCACTTGGACTTGAGTTTTGTGCAAGGTGATACATGGATCTATTTGCATTCTTCTACACACAGACATTCAACTAGACCAACAGTATTTGTTGAAGATGCTTTATTTTTTTCCATTGTATATTCCTGGCTTCTTTATATATATACAAAATCAGGTGTCCATAAGTGTGTGGATTATTATTATGTTTGTGTCTTTGATTTTATTCTATCAATAAATCTCTGATATATTTCTTTAATTTATTCTAACACCATTTAGTTTTTTATTACCATAGCTCTGTAGTAGAGCTTGAAATCAAGGATGTGATACCTCTGAAAGTTCTTTTATTGTACAGGATTGTTTTAGCTATCCTGTTTTTTTTTTTTTTTTCATGTGAAGTTGACTATTGTTCTTTTGAGATATGTAAAGCATTTTCTTGGAATTGTGATGAGTATTGTACTGAATTTATAGATTTCTTTGGATTAGATGGCCATTTTTACTATGTTAATCCTACCCATTACTAAGCATGAGAGATCTTTCCATCTTCTGATATCTTCTTCAAGTTCTTTCTTAAGAGACTTGAAGCTTTTGTCATTCAAGTCTGTTACTTGCTTGGTTAGAGTTTCTCCAAACTATTTTATATTATCAGTGGCTATTGTGAAGGGTGTTTTTTCTCTGATTCCTTTCTCAGCCCATTTCTCATTTGCATATAGGAAGACAACTTTTTTTTTTTTTTTTTTAGTGAATCTAGTATCCACCCACTGTGCTGAGGTGTTAACTGCAGAAAGTCCTTAGTAGAATTTTTGGGATCACTTATGTATACTATCATATTATCTGCAAATAACAATGCTTAGATTTCTTTTACAATGTATCCCCTTTTTCTTCAATTGTCTCATTGCCTTAGCTAGAGCATCATGTACTATATTGAATAGATACGGAGACAGTGGACAGTCTTCTCTCATTCCTGATTTTTAGTGCAATTACTTTGAGTTTTTCTCCAGTTAATTCAATGTTGGCTATATGCTTGCTGTAAATTGCTTTTCTGTGTTTAGGTATTTCCCATGTATCCATAATCTCTCCAAGATATTCAACATGAAGAGGTGTGGGATTTTGTCAAAGTATTTTCAGTATCTAATGAGATGATCATTTGTTGTTGTTGTTGTTTTTAATCTTCTGGTTTGTTTATATGGAAGATTACATTAAAAGGTTCTCATATATAGAACCATTCCTGTAACTCTGAGATGAAGCTCACTTGATCATGGTGAATTATTTTTTTATATGTTCTTAGATTTAGTTTGGGAGTATTTTATTGGGTATTTTTGCATCTGCATTCATGAGAGGAATTTTTCTGTAATTCTCTTTCTTTGTTGAGTCTTTGTGTGGTTTGAGCATCAGGGGGACTGTGACATGATAAAATGAATTTTGCAATGTTTCCTCTGTTTTGCTTTTGTGGAACAACTTCAGAAGTATTGGTATTAGCTCTTCTTTGAAAGTCTGATAGAATTCTGTGCTAAAACCATCTGAAATTTTTATGATTGCTTCTATTTCTTTAGGGTTTATAGGTCTATTTAATTGTTTATCTGATCATAATTTAACTTTGGTAAGTGCAATATGTCGAGGAATTTAGCTATTTCTTTACTTTTAATTTTTTCAATCACAGTATTAGTTGCCTGTACTTTTTTGTGTCATGTTGAGGCCTGCTGAACATGTCTATTAATGCCATCTTTGTTAAATTCATGTTTAGCAATCATGTTGGTGAGACCTTATGGGTTAGCTTTTGATACTTCTGAGAGACAAAAACAAAATGCTCTTCCTTAGACTGCCACAAACTTTCTGCCCCTCTCTTCCATAATATTCACTGAGCCTAAAGTATGGGTGTTGTATTGTAGATATTTTCTCTGTGACTATGTTTAACAGCTTTACATTGTGCTTGGTTGTAGATTTTCTATAATGGTCTGCCGCTACTGCAAGGAAATTTTTCTTTGGTGAGAGGTGAGAACTACACTTATTTGTGGATACAAGCACAAATATTGAAAACCTTGTTTTAGATGATGCTGGTTCAGTGAAATGTCAATTGTACATTCTCCTTTAAGATCTATGACTCCACTAGCCCTGGCTAATTGGCTAGGTATAAGGCATCATTTCCCTTTTGTTCAGGGAGTATTAAGTCTAACTAGAGAGTAATTGGTTACTGCCAAGGTATGCATGCTGCTACAGTAAGTACCCTTAGGATTATAGAGCCATACTGTTTACTGCTGTGGTTCACTGGCATCATAGCTATATAAGACTGTTGATTGACAACCTCCTTTGAAACTTGTACAGTGCTTTCTAGTGGCAGAAAAGATAGCCTTCAGGGAGGAATTACTCATTCAGCTCAAGTTTAGGGGACTCTGGGCCTTGTGTCTGAAGTGCATGGTGTCTTCAGTAATAAGGATTAGCTTCCACCTCTGGAGGGCAATGAAGGGCAATGGCAATAGTTGGTAAATTTTGTCACTCTCCTCCTCAGTTTGACCAAAACTCAAAAGAAGGCTTCTCATGCCTGGTGGTGTGTTTTTTATGAAATGTCTATGACTCTTGGAAGGAGCATTGTCAGCACAGATGGGAAATTTTCACTTAACGTGTGTAGGTGTATTTATATACTGACTTACTTGTACTATAGGCATTTTTAAGTTGTTAACATTATGGCACTTTATGGCTTTTTCAGACATCCTTACTCTTACTTTACTTTTGTTCCTTCTTCAGTATTTATTTCCCTCCACTGTAAATGATAGCCCACTTTTTCTTTCCTTCAAATCACTAGTACACTGGTATTCTTGTCTCTGTTGATCTCCCAAACCTCCTATTCCTACCCCCAACAATAATTGCCTTTTGCTTTCCTGGTTTCTGTAGTTATTCCAGGTCATGTGCTGACATCAGAAAATTTGGAACTAGGAGCTTCAGATGAGAAAATACTATGCAATGTTTGTCTTTCTGCGTTTTGGTCACCTTACCTAGTATGATCTTTTCAAATTCCACCCATTTACCTGCTAAAAACATAATTTACACTTTCTTTGCAGAATACTATGCCTTAGTGTATATGAACTTATATAAACATAGCAATCTGTATTTTTAATTTTTAAATTAATTTTATAGTCTCTACCTGTATACAATGTCCAAAATTATAGTACCACTAGAGTCATAATTATGTTTTCAAGACCTAGAATGGAACAAGTGAGAACATGCCCATTGGTGAGTTATTTACAATGTGGTCTGGTTAAGTTTGAAATATTAAGTCATCATTGTTATTAAGCCAGCCAATTTCAGGGGAAGGACAACTTTTGAATTTTGTTGAATTTCATTACTTACTAGTAGAATTAGGTTTCACCTTGAGGCTTTTATTGTTTTACTAATTTCATGTACTATTTTGTTAAAAAATTTAGTATACTTTAATAGTAATAATTATACAGTATATAATTTGAAATTAAAAGTAAAATTAATCTGATGAAACAATCATTTTCCTAGGCAAATATACTGATTTAGATGTTAAGCAAATAAAAAAACCTTCAGGTGTCTATCATATACTTATCTGCAAACAAATAATCAGCTCTGAATTTTACCAGAAGCTGAATTCAAAGTACCCAGGAACTGTTTAAAACATATACACCTGGGCTCTCAAATTTTTATCTGTCTGTTTCTACAAAAATGAAACTGAGAATTTGTTCACAGGAGCCTATAAATTGAACCACAGTCTTATAAAAATACAACATAAAAATTAGGCATCTGTGTATCTGGAACTCAAGCTGCCTTTAAATGTTAAACTCAATGCTTAAATTGCTTTTAAAGTGAATGGGAAATAAGTCTTTGGCTACAAGTTTTATATGTTCAGGGACCTTCTGCAGGTGGGCTGTTGAATTACCCAGTCACTTTGCGTGAAACTGGACATGTTTAAAATGAATCTTGAATGTATATCATTAAAATATGACCTGGCTCTTTGGTTGGGTGATTACTTGATGTGTTCAGTGACAATTTTTTTGTATTGGAAAAGTTAAATAATCCTATGTATTATTCATAGAATGGCTACTGTAACTACATTCACCTTTGACTTGATTTTTTGTCTAAATAATGGAAAACATCAAATTTGGAAGAACAATTTGACTGCAATTGGTAAAGTCATTTATTATATATCTACATGTCTACCTACTGACCTACCTTTCATCTATTCATAATATCTATTGTCTGAAGTTTCAGTTCCATTGAAACAGTTTAAATTTATTTATTCAAAACAATGACTAAGGGAACAGAAGAGGTAATTCAAAGCAATAATTTATATCCTGCAGTGATTTTTACATGACTATGAATACACATTTTGTGGTATGGGTGTACAGTTGTTTAATTTTTACTACTATTTTAAATAACTTTCAAAGAAACAGACCCCAGAGCTAATGGAAAATTATGAAAAAAGGCAAGTTGCTCTCTTGACTAATCTTCATAGTATAAAGTGTTGTGTTCCATTAAACGTCTCATGTTAAGTGCCGAATATGTGATGTCATTCATAAGAAGTATTTGGGAAGAAACTGGGACATAAAGGAACAATTTTCCGAAGAAATAAATTTTTGCCAGGCAGTGGTGGCACATGCCTTTAAACCCAGCACTTGGGAGGCAGAGCCAGGCAGATCTCTAAGAGTTCGAGGTCAGCCTGATCTACAGAGTGAGATCCAGGAGAGGCACCAAAACTACATGGAGAACTGGGGAAAAAAAGAACCAGATCTTTGCCTTCTGATACAGTGTCCAACCATCTGATCTCTCATATCTGCCTTGTGTATTGAAGGAGACAATAACCATCAACCTAGAAATCATATTCTTAACTATCTACATACCATGGTCTTGGGCATTATACCTTCCACAACTGAAAGAAGTATATGTTTGTTAAGACACCATCTATCAAACTACACATCAGAGCTTTAAGTCAGGGTTTAAATCTGCCTTCAGATGTCATGGAAAGCATTTAAGAATGAAGAAATACATATCAATCATCACTATGGTTGTCAGACCTTGTATTTGAAACAAATGAAACAGCATACAAATAAAATCTTATAATTCCATGGATGAGCACCAAATAAAGACAATAAAATTTCAGAATAAAATGGAAGATGAAGTTCCCCATTTCTTGTACTGTCTAGGGCAATGAAGGTATTGGAGAGTGAATGGCCATGGCCTTTTGTTTGAAACAGTCCAGAGGTCATTAGGTTTTACTTCAAGCACAGAGAGACAATGGAACAAATGGGAGAGTCTTCTAGGTCAGCTTTTTAGTCAATGTGCAAGGTCAAGATTATAATATATAAGATAAGTGTGCTCAATAGTGAGTTATTTTAGCCCATTCTTCTTTGTCTTGTGTGTTACAAGTATTGGGAACATTTGATCACTTTTGGTGTACTGTACATGTGACTGAAGCTATTTTAAGAACAGAACATACCATTGCTATTTTTCAGATGCCACTTGTATGGTTTTATCTAGCTGAACACTGAATTGATAGCACTCAGTGACAAGATGTTCTTCTGCTTCTGGGAGATCACACAGAATAAGCCTGAAAAAGAATGATGCACACAAGAAAAATTACAATAAAATGTGATGCTGAAGCTTATTATATACCTCCAGAGAGAAGAGTCTCCACATAAATCATAGAATATGATATTTTTAGGAAACAAATTTAGAAGATACCCCAAAATTAAATATCCACAAAAATATTGAGGAAACAATATTAAAGACACTAAATGAAATAAAGACAGATATTGGAAGTTTTTTTTCATTTTTGTTGGGGGGGCATGTGATTCTTTATTAAATAGAAAACCAGGTATGCATATGTATGACATTAAAGCAGAAGGGGAAGAGTGAAAGAGGAAAAACTAACAGAGGGGGGAAAGGGATGAAGGGAGATAAAAGAATGGAAGGAGAGGGAGTGACTATAATCAAATTCCTTGAAATTGTCTATATGGAACATGCCGTCACTTTGCCCAATGAATATACACCAAAGAGAAACAAAACAAAATATTAAGAAAATAAATATAAAATATTGAATGGTGTTTGGCATGAGTTTTGAAGAAAAGATAACATAAATTAACTCAGGTCATTATAGTACTTAAGCCTAAGGCTCAACACACAATAATGGACTGAATAAGGCCTAATTATTGATATAACATGAAAAGTAATGCAATGATATACACAAACATACACAGAATTTGTTTTATAAATATATAAATAATTTGTATATTTCTATAGTATTTTATTTTTGCTTAGTATATATAGGATGATCAACAAATACATTGAATGAAGCAAAGCACGTCTAAAGCAAAAAGGAGGTGTACTTGAACTTTTTAGCTTTGATCAAAATTATGTTCTCTATGTAGTTAGTAGACCTTAGGCATGTGATTTAACTCATGGAGACAGTATTGTCTAAGGAATGAGGCAACTCTTTAAAAAAATATATTATATTTAAAACTTTAGATTAGTTTTAATCATATTCTTTTACCCATAACTCTGTACATGCTCTGCATATGTGCCCTTAATTAAAGTATAAAACAGGCAGTACATTTTTCTGAAGTTATCAGAAGCAATACTCAAGTACATTAAATTTCTACCAACACATATAAAACATATCTAAGGATTGAAATAGAGGACATGTGAATGGCACTCTTTTTTCACACACAGTCTATTTTTCCCTGTAAGGAATTAAAAACACACAATATAAACAAACAAAAAAGACAAAAACTGGTTGAATAGATAAGGTAGTCATTGGAAAAATGGTTTATTTTTTTAACTTTCTGCTAGAAAATCAACTCAGTATTAGTTATCAGTGTTCTGTATGATCAACCACTTAAAAATGGTAATCTATGAAGCAGCATGCCAACTTTGAATAACTCATGCTGTGCATGATTCCTGAAATGATCATATTAAGAAAAGAGCAGCATAGTTAGTACTAGAAAAGAAGATTTAGGAATGATCAAGCCTGGGTTATATTGTTTTATAATTTGTTATCATTGTACATTTATAGAGGGTCTTCTACTTTCTAGCCTTATCTAGAAGTTAGTGATACAAACAGAACACTACATCATGGCTGGGGGACCTTCAAAAGGGACACAAGCAGATAAATATTAAAGAAACACGGAGATAAATCCTACTCGATACCAGATAATGAGTGAATCTCAAGAAATTAAAATAGACCGATTTAATTGATAACAATGGATTTATTATGTAACGTTAAGTGGCTACCATGTGAAGAATAAGTGAAGAAGGTCTGAATAAAGTAGTGGCCACTAATAAATAGACAATGTTGTCTAATGAATGAGGCAAATCTTTAAAGCAATATATATATATATATTAGGTGAATTAGTTTTAATCATAATATTTTACCCTTAATTAAAGTACAAGACAGGCAGTAAATTCTTCTGAAGTTATCAGATACAATACTTAAGTACATTAAATTTCTGTCAACACATGGATATCATACCTAGCGATTGAAATAGAGGACACTGTTGTGTTTACCTTTAGAAGGCACTGCCTTGACTTAGGGTCAGAGGAGCAAAAAGGGAATACATTGAAATACCAAAGATGTAGTTTAGGATAGCAATGTTTATGTATTCTTCTTCAGGGGGACCTAGCAAAGAGAGGCACCAGAAGAACTTTGACTATTTATTTATTTACTTACTTATTTACTTATTTTTAGGTTTTGGTTTTAAATATTTAATTATACTACTGAGAAAGACTGGACATAGGGAGTTTTAAAGGCCAAAAAAAATTGAAGGATATCGTGTGTTAAGTTTAACACCATTTAAAAAATCATTTACTTTCTTCAATGTGGTGGGTAGGGAGATAGCAGGAGCTGCCATGAGGGATGGAGACACAGGTGTCCATGTTTTCAGTAATTCTAATCATTAGGACCTCAGTACAACTGGACTACTACTTCCAGTGAATTTGTCTTTTACATCATAAAACATCCTAAAGTTTGTATTATGTAGACTAAAATTTCCAGAGATTTCTCCACAACTTTAAGGGGCTCTGTCTCATTAAGCTTAGGAAACCAGCAGAACTTCTCAAAAACTTAGACTGTCAATTTTTTTTTAAAAAGTGGTTTCATGGGTGCATTAAAACAAAAGAACATTTGGGCCTTAATCATGGTGCTTTCTCTAGTTTATGAGAAAGAGATTTTTTTTAACTGTCAATAATGTCACTGGGTGATGTTCTGAGATGTATTTTTTGTTTTCTTGTTGTTTGATTTTGTTCCATTTAGAATGGGAAGTCATGATAAATAAAATACACGTCTCTGGTCAAACCCCAGGAAACAGAACATTTAAAGCAATAATATTATTCTCAAAGGAGTCTGGAAAGTTTAGCTTTTCAAGCTGATACTTTATGTTCCTCCTTGGTACCAAGAGCTGCCCACATAGAGTTCTGCTCCTGTGCCAAAGGATGAGATCACATCTTAGCCCCCTTGGAAGGCTTACTTATAGTTTTGTTAAGATATTGCCATGGGATGAACCTCTCTCCTATATTTTGCTGAGTCTAAATTAGTTTTAGAGTTGCCAATTCCAGAATCTGCAGGTGGTGAATGGACCCATGTGGGAACACCTGGATAGACAGAGGTTAGTGGTGGAAACAGAATCTGACACTCAGAAATGTTCTTCTTAGCACAGCACACCATATGATTTGAAACACATGTCACACAACACAGTGCCTGGAAAATTATACATTGATAATTGAGACTTCACTGTGTGACATTTTGTACTCTTTTAATTAGTGTTGTAGACAAAAGTCTGAAATTATATGAATATTTTCCAAATAAGTGGGATATTAATCATTTATGCTTTCATCTGCTAATCTGTTTTGAATTGTACAGAAAGAGAATAATGAAAACATGCACCATCTTCTTCAAACATTGAGTACACATGGAATGTATTTCAATGGCATTTCCTTTATGAATGTCATGTCTTTGCTATGTATAATATTTATGTTGTGTTATGAAGATGAGACCCCATTATATTAAGTGGGTACTCAAAGGACTTATTAATTTTACATATTGTCTTACGAGTACGCCAATTTCTCTTCTCTCACTTCTGGATTTCTTGTGTCACTGTGGGTAATGATATATGCTTGGGGATTACTATTCAGATGTACATAAAAAACTTAATCATGTCTTCAAAATTTCCCTAAAGAAAATATTTTTATTTGAGACTATTATAATCCAAGTTTATTCTTCCAATTCATTCCATAAAATTTACTGAAATGCTGGAGAGATGACTACACAGGGAAGAGTCTCTGTCATGGGGAAAAAGAGTGTCTATATCAGAACCTATACAGGGAGTGCACAAAATCCTCCTTTAACAACAACTTCTAGAGATTCACCACTCGATTTTGTTCTACACAGGCACACACACACACACACACACACACACACACACACACACACACACAGAGAGTTCTTCAAACATATAAGTCGTAAACATTTTTTTTTTGTAAAATCTTTGAGCCTCTGATATATGAGTAAATGTTCAAGACTGTGGGAATATCAGTAAATGAAAGAAAAAGTATTTTGCATTTTATCAGGAACAAAAAGACAAATATCTCAATTTGAAGCACTTAAAATAAGTAAAATATTGTCCACAATATAAGGCACAGTATTTTAAATAATTAATAAATAGAAAATCAGAATGAAGTTATTTGGCATGAGAGGACTGTGGATGAATGCATGTTACAGTACAAGTTTGGCATCATTTAAAAAAAAATATTAAAAGAAAGCAAGAGACTTAGTGATAAGTCATGTGGGAATGGAGATTTCCAGACAGTAGAGTAATTAGCAAGGGTGTTGCTATGAGAACATTCCTAGAACAGGCCAGAGAGGAGTGTGACTGGAGAGAACAGTAATGCGTGTGTCAGAAAGTCCCCAGATCAGATAGACCATAGAACCTATGAAACCTTATAAAGCACTATAAAAATATAGTTTTTACTCAACTTGCAATGCAAATATATTTTTACCTTGAGGGTGAGGCTCTAGCATTCTAGAGCTGGAGTTACTCTTGGGTAACTCTCTTTCTTTAAAATACATGATTTACTAAGGCTATTGATTCATTTAATACTCTTTGTCCAACAAATCCTATCAACATGTTAGCAGTATAATGGATGTGGTATTATTCTACACTGTACCCAGATAGTCGCTATCTCTTTGAACTATTTTATAACAGAGGGCAGTGTTTACAGATTCTGTGGTAAGACTATAAATGTGAATGGTATTTTCTTTCTTAGGTGGTTGTAAATGCTTCTGACTCTTCCTGCTAAGAAGTGGAAAAAGGACTTATCAGATCAATGATCATGTACCAAGCACTTAACACTTTTATTTGTTGTAACAAGGATGCAATACCTGACACAGTGCCCTCACTTAGAGTTAACTCTATAGTTAAACTAGTAATAGTTCACTTGTGCTGGGGATGAGTCATCTTTTTTTAATATTAGCAAAACTGCTGAATTTAAAGGAAATATGAGGTGTCTATAGAAACATTTCACTCTTCAAGTGAAGTGTTCATTATTGTGTCTTTAGGTATCCTAACATATCTTCTTTTATGTCTTGGCTGGGGTTGGTTTAATAGTCTGAACTTTCTTATATGGCCTATACTTCTGTGATCATTATTAATCCAAGAAAGAAAACACTAACAGCATGCTACCACTGATTAACTATTTATCTTCAATTATCTACTCAAACAATAGGTAAAGAACCGTAAGATTATCTCTCATTTCATTTGGCCCACTGAAATCTAAGTACTTGGTCTGTATTGCTGTGTCCTGATTCCTAAAAATATAAATTCTGTGTGTGTGTGTGTGTGTGTGTGTGTGTGTGCGCGCGCGCTACAAGTCAACCTCCTCAATCACTCTCCATCCTCTTTTTGTGAAACAGTGCCTTTAGCTAAACCTAACTTGCTGATTCAGCTTGCCTGACTTACTCGCAGATCCCAAGCATACTACTGTCTCTCCCTGTGCCTGGATTACAAACGCATACTACCACATCAGCTTTTCTACGGTGGATGGATATTAAATTTAGCCATCTGAGCTATCTCCACAGACCTTGTTAAGTTCCTCATCTAAAAATTGGCACACATCTGAGAAAGAATCCCTGTTTTAACTGGGTGAGGTTGCTCTAGATTCTTAATTCTCAGCTCGTGGTTACTTTTTGTTATATTCCCCTTGATTTACTTGTTGGTTGTGGCTATCCTACCCTATACACTGTTGAATATATGAACCCACTGTGCACATGACTAAAAGATACTTCAACATCTGTGAAATGCATAACGCTTGTGCCATTACAGTTTTCCAGGGACTGTCAGTAGTCTATATATCATCCTTGACAGGATTCTCATTGCCGCCTACACAGCTGGTGATTCTACAACAAATTCCACTTTCACAATGACTTCTGAAGACAGCAGTTCACAGAATCCCTTCAGCCAAAATCTTCAGAGTATAAAATCCAAGGTGTCAGTTCACCCAGGTGTTTTACTGGGAAAGAAAATCTACTCTAGTTAGTAAGGGAAGAAAGATAGAGCAAGGGTAATATGAATATGACTTGGTTGCAAATAAGGACTTCCCTTTCCCTGATTGATCAATTGATTGATTGATTGATTACCAGGAACACAGGCATAAGACTTCAACTCCAAATTGTACAAAGATTTGCAAAATTGATTAGGCTTTTGTTTTCTGCACTGGCATTTGATTAGATATAAACTACCTCTGAGGATGGAGCATAAATTTGATACATCAGCTCCCATCACTTGAGTCGAGGAAGTTCTTAGTAAAATGTTGACTATGTGCTTCAAGCAGCCAGAACTCCTGACATATGGGGGAATAATTATCTCTCTACTGCTTAGGGTGTCAGTGCAGAAGAGAACAGAAGGAGACATGTCAACAAGGGTATGGAGAGTTGGGTATGAAGCAATGGATTTACTTTTAGACATAGGCTTTAGGAAAGTTCCACTTGACATTCACATACAAATACAAGCATTCCGTTTACAACAGGGCTTAAAAGTGAACCCCTCTGCTGAAATTAAACCAGCTAGGTTCTAAGAATTTGTCTGTATGTATCTTGAAGAGATTAAGTGCTAATATCACTGATGTTTATACGCTATTTATTATTGTGCTCGTGTTGTGTTTGTATCGATCTGATACTGTAGTGCTTTTCCTATTGCTAGACTGTCCAACGTTCATTGTTCCCTGTTACATTTGCCTATGTTGTACCAACACTTGGTCTCTGCTCATCTTTTAGCTTCTTATATGCTAATCACTAGCAAGTGTCATTAAATTAATATTAATCTAATCCATTCAGTGCAGAACTGAAACTGACTGACATTAGTCCTGAAGCAAAGGGATTCTAGCGATAAGACCTGGAGAGAGCTAAGTAAAGTCTGTAAAGAAATGAAAGCAGAGAGCAAACGCCAAATTGATGTGACATCATACACTGCATTTTCATGTGATATACACTTTCAACCACACATACCAGATCTTCAGATATGGGTTTTCAACACATTACATTTTTTTACAGTATTTATGTTACAATCTAATTTTACTCTCTCGTGTTAGAATATAAATTCCACAGATTTTGTTTGTTCACATTAACCTAGTATATGGTACACAGCAAAACCTCAATACAGTGTTGTTGAACACCTAGTCATGCAAAGTGCACTTTTAATTACAGGCAGAAATCTAGTTAATTGTAGTATATAAAGTAAAACCTGCCGGGCAGAGGTGGCGCACGCCTTTAATCCCAGCACTCAGGAGGCAGAGGCAGGCGGATCTCTGTGAGTTCGAGGCCAGCTTGGTCTACAAAGCAAGTTCCAGGAAAGGCGCAAAGCTACACAGAGAAACCCTGTCTTGAAAAACCAAAAAAATTAAAAATAAGTAAAACCTTCCAAATTATGCCATACATTATCTTGGGAGGTTTGTATTGTACGAGCTACTTTAGAACTCAGAACTGTTTAGGAAACTAAGTGTTTAAGGCTTATGGTTAAAGAATAATTTGTGATAAACCAATGCATTAGTATGCTATGTATCTTATACTTTAGAAATATGTGTATTATGTGTTAATATTTTTATATGCATAACAAGAAGATAGTGGAAATTATGTTGATATAATTTATGAATTTGATAAAATGTTATTAAATGTTCATGGCTATATTAATCATTATCAGTAAATGTAATCAAGTCTTTTCATTGATTTCTTAATTTATAAAAAGATATCATCAGATTCTATGATGTGGCTCATTTAGCTCTAATATAATCAGAATTGATATGTATTAGTATTCTTTCTGAATTTTACAGTATTCTGTGTAGGTTAATTTCAAACAAAATATATTATTATCCATGATATGTAATTAAAGGAAACAGAACATGTTTTAATTGGAATCTTCAAAATTTTTAATTTCTCATTTACAAATTTCCCTTTTGAATTAAACCTTAAATAATTACTATAGCATTGTCTGATAGCAAGTATTTAAGAAAAAATAACAAAATGAATTGGTAGTTTTTGCAAAGTGACAATTTTTTTTTCCTTTTATTTTATTTTACAATACCATTCAGTTCTACATATCAGCCACGGATTCCCTTGTTCTCCGCCATCTTGCCCTCCTCCCCTTCCCTCCAGCCCACCCCCCATTCCCATCTCCTCCAGGGCAAAGCCTCCCCCGAGGACTGAAATCAACCTGGTAGACTCAGTCCAGGCAGGTCCAGTCCCCTCCTTCCAGGCTGAGCCAAACATCCCTTCATAAGCCCCAGGTTTCAAAGAGCTAACTCATGCAATGAGCATAGGACCCGGTCCCACTGCCTAGATGCCTCCCAAACAGATCAAGCCAATCAACTGTCTCACCTGTTCAGAGGGCTTGATCCAGTTGGGGGCCCCTCAAACGCTATAAACAACTAAACGAACAAAGTGACAATTCTTAATGTAATTAATCTAGGATGTTATAAAACTGAGATATGGTCAAATTTTTAATATGTTAACAATAGGTAGAAACACTGTCTTGTGAACAGGTATATTCTACATGATATACTAATCTCTTAATAAGTAAACAACAGCATAAATGGGGAGAAGCCAAAACTTGATTTTGTGTTCTAAATTTATTCTAAACACTCTCATATTAGATGAAGAGTTCTCTTCATCAAACTCCTTTTGAAGGTCTGTATTTGACATTTACTGGTTTCTGGCTGAATGGAGCCTGACATACAGTTGGGAAGCATACTGATGAGAGAAAAGAGACAGGGTTCTAATAAACCACCATTGGTCCAGAAGTGCACATAGATTGAGAGACAATCTTTAACAGAAGCACAGGGTGTTTTGGGAATAAATTAAGATCTGTGTTTTTAGTGAAGATTATTAACTGTTTCTTAGAGGTGAGTGATTCAAGAGTTTCAAAGGGCATTTTTTTAATTAAGAAAAATTTTTTATTCATTTTACATACCTATCACAGATTCCCCCCCTTCCCACCTCCCACCCCTCACCTTCCTCAAGGCTGTGTGAGGTGTCCCACCATAGGTAGTGGGCTCCAAAAAGCCAGCTCATGCACCGGGGTTGGATTCTGATCCTACTGCAAAAGGCATTTTTTTTTTTAAAGAGACCTTTGCTAGAGAAAATTAGAAAAATAAAATTGTATATAAAATGACTTTTAGAAGGTAAAAAGTATTGCAGAACTCTATATACAATAACAAATCATGCTTTTAAGTCTGATAAACCTTCCAGGTCCTGCAAAATGGTGCATCCAACATCGTGCTCTTCATTTTCTTTCTGTGTTCTGGTGGATTAAAATAAAACAAAGTATATTGTTCTCCATAATTATAACTACAGGATGCAGGAAATGGTTTTTAAATGGCCTCTTCAAAATTAGTAGTTTCTCATTCTTGAATATATCTTTTTGATAATACTTAAATAATTCACCAAATAATTCTTCTCCTAAAGATAACATCCTCTCTTGAAAATTCCTGATAGAAGATCCTGGACAACCTGCAATAAAGGTTGCCTCTGAAGATGGACCCTAAGCATGTCCCTACTGTTTAGAATGCCCACTCACTTACCCCTGCCAGTGAACTCCATCATAGAAATATATGCAATCTCTTCTGAAGCCGAAGTCTGATTTTCTCTTGTGCCATCAAATGGGAAAGGAATATTTAATAAGTTTCATATCTAGGGTCCATTTTTTATATAAAAGAATAAGGAAGTTAATATAAAAACCTTTTGTCCATGGCATAAACTTCTTATTTATTGCTCTGGATTACTCTGAGTCTCCCTATGTGAATCAGCAGATTATTTTTCAAATGAGAATGGATACAATTTTGAAGGACTTAGATGCTTATTCACTGTTTACTGTAAGTGCATTAATCATGATTGATGTCATAAACTGTCTACCAAGCATGGGGCTATGTTCTTCACCTGAGTTTATGTAGTATCCATATAAAGAATATTCTACCCAGGTAGACAAGGAAATAAAAATCAGGAGAAGTAATGAAATGAATGATTGAAAATGAACATAATTACTGGGTGGTGGTGGCACATGCTTTTAATCCCAGCACTTGGGAGGAAGAGGCAGGCAGATCTCTGTGAGTTCGAGGTCAGCCTGGTCTAAAAAGCAAGTTCCAGAACAGCTAGGACTGTTATACAGACTGTCACTTGTCTCAAAAAAATCAAAAAGAAAAGAAAAGAAAATGAACATAATTGGTTTAAAAAGCATATTTAAAAAGAGGTTGATATGGTGGGAAAAACTGACTTATGAAATCTAACTAAAACTTTCTTATGTAAAATGATACTTCCCACAATCTGTTCATTATCACCCCTTTGGTGAATGTGGCTTGTGTGAAGATCCATTTAATGGTCTAGAAGCATGGTAAAAAAGAAAGTGAGAAGTTGTCAAAGAAGTAACCTTAAAACATGACTAAAAAAGTAGAAATTCATGGATATATAAGAAGTATTGTTTCTTTCAGTGCTTTGAAACACAGATGGTAGAGCTGAGTTGGTCCATCTGAAAAGAGTTTAATGAAAGTGTTTATGGAAACTACCAGAGATTTCACCACATAGTCAGTCATAGCTAGAGCCTACCAACTTTCCTAACTAGAAAAGATGAAATGTTAACACTTCCAGAGTGAAAAGAATGTTTAAAGAATACAAGTTGAAAAGGAATCTGACATCCCATCATGGTATGTGGAAAGTGTTTAGGAACCATAAAGTAAGAAAGAATGTAGAATACATGGATATCTACGTATTTTCTACTTTATTTATAACCTGTGAGTGGTCATTCTTGGTTAAATACAACTGTAAAATGAAAGAGGAGAGGTTAGTGATACATATCACTTAATTCAGCCTCTTTAATGAGCTCTGCATAGTGAAGGAGGAATAGTCACAGTAAGATTACTTGTTCAAGTCTCCTGCAAAAACCTGGTATTTTGAAACTTCCCGATTAAAGAGGCAATATAAGCAACTACTTCCTGCTGCTGTCACTCTGTCTGCTAATATTATAGACTATATTCTTATAAAAACCTTTTCTCCCTAAGCTTTCCCTGTTAGGTATTTGGTCCAAGCAATGAGAAAAATGGCTAAAATGCTGTATAACCAGGAGTTAAGTAAAGAATGTTTGAATAACTTGTGCTTTGTCACAAATTACTTTCAGCAGTATGAAAGTTATTTTGGAACCACTTAGATCATGGATCACAAACATTATGAAAATTTGTATTTTGACTAGAACTACAGAAAAAGCAGATTCATATAATCCAGCAATGAAAATAGGTCTCAAATCCAAGACTATAGACTTTTGTTATGGGTTCTAGTCTCCTGACATGTGTATGACTCAGCTATTCTCTCTAAGCCTGTTTTATCTTCTTACCATATACTGGGTGTTTGTCCTATGTTACTCTACTGGTATACTCTGAAAATCTATTTTAAAAAAGGTTAAGCACTTTCCATTAAGCCAAAGGAAAATGTAATTCATATGTCATATGATCAGGTAATCACTTGTGATACAGTTTGTGCCCAGATATACCCCTATAAATAGGATGATGAAGATAGGTGAGCCTATTCACCCATCTTTGTAGATAATTTTTTTCTAATTGTAATACAATTTACAGAGTGGCTAACACTATAAGTTTAAAAGCATTCTAAGTTAATTTTTAGTTAAAAAAAATTTAGGTTACTTAGTATTTTCTATCATAGCTAATCAGAGAAGAAGTTTTATTTTATGAGGCTGTCCCATTAAACAAGAAATTGCCCTCAAAATAGTAAACAAATAGGTTATTAAGGTTATAAAATATAAAATCATTTATGATTGTGAAGAGTAATTAATAAATCACAAATTCACTTATATCTACAAGACCAATAAATGATTAAGTGAAGATCTATATAGACAAGATAGGTGCCAGGGTTGGTATAGGGGGTTTTAATTTTTCAAATTAATTATTTTCAGGAAGTTGTTTTTAAGATAATTATCAAACTTTAAAAGAACAATAAAAACATTAGCATATGTATTACTATCAGAAATTTCTGGCAATTGTCACCTGGCACATGCATTCCTGTCTTTTGAGATCCTACTTTAAAAATTCTTATAGTTTAAGTACATTTTCTTCTTTTGTATCTTTAAATGGGTAAAAATCCTGAAGGGATTACTGTTGATGTAATCTAGAAAGTAGTTGCAGGATATTCTCTGATTCTCTGATAAATAAAAAATAAATAAATATACTTTCCTGGTTCCTCACTCATTCCTTTCCTCTTCCCAAATACTTCCCCTTCTTTTTTACCCTCTCTCTCTCTGTGTGTGTGTGTGTGTGTGTGTGTGTGTGTGTGTGTGTGTGTGTGTGTAAAACCTATTTCACACATAAAAAAATGTGATGCTTGTATTTCTATGTCTGACTGACTACTTAGTATGATAATCTCCAATTAAATCTGTTTTCCTTTCCTTTTTTTTTATGGTTTTCAGAGACAGGGTTTCTCTGTGTAGCTTTGGAGCCTGTCCTGGATCTTGCTCTGTAGACCAGGCTGCCCTCAAACTCACAGAGATCTGCCTGGCTTTGCCTTCCCAGTGTTGGGATTAAAGGCATGCGCCCTCAGCTGCAGCCTTGGCCAGAATGTCACCATGGCATCTTGTCCTAGTACAGGCTACTCAGATCTGTATAACTCAAGCTACAGCATGCCCCTCAGACATTCACCTGGTCTCAGATGATGGCCCAGAGTCCAGGTATTTGCACGTCCTTTTGGTGGTAGCCGGAGCCAGGGACATCAACACAGATCCTGGCTGAGGTAGGGCAACATATATAATGTCTCTTTATACTTTCATCAGTTGATGGATACCTAGGCTAATTTTATGACATGGCTGTTGTGAATAACTTCACAATAAACCTGGAAGTGTAGGTGCCTCTATACTGTTTTGACTTAGATTCCCTCTGTATTTTTTCACGGGTGTTGCAAATGAGTCATATAGTAGTTTCATGAGAAGCCTTCATAAACATATATTCATACACACTCACATACAAACAAAAATAGAAAAGTGTAGATATATAAATAAACATACATAAATGATGGAATTAAGTTTAGTGGTAGATTATGTATGACTATCATGTGTGAGAACCTAGGCTTAATCTTAAGTAATAGCGAAAAAGCCACATGATTATACAAATCCTACACATAAGAGTCAGGGAACACTCTGGAAGAAACATCAAAATAACAAGTTATACCAGGACATAATAAAAAAGCTCAATGCTAGTCAGCATACAGTCAATGCATCATAATTGAAAATTAGCTACATTAACTTTAATAGGCATACATCATACTGCAAATATGTCCAATAACTTAAACATCATCACAATGAAAGAATAGATGAGTAATAGTAGTAATTAAATAGAATCTGCTAGTAGGAATGTCCAAAATTATAGATCTGAAAACTTAATAATTCAAATAAAATATTGAATAAAGTTAAGGAAAGTTGGATACCATAGAAAATTATGAGTAAGTTTGACAGTTAATATCATATTATCAAACTTAGGAAATAAAGAAAATATTAAGCATGCACAAAAGATTTAAATATCCAACATAAGGAAAGAAAAAAATAAAGTAAAATCTTGACACTAAGAGTGACATTTTCAAGATTTTGTAAATAATTCCTGATGCTAAAATTTCAATATGTTGCATTCCTAATTACCTATTAAAGAGGCATAAACTCACTGCCACAGAAACTTGTACACAAATGGTAAAGACACCTTTAATCATGATAGCCCTCTCATGAAAAAATAACAACAAATGTTTATAAAAAGGTTTGACAAACTGTCATATTTATATAATGGGATAATAGAAGTTAGAATCTTCAGGCAATTGTACCAGGAAAGGAAACAATAGTCTATCAGGACTGACATTACTTCTAACACCTACCTCATGTTTTTGGCATTTTCAAATCACATTCGGTTTTGATAAACCACTAAGTGGCTTCTCTGGATTCACTGAAAACTGTTGCATCCACACTGAAGCCTTATAATAGAGAAATGGCTGAGAAATAAATTAATTAATGGTAGAAGAACATCAGAGTAGAGTTCAAGCAAGTACACCCAGTCATATATTATCTGATCATCTGAGCTTCTGCTGTATAGTACCATGTAATCAAGAGCACAATATTTTTCACGCATTAGTGTGTGATAAAGCATGAATCAATGATGTTCACACAGCCTTAGTGCCCACACTTTTGTTGGTGATGAATTAATTCTTCCAGTGGGGACAAATAAATTTAACTGCCATTGTCTTGGGGGAAGAACTGATAACATATGTCAAAAGTTCCCACCATGGATAAAGTTGCAAAGCTACAAAGATAATTTTTATCAGATATGATGTTCCTTACTAATTTAGTCAAGGTAACAAAGAAATGTTACACAAACCCAAAATATAAACTATTGGTACATAGTATCATTTGGATATGTCTCAAAAAATTTATGAACACCAAGACCAAAGAAAAACAGAAAATGTGTTGCTGTTGTTTCACAAAAGCTTAAAAGAGGTTTAACTATGAATGGGCCTTTTTGAAACTTAGTGTTTAACTAAAAAGCACAAGGATACTTTCACATGAAGTAAATTTTATTGTAGGTTATAAAACATGGGGAATACGTATTTATCAAAATGGATTACAAAATGGTTGATCTATATGTAAAATTTTCCTCAATTGAAATTCAATGGAATAAATATGGTTATTCCTGAATCTATGGAGTGTGGCTGGGATGGACATGGAAAAGCATATTTAAATGATCTAGAGTCAGAAAAAAAGGGGGATTCATAAAACTGATCAATTACATCTGGACAATAGTGAAATGTGCATTCATGACACACTGCTAATGACTCAATATGACTGTTTCAATTACATACACATCATGATTGTGTACACATGCCCTTTCTTACCCAGATTTTGAGGGAAAAAGTAGCAGTACAATGGTTCAATTGTTCTATTCAAAAGCGTTATTAACTTGATTTATTAACATGACATATATTAGTATACTCATTTAAATATATCCTATACATAGATGCTTCTTTTTAAGCACCAAGATTCTCATCATTTAACTAATTGAATTATACAGCTATAGGTGCAATAATTATCCAGTGGGAATAATGCAGATATGATTATTTTCAAAGTAGTTTTAATATTCAAAAATAAATATACATTGATAATATATTTTATTTACTGTACTTTAAATGCCCCTAAAAAGGTTGAGTTGCATTTAATAAAATAGGTTCTCTGTATATATGTTATGGTTGTGAAGCTTGGTGTTTTTATGAGACTCCTAACAGTGGGACTGGGGCCATCTCAGACTCTTTTATCTGCTCTTGGAACCCTTTTCTTCCTGGGTTGCCTCATCCAGACTTGTTATGAGGATATGTGCCTAGTCCTATTTTAACTTGCTATGCCATGTTTGGTGGATAGCCCTGGAAGGCCTGTTCTTTTCTGAAGGGAAACAAAGGCAGAATGGGTCTGGGTGAGAGAGGAGGTGAGGGAGAGGGGCTGGGAGGAGAAAAGGGAGGGGAAACTGAAGAAGAAATGTAATATATGAGAGGAATAAATAAAGAAATAAAATTTAAAAATTAGGACTATCAGTAGACCAGTATACTTTAGTTTCTTAATAATCAGGATATTTGTGATAGAACTATATTTTCCTGGGTATTGGTCAATTTTTATTTATATTTATGTTATAATTCATATATATGATTACATACATACACACATATGTACATATACATATATACATATATATCCACAGGCATGGAATCAGACATCATGCAGTTTCTCAAATACAGTCAGTAAAGGTGGAATTTTCATTTCTTTCAAACAAATTACTTGATTTCATAGTTAATCCTCATTATCAATTTGACTGGATTCAATGTCACAATGGAAAGAATCCATCTAGATGTATCTGTGAAGGTATTTCCAGAGAGGCATCAATGAAAAAAAAGAAGAAGAAGAAGAAGCAACCTGAATTTGGGAAACAAAATTTCATGAGCTGGCATTCCCAACTGAAAGAAAGGGGGAAGAGAATTGAGAATCAGTCTCCATTTCTCTCTTCTTCCATGCTGAAGACACATTGTGCCCAGCCTCCACAGTCACATGCCAGCATCTCTTCCCTGTTATATGGAATGCTCCCTAAGTTGTTTCTAGTCAGGTAGTTGATCTCAGTAACCAGAAAACTGACATATCTGGTATGTACATACACAGAATAAACTAGAAAAGATTCACTTGAATTTTCTTCCTATACAAAATCACTGCTTATTTTGATGAAATGAAAAAATTTTAATAGATATGTAATAAAAATTATGAACCATAATTTTATGTTAAAGTAGAAAACAATCAATAAATTAGATGACTAAGAAGAGGAAAAAATACATATCTATTATTACTTTAGAAGCCATTGAACAATGATATTTATTATATGCTATAATTTTGTATTCATGCTAAAGAAAACATGAAACAACTAAGAAAGGCTTCTTCAAATAAAATAAGCACATCAGTCATTCAGGAGACCCTGAAAAAATGTTCCTATCTCACTGTGAAATAATCAGTTTGGACTTTTCTGAGAGTTTATTTTCATACCTCAAATATATCTCAGCTACTGGGTAACTGGCCAGATCATGAATATTTATAGAACATTTACTAGCTTCTCATGCAAGATAAACTATGAAGGATTTTATGGACTGAAAATTTCATTTTGCATGAGTCCCAATTGCATACTTCTTAAGAGTTGAGAAATGTCAAACTGCAATCACAACCTGCTGAAGTCTAAAAGTGAATTTGGTTTATGAAACCATCAAGAAAAGGATTGATTGAAGTGTGCAAGAATATTTTTTATCATTGTATTTATGTGAAGTACTTTAATACATTTTTGTTACTTAAAAAGCAATATTTTATTTCTAATTCTTATGTTTTTGAGACAGCGTGTGACTATGTAGCCCAGGCTAGACTGGACCACTTAAGTACAGGGTAGGAGCGCAGATGTACACCACCATGTTAGGTTGTGAAATTTCCATCATAAGTTTTCATTCTTGACATTTAGTGAAAACCGGGAAAGTCACAAGCATGAGTCAGTCCAATAATATTTAGTGGGAGTTTAGTTTGTGCTTTCCCTCACCTATGGTCCAGGATTTCTAGTAGAAAATAAACATGGTTAGGCATTTAATAATTTTTTTCTACTAAGGTACATTCAGAAACTACTGGTAATTTACCCATAGCATAAACAATGCATTTCATCATTTTCCCGTAGTTTTATGCTTAAGTGAGGCATTTAAGTACTTATAGTAATTTCTTTCAAATTATGAAAAGATATAGGTAAATTTGCATTTCAAATATGTGGTCATAAAACATTTTTAATATGATATAATCAAGTTGATAATATAACAAAAGCATTGCTGAATCTCTCCCTTTTTAATAGTAGAAAATTATACAGGGAAAACTGTAACATCTTTATGAGATAGGAACACAGCTAGATCACCTCTGGTTCAAAGAGATGGTAAAGTATGTATCTCAATATAAGAGTCTTCTACAATTTGCTTTTGTTTCTTTCCCATCATAAAGTACACACCTCGTCAACAGTGGCACATATATATCGAAATGATGTGAGGGATTTAAACAGAAAGAACGGATGAGCATCTTTCATAGGGAAAGGAAGAAGTGTAAGGGTTACTGGAAATCCTATTCATCACTCACCATGCCTGTACCAAAAGACAAGTCATGGTGACCAAGGGCATACATTGTGTTTCATTCTATTTGTTCAGACACATATAAAGTAGACTAAAGCAAGGTCTAATAATGACAGAATAACTAGAGCAAGATAGATGCAAACAGAAGTGATGTACACAGATACCTAAGTATAATCTTTATTAATAAAAGCAAGTTGGGGGTGAGAAGAAGATTTAAAATGATAAGGCCAAGTGTGCGTGCTGGTCATCCCTATGTAGACAGAGACCAGGTGTGGTGATGTAATTTATCAGTGCCAGTATGAGGAAAACAGAGGCAAGTGGATCTCTGAGAACTTCAGGTTAGCCTTGTCTACACAGTGAGTTCTAAGCCACCAATGCTACCTAGTTAGATCCTGTTTCAGGATATTGGATGACACTATGTGAAGATGTGTCTCTGTGCTTCCTTGCCTGCTTAAGGTGCCTTCTGGTTGGTTTAATAAAGATCTGAAAGGCCAATAGCTAAGCAGAAGAAGATAGGCAGGTCTTCAAGGCAGAGAAAGGAACTGCTAGAAGAATCTGAGAGGTGAGGAATTAATCAGCAAGATGCTTTGAAGTTGGATGTATAGTATGGAGGAGAGGTAAGGAGCCATGTGGCAGAACATAGATTAATATAAAAAGTTCATTTAAGTTTTTAGAGCTAGTTGGGAACAAGCCTGAGCTAAGGCCAAGCTGTCATAATTAATAAAATGTCTTCATGTCATTATTCAGGGACTGATGGTCCAAAGAAAGACCTGGGTAAGAACCTGCCACAAATTAGATAAATACACACATAAATAAAATTGATATTTACCACAAATGTTTAAAAATAGGTTATGAAAGAAACTTCAACAAACATTTGATTTACACTGAGGTTCTTGGTTAGAATTCCATATTATATAGCTAAATACGAATAATTGGGATTTTAGTAATCAAGTGTGAGGTTAAATGCTATACAATTTCATATTTAAGAAAGTGATAGTTGATATATTTTATATGGTGTGATCATTCAATAAATTCATTCAGTGGAGTAAGCATTCAGTAAGTCTGTCTTTTTTTTTTAGTATGAATTCTTTTTTTTAATTTATTTTTTATTTTACAACACCATTCAGTTCCACATAATAGCCACAGATTCCCATGCTCTCCCCGCCCCCCCGCCCCCAGCCCACCCCCCATTCCCACCTCCTCTAGATCAAGGTCTCACCCAAGGACTGGGATCGACCTGATAGACTCAGTCCAGGCAGGTCCAGTCCCCCCCTCCGAGCAAAGCATCCCTGCATAAGTTCCAGGATTCAAACAGCCAACTCATGCAACAAGCCCAGGACCCGGCACCACTGCCTAGATGCCTCCCAAACAGATCAAGCCAATCAACTGTCTCACCTATTCAGAGGGCCTGACCCAGTTGGGGGCCCCTCAGCCTTTGGTTCATAATTCATGTGCTTCCATTCATTTGGTTATTTGTCCCTGTGCTTTATCCAACCTTGGCTTCAACAATTCTCGCTCATATAAACCCTCCTCTTTCTCACTAATTAGACTCCTAGTGCTCCACCAGGGGCCCAGCCGTGGATGTCTGCATCCAGATTCCTCAGTCCTTGGATGGGGTTTCTGGCACAAATATCAGGGTGTTTGGCCATCCCATCAAAAGAGTAGGTCAGTCCTGGCTGTCTCTCGACCATTGCCAGCAGTCTTTTGCTGGGGTATCTTTGTGGATCTCCGTGGGCCTCCCTAGCTCTCTGCTTCCTCCCCTTCTCATGTAGTCTTCATTTACCATGGTCTCAATTTCCTTGTTCTTCCTCTCTTTCCTTGATCAGAACATATAATTTTTGACAAAGAAGCCAAAAGTGTACAATGGAAAAAAGAAAGCATCTTCAACAAATGGTGCTGGCATAACTGGATATCAACGTGTAGAAGGCTGCAAATAGATCCATATTTGTCACTGTGCACAAAACTTAAGTCCAAGTGGATCAAAGACCTCAACATAAATCCAGCTACTCTGAACCTGCTAGAAGAGAAAGTAGGAAATAGTCTTGAACACATTGGCATTCCTAAATATAGCACCAGTAGCACAGACACTGAGACAAACAATCAATCAATGGGACCTCATGAAACTGAGAAGCTTTTGTAGAGCAAAGGATACGGTCAACAAGGCAAAGCAACAGCCTACAGAATGGGAAAAGATCTTCACCAACCCCACATGTGACAGAGGACTGATATCCAGAATATATAAGGAACTCAAGAAATTAGACATCAAAACGACCAACAGTCCAATTGAGAAATGGGCTTTAGAACTAAACAGAGAATTCTCAACAGAGGAAACTCAAATGGCTGAAAGACATTTAAGGAATTGCTCAACATCCCTAATCATCAGGGAAATGCAAATCAAAACAACTCTGAGATACCACCTTACGCCTGTCAGAATGGCTAAAATAAAAAACACTGAAGACACCTTTTGCTGGAGAGGATGGGGAACTAGGGGAACTCTCCTCCACTGCTGGTTGGGAATGCAAGCTTGTGCAACCACTTTGGAAATCAATATGGTGCTTTCTTAGAAAATTGGGAATCAATTTCCCCCAAGATCCAGCTATACCACTCTTGGGCATATACCCAAGAAATGCTCAATCATACCACAAGAGCACTTGCTCAGCTATGTTCATATCAGCATTGTTTGTAATAGCCAAAACCTGGAAACAACCTAGATGCCCTTCAACTGAAGAATGGATAAATAAATTGTGGCACATATACACAATGGAATACTACTCAGCAGAGAAAAACAATGACGTCATGAGGTTTGCAGGCAAATGGATGGATCTAGAAAAAATCATCCTGAGTGAGGTAACCCAAACTCAGAAAGACAAATATGGTATGTTCTCACTCATAGGAAGATGCTAGATGTAGAACAAGGATGACTGGACTGCTACTCACATTGCATCACCAGTGAGGCTACCTGGAAAACGGGACCCCAAGAAAGACACGGAGAGATGGATGATATCTACATGAACAGCCTGGACATGTGTGGGACCAATGAAGGGCGACGGTCGAGGGAAAGAGAGCGGGAGATCCTAGTAAGTCTGTCTTAAATGCAGTATGACATTTAGAAAGCTCGAGTAATTTTCGACATGGGCTTGTTTACAGTTCCGTGTCATTTTTAAATGTAAATAACTTTATTTCGCAGCTTTGAATTATGAGAAACTAATGGTGTTCATTTCCTGTCCATGAATTCTTGTATAGTTCTTCGTTAGTGCAATGGATGCAGATGCTGATTCTCTGTGGGTAATTGCACTGCAAAGGCTGATAACATTCATTGGGGCCTATGAGATCTCAGGGCTGCAACTTCTTCCTAGTGGGACATTTGTTGAGAAATTCAATTTTAATTATTTTCCACAATTTTTAATGTAATAAAGAATATGAAAATTTATTCTCAACCTCTATAAGCATTCCTCAGTGGTATAGATTGCATCCCTACTGTCCTACAACTGTGAACATCATACAACCTTGGAACACTTTACATTCTTTTATTTGTTTGTTTTATTTTTTAATAGTATCTTTATTTTATAATTAACTTAATTTCACATATCGGCCATGGATTCCCCTGTCCTCCCTCCTCCCACCCCCCAGCCCTCTCCTCCAATACACCCCCACTCCCACCCCCTCCAGGGCAAGGTCTCCCTGGGGAGTCAGCCCAGGCTGCCAGACTCAGCCAAGGCAGGTGCTGTCCCTTCCTCCCTACACTAAGACTGAGCAAAGTGTCCCAACATAGGCCTCAGTCTCCCAAAAGCCAGCCCATGCACTAAGGACAAATCCTGGCTCCACTGCCTGGGGGCTTCCCAAACAGTTCAAGCTAATCAACTGTCTCACTTATCCAGAGGGCCTGGTCCGGTTCCATGGGGGTTCCTCAGCCATTGGTTCACAGTTCATGCGTTTCCACTAGTTTGGCTATTTGTCCCTGTGCTTCCTCCAACCATGATCTCAACATCTCTCGCTCATAAAATCCCTCCTCTCTCTTGCTGATTTGACTCCCAGAGCTCCACCTGGGGCTTGGCCATGGATCTCTGCATTTACTTCAGGCACTGGATGAGAGTTCTATAATGACAGCCAGGGTGTTCAGCCATCAGATCACCAGAGCAGGTCAGCTCAGGCACTCTCTTGACCATTGCCAGTAGTCTACAGTGAAGGTAACTTTATAGATTTCTGGGGATCTCTCTAGCACTCTGCTTCTCCCTGTTCTGTGTAATACCCTCTATAGCTCCTCCATCCCCAACAGCTACAGTTCTGTTTTCTGCCTCTATGATTATGAATAGTCTTAAGTCCTTTCATAACTCTGATCATGACATATTTATCTTTTTCATAACTCACTGATTTCACTTACTAATTCATCCATATTTCTGAATGTCTCCTTTCTCAAATATTGGATGATATTTTATTATATATATATATATATATATATATATATATATATATATATATACACACACCATATTTTGCTTAGCTATTTATCTGTGAAAGTTAATTTGGGTATTTAAAGCATATTTGGTTCCCCAATTTTTTTTTAGCTATTATGAATAACTCCTTTATACAATTCAGTCATATATGTATAATCAAGTATATTTTCAATAATGTATTATATTAATCTTTTGTGTACATCTTTAGAGATGGAATGAAACTCATACAGAAATTCTATAATTAGTATTTTAATTAATTATTATTGTGTTTTCCATAATGCTTTTATCATTTAATATTTCTAGTAACACTGCTTAGTAAACACAGTTTTCAATTATTTTTTTCTTATCAGCACTTACTGTGTTATTTTTTCACAGTGTGATGGCAATGTCATTCTGTATGCTGTGAATAAGTTGCTTATTGGCCAGTAGCCAGGCAGGAAGTATAGGCGGGATAAGCAGAGAAGAGAATTCTGGGAAGAGGAAGGCTGTGTCACCAGATGCCAGCCCACCGTCCACAGAGTAGCATGTAATGGCATACAGGTAAAGCCATGGAATACATGGCGACATGTAGATGAACAGAAATGGGCTGAGTTTAAATGTAAGAGCTATAGTCACTGGTAGGCCTGAGCTAATGGCTGAGCTGTTTTAATTAATATAAGCTTCTGAGTGATTATTTTATAAGTGGCTGTGGGGTCTGTGGGGCTGGGCAAGGCTGGATAAAACTTCAGCTACAACAGTGGCCATGAATGTGGGTCTAAGCTGTCACTCAACTCAGTATTAATTTGCACTTACCTAATCATTTAGAATGCTTAGCTTCTTTCCACATTGACTTGTTCTTCCTGTAGCATTGAGGAAAGCTCACTGATGTCCCCATGTTGTTGAGACTGTGGAGTCTTCTCTATGTGCCGGGTACTAAGAGAGCACTAAATAAGTGATTTAGAGATATCTCCTGACTTGTGATGTACTGCTTTATTTTATTGACAGTATCTTATAATGCTCACAAACTTAAATATTCCTGAAATCCAACTTGCTTGTTAAGTTTGTGGTTGTCTGTACCTTTAGTGTCCCATCCACAAAAATCACCGACAGATCCAGTGGTATGTAAGGTTGAAAGGCGCAAACAGGAAGAGATATGGGAATACGAAGGGAGTCATAGGTGGTAGAAAGGGCTAACCCAAAAGAGGAGTGTGTAAAAGCCAAATGGGAGAATGCCATCTCACAACCCAATTAAAAACATAATTGGAGGGATGATAGACTACATGCAATATATAACTTTTGTTGTTTCCTTGTTACTGTTATTGTTTGCAAAGTCTTTTGCCGGTTGGGTCTGGATCACCCTCACCATTCTAAAACTAAGCAAAATTCTCTTTGTAAGTTGAGACTTATATTGTGTTTTCAACTTTCTGCTATATACAAGAGAATTTTCTCAAATATTTCCAGGGGGAAATCTATCCTTGTGTTAAGCACATTGCTGTAAATTTTGCTCTGATGAAAGTGCCCTGGGATCTCTGTCCTTTAGCTACAGCCCCTAACCTGAATTCTTGGCCTCATCCAGCCACAGCACCCAGGATTCACAGGCACAGAAGGCAAAGAAGCTATAGATAAGGAGCATTGACTTTGTATTTACCCAGACTTACCACACCCTGTCTCTGCTGAAGCCATCATACTCTGATGTCTTCAATTATTTTAATTTGGCTCTTATAATCAATTTCTTTATGGATTCTGATTCATAACAAAGTGTGTCATTATAAGTGAAGGTAGAAATGCCCATTACTTTTAAAATTTAATACTATTTGTTTATTTTCATAGATAAGATGAAATTGGCTTTCATAGGTTCAAACTTGAGGTCAGCTATTACTGTACATGACCTAAATGTTATTTAATTTCATGTCATTTCAATTTGCAATTGTGTAAACTGGGAAAATTATCTATGACAAACACTTATTGTAAGGATTAACTAAGTCAATACATGAAATTGCTGGAAACACTGGCCCCATTTCTCCTTTAGAGTAATGAAACTCAGAAATTTAATTTAGTTCCAGAAACATGTATCAGGGATGATGACCCCGGTCTAGCATAATTACTAACCTTGCTGTTAATATAAAAATATCTTCTCAAGTTGTAGATGCATTTATGGAAAAAAAAACTATAAGTTACATCAGAAAAGCAAAAAATAAATAAATAAATAAATAAAAAGATTAATTCAGAAACACCACAGAGAATTTGTCTTCCACTTACACAGATACTGGATGGACATAATGGCAGCTCTGTGAATAAGTACGAATAGTCCTACCTGATTCAGCCACTTAAGGTACTGTCTCTAATAAGTTACAGATGTGTAGGAGAGAAGCTCTAATTACTTGAATGCTTGCCTTCAGCACAAACTGGTTCCTGAAATATCTTTGGAATTGGCTCATTGATTACACTGAATGCTGTGCTAAGAAACAATGCCAAGGAAGAACTGGCTGCAAAGCAAATTGTAGTTTGATTTTTTTTTATCAGAAATCTTTATTGAGTTTAACCGTGTTTAATAGTTTCTTTTTTAAGTGCCTTCATCTAAATGCAAACATTAGTAAAAATACATCTACCTGCAGATATTCTGCATCTGTGAAGCATTGGTTTTTCTCATCATATGTTGATTCCCCTCTCTACAGAATTTATGTTTGCCATGAGCTTATTGACTTGACAATTGGAATTGTCTTGGAGATAGTAAGCAGTTAATGCTCACATTGTCTTATAATATCAGCATCCCAAAATATGCCCTTTCCCACAACAGGACATGTTCTGATTACAAAAGGTAAGAGGACACTCAGAGTTTGTTTTGATGAGTAGAGTATTTTAGAGGAAAACTCAAGTACAGTGGAGATAATATTTAAACCAGTTGGAACACAAAGTAAGATCCACAGAGTTCAACATTGCACTGTTCCCCAGTTTTAAGTTTATGGACAAACTCTAAGAAGAACAGATGCCGACAAGAAGAATAATTTACCTTTAGAGCTTGTGGAATGGTACTTAACTAATATCAATTATGCTGAACCCGCTGGTGTTTTAGTAAAGAGGCATGCATGCTGACTTCTTATGAGAGAGTTGCTAGGTCCACGAGAAACTGCACAATGGTCATGAGTCATTTGGGGATGCCCAGAAGTATAAAGACCCTCCACCAAAAATATCCTAGATACAAATTCCTTGAGCATGGGAAATAAATCATGAATATCAGAAACATCAAACAAAACAACAGATAAGTAAATATGTATTGAGGCTCACAGTTTATCAGGAGAAAGTAGCCTAAAGGGTACTTTCTTAAGGTCACTAGTAAATGTTCCAAAAGAAAGTCATCACGCAACACAAGTTATACCAACCCAGTTTACAATGCTGCCAATTTAAACAAGACCATCACTGTTCCAATAGAATAGTTAGAAAAACAAGTCAACCACATCTATTTTGCTTCCTTGGAGACTTGCCAGCTGAAGGCCAATCTAAGCTTAACAAAGCAATAGTATTTAACTTACAAGAAATTGTTGTGCCCAAAGTCCAGATCCCCAAAAGACCAAGAGACCAAATCTGATGCAAAATCAGGGCCTCTCCATCCAAGCGACAGAGTAGCAGAGCAGGAGAGACCCAGAGCAACACCTGGGTGAGGTTTTTTATAGTGATTAGACAATGGTGGGGAGTTTGGGGGACTCCAACACTGCCTACTTACAGACCTGGGATTGGCTCAAGCCCTGGGTAGGAGTACCTGGATTGAGATGATTGGCTATCTTGGGTCCAGGGACTTGCAACATTGTAGTCTCTGCAAAGGAACAACTGGAGTTGCTGTCCACTTCTAATTTGACTCTTCCCTGTGGGGTGAGGAGTTCATGGCTCTTTCTGTAGCAAGGGCAAAAGGTCAGGGCATCCTGCAGTGGGTGTGGGGCATCCTGCTCAGGCCTTTTCCCTGTGGCTGCAATTCAGCTGCGGCCTGGGTCTCTCAAAAATCTCAATTTTTGTCTCACATTTTAAAATTGAACATTTTCTTTATAATAATTCAGGATTCTCTGGGTCTAAAACAGCAAAATGATCAAAAGTAAATTATAAAAAAAGATATTTCTGTGTAGATAGTACAGTGGTTGAATAATCAAACACATGAGCACATTAATAAAGGTGGTAAAACAGATTTTTTTTTAAAGATTTATTTATGTATACACTGCTCTGCTTGCATGTGTCCCTTCAGGCCAGAAGAGGGCACCAGACCCCATTACAGATGGTTGTGAGCCACCATGTGGTTGCTGGGAACTGAACTCAGGACCTCTGGAAGAACAGCCAGTGCTCTTAACCTCTGAGCCATCTCTCCAGCCCCAGATTTTTTTTAAAATCATACTAAATGGGTACTCATCAGTAACATTTTCCACTGATAACCTCAGGCGAGGCCTGTAACAGTAACCCTATTTTGACAACCTTCTTGTTCTGCATACTCATCCACTCCTGGTAGAGTGAGGGGGCTGGGTAGTGACAAATGCTTAAATTAGTGAACACAGTATGTTTCCACAAATAAAGAAAATTCCCTAGGACTATGCCATTAGCTCAGTTCTCATGGCACCATTATGGTAGTTGTAGGGGAGAAATAGTTTCTGTCTCCCTGGATTTAAATAAGAAGGCATCTACTTCCAAACTTTGAGTCATTTTAGTACCCATGCATGTGCAGAAAATTCATAAGAAAAACAAACATATGATTATTCATCAGAAAGAACACAGAATGTATCACTGTTGATCCAATTAACTGTCTGGAAGTAAGATATTCAATGAGACTGAGGTATTACTCTGTTCCATTCAGGCTGACTTTTTCTTATTTGCACACAAAAGCAAAATTATATATGTGATTTTTGTATATAGGTCTATCACACAAGAACGGGTATGCACCTCTACATGAAAATAATTTTAAGGTAGCTTCAGACACTTATTCATGATTATCATTTTCATTTTGGAGATTTTATACCCTACTTCATGAGAAGGAAAGTAGCAGTGTAATTTTCTTTCTAAATTTAAATGCTTTTGCTAACAGTCAGCACCTGCATATCCAAAATTAATCCCTTATTCCCTCAAAGCCCCTATATTTCCTAATTTATAATTAGAAGACAATTCCATTAGCTGCATTGTAGAATTTTTAGGAATAATGTGATATTTTTAGTCTCAATATTGCATGCTTAGGGCAAGTATTAAGAACCTATTGGTAAAATTGCAAGGACATGTTATCATTGAAGATTTTTATAAAAAGGGAATATTAGTTGTCTTGTTTAGTTTATATATAGTAATATATATTAATGTATAGTAATATATAATAATATAGTATATATAATAATATATAGTTTTATATATATATATATATATATATATATATTACTATTTCAAAATTTGTCCTTTATACTAAGTGAAAAAGAATGACAATAGTATCTAAAGTATCACCCACTACATGAATTTACTGTCTACATGAGGACACTCAATAGACAAATTTGTTCCATATAATCACAGACAAAGATTGTCTCTTTATTATCTATATACCACACTCTCTTCCACTTTTTCTTTCTACAATTTTATAAGAAGAAACATCTGAGCCAGGCAGTGGTGGAACACTCCTTTAATTTCATCACTTGGCAGATCTCTGTGAGTTCTAGGCCAGCCTAGTCTACAGTGAAGGTTCTAGGACAGCCAAGGCTACACAGAGAAACTGTCTTGGAAAAAGCAAACAAACAAAAAACAAAACAAAGAAACAAACAAAAAACTTCTAAAAAGGAATGTGGATAGAACATTGAGGACCCAAATCCTTTCTCCACAAATACATTTTTTGGGGGGGAAAAATTGAAGAAACTTATTTTCCATTAAATTTCTAAGAGTATTAAAACTAGTATGAGGGAATTTTGTAAATTTTACAAGTGCACAGGAATAGAAATTAAAGCATAAGTGATGTCATTCTCTCTTAATACAAACTACTTATTGTTTTCAAAGTGGGGCCTGTGTCTGCAACTGTCTACTTAACTCCACATTCAATACAAGATTGGCTATCTCCTCCCATCAAACAAAACCCAGCACTAACAACATTACCCTCTTACTTCTCCTTCTAAATTACAGTTATCTAGACTGCAATATAAATGTTGCTCACAAGTAATCATTATTAAAGTACACCAACACTTCTTTCCTGAACTCATTTTCCTTAGGTACTTTCTCACAGCAATAAGAAAAGTCAATAAGTTAAGCTTCAATTATTTGTTAATAAATCATATCATTAAGACAGGATCAGGCCAGGCGGGGGTGGCACACACCTTTAATTCCAGCATTTAGTAGGCAGAGCCAGGTGCATCTCTGTGAGTTTGAGGCCAGCCTGGTATGCAGAGTGAGATCCAGGACAGGCACCGAAACTATACAGAGAAATAACCCTGTCTCGGGGGGGAAAAATACAGGCTCAGTAGTAGTATTCAAAATAGACTGGAAAAATTCTAATTTTAATGCATATATAATTCTAATATACATGTTTTGCTCAAAAGAAAGGATTAATAAAACTATCATTCATTTATAAATAATATGTTTCTTACTTTACTATTTGATAATTATGTTTGGATTGGTCTGTGTAATATGTTTCTTCTAAGTAAATCAGTGAATTTGGTAATGTCAAAAATGGTTCATTTTTCCCAGGGTGGATAGATCTAGATACATAAATCTGTGAAATATATCTTACCAACTGCCTTATCCTCGAGCGTAAGTGAAGGATCAGAGCATTTTTCTTCAGATGGTATTCAATCATAATTAGAAAATGAAATTTTAGCTTCCTATCATGAGATAGGTTTATAAATTGGTATGTATAAATACTTGATATCAATAGCAACGAGACAGTGAGTGATACACAAGTGCTGTGTGATACGTTGAACTTGATACCAGTCTCTGTTATACAGTTATAGACAAGTTACAAAAACCTCTTTAAAAATTATGTTTTTCATAGTTTAAATATGACATGTGATAGAAGAGAAAGTAGGAATAGTCTCAAAGTTATTGGCACAGGAAAAGTCTTTTGGAGCAGAGCACTATTAGCTGAAACACTAATTCATTAAAATATTAGTAAATAGGACCTTGTGAAACTGAAAAGCTTCTGTAAGACAAAGTATACAATCACTCAGACAAAGCAGCAGCCTACAGGCCTAGAGTATCAGGTAGACTTCTCAGTGATGCAGGAAATTCAAAGGACTGTCCTGCCTTATATTGACAAAGTTCAGCATTCACTTTCTCGTGTGTCCTGCAGAATACCTGGCAGACTTTTCTATGAAGCAGGAATTTTGAAGGACTGTCCTGCTTTGTGTTAGCAAAGTTCAACAATGTTTTTCTGGTGTATCCTGCATGTCTAGTCTGTACAGCACATTGTCAGCAGTTGAAGGCAAGAACAGTTTCTTTGCCCAGTGGCTGACCTTGCCACAGTGAAAGCAAATTCCATAAGGAATTTCTCCAATGCCCATCATCTCTGAAGTGAAGTGATGCTGCCAGGAGCAGATGTATCTCATTGTTATGAAAAGCCCTAAGTTAACAAAACATTTTAAATGCCATATTCTGTAGGTCTTTGAAAGGTTTGAAGACCATCTATCTATCAAAAATATATATCTCTATAGGATCTGGAAAACATACCTAACATTTTGATTGTTATAAATGACTAACCACTTATCTATGGTTCTTGATTGTCCTATATAGTTTATAATAATAGCTTTCAAAAACTAGATTTTACCTTACATTTTAAAATTAACTGCATAGGTACAATACCTTAAAACAAAAGTAGAAATATGTATCAATATGTGGTAACAAAAACGACCTGAAATTTGCATCTGAAATACAAAATCCTTTAGACAAGAATATATATATATATATCAGAAATAACTTTAAATTTATATCAATATACAAAAATTCTTTAAATAAAAGTAGGAATATATATACAGTGTGTTGTAAAAAAAATTACCTTAAATTTGTATCAATATACAAAAGTCCTTACAAATAAAAAATATTTGAGATTAATAGTTGTCCCTTAGTTTATAGTAGATTCAATAATCTATCCTATTACTTAAAGTAGATTTAACAATCTACCATTCCATCCTATCATTCTTATATTCCCTTAAATTATAACAAACATACATTACCCACCAAATAACCAAAGACCACTCATACTCCACAACTCGTAGAAATGTAGAAGTCATTTTCTCCAAATTGATTTCTGCTGTCTGTGGACAAGCATCTTTAGGGTTCCAAAGAGAAAATTTTGAGATAATGACCAAGTCCTGGGAAGACCAGTAGTAACCTTTGCTCATAGATAGCACCTGTCAAGATTCTGGAGGTCTTTCCTGATCAAACCTGATCCATATTAACAATGAAGGAATCCACAGCCTCTCATCTCCTGTGGGAACAAAACTCTAAAGCATTTTTGATTTCCATTTAACATTTTTTTTTACTTCTTTTTAAAGATAAGGCATTCCTAAAGTATCTAGATTTGTTCAATTTAGCAATCCAGTTCACAATCCCATGTGTCCTAGCAACTTTTGTACTTCAGCATCCAAAGAAATTTAAAATCAACACAATACTACACAGGATCTAGACTCCCTGTGTATTTCCCATCATACATGACTTATTCTTTTTATATTACATTACTTCTATGGTGATATTTTATTTGTACTGAAATGTGATTTTATTTGTATAAAATAAATAATATTTATTTACTGTTAATAAATAAAGTTGCCTGGGGGTCAGAGCTAATAGCAAGCCATAGCAGAAACTGGGCAGTAGTGGTATACACCTTTAATCCCAGCATTTGGCAGGCAGAGCTAGGCGGACCTCTGTGTGTTCAAGAATACAGCCAGCATGGAGACACATGCCTTTAATCTCAATACCAACCATAGAAGACCTGGAGGTCTGTACAGACAGGCAGTAATGAGGAGGTCATGTGGTTGGGTTTACAACCAATGAGAAGGCAGAACAAAAAGTCAATAAAAAGCACAAATACACAGGAATTAGGTCTCTTGCTGAGAAGGACAGAAGTGACAGAGAAGGGTAAGGTTTTTAGCTCTTAGCTATTACTCTGACCTCTTGAGCTTTCATCTTTGCATTGGCTCTGTGTTTCTTATTTAATAAGATGGTTACACCTACATACCTCTCTCTTTAAAGACTTTATTTTTGAACTGTTGATTTTTTTTCTATGCTATCCTTGTTGTATTTTTAAAATGGCACAAGACAGTCATGGCAGGAGAGCCATGGAGAGAAATAGACCATGCACACCACACCCATGTGGAGAGTTTTACTGAGGGGAAGGAGAGAAGGGAACTGAAGAAAGAAGAGGAAGAAGGGGAGAAAAAGAGATGGGAAAAGGGGGAGAGAGGAGGTGCAGACACAACTTAGTGGGAATAGAAGGTGCGTAGGGCCTCACCTTCTAAGGGGACGTAGCATATGCACAGAGAGTCCATATAGCAAAGAATACATGATGTTGGCAGGATCCTGAGTGGACCAAGGTATTTCCTGTGTATTGGCCAGTTCTGCAAGAGGTGTGTCTGAATGCTAACAATACCTCTTTTCTTTCTTAAGCCTATGCACATTGTTAAACTCACTGTAACCTGTTTAGAGGTTTTTCCATCTCCACCTCTATTACTACAAATCTTTTAGCCTTTTTTGACCATATGAGCAAAACTTTAAACTGCTAACCTACACCTGGATCCTCTGCACTTGGCCCTCAGCTGGCTCTGCACACTTCTTGGGTTGTGAAAGCCAAGCATGAAACTTGAGGCCAGTTGGAGGTTTGTCTGACAAGGAACTACATTCAACCTTCCTAGAGCTCTAGAATGCCAATGCTTGCACTGTGGCAGTCGTTTTTAGTTTTTTGTTCCTACTCAGTGTAGTGGATGCTCAAGGGCTCACCAGCACACATAAACTCTTAAAGTAGTCATATCCCCTCCCCTTTTTTTAAGCTCAGGCACTATGGAAATTCAAGCACCACGCTATAATGCCAAAATTTTGTTGATTGTTTTTGCTTTTTTTGGGGGGGTCTGCCACCCAGCTCCCAAATAAATCACACGTGGAGGCTTATTCTTACTTAAAAATGTCTGGCCTTAGCTTCGCTTTTTTTGCCATCGTTTTTTAATCTTCAATTATTCCATCTAGCTTATGCCTCTAGGCTTTTACCTTTTTCTATTTCTGTGTATTTGCCTTTCTTTTTACTCTGTGTCTTACTGTGTAGCTGGGTGGATGGCCCCTGGAGTCCTTCTCCTTTTCTGACTACTTCTTTCTTCTCAGATTTCTCCTTCTCTTTACCCTCTCTGCCTGCCAACTCCACCTATTTCTCTCTCCTGCCCACCATTGTCTATTCAGCTCTATATTAGACCATGGGATGTTTTAGACAGACACAGTACCACAGCTTCACAGAGCTCAACAAATGCAACAATACAAAATCAACATACCTTAAAATAATGTTCTACAACAAAACATCCTTAGCCATCAGGGAGATATAAAACAAAACTACTTTGAAATTCCACCTGACGTTGGCCAGAATGGCTAAGATCAATAACATAAAGGACAGCTCATGCTGGTGGGGATGTGGAGCAAGGGGAACACTCCTCCATTGCTGGTAGGAGGGCAAACTTGTAGAGCCATTATGGAAATCAATATCATGTTTCCTCCGATAGGTGAGAATCGATCTACCTCAAGAACCAGCTATACCACTCTGTAGCATATAACCAAAGGATGCTATATCATACCACAAGGACACTTGCTCATCCATGTTCATTGCTGCTTTAGTCATAATAACCTGAAATGGGGGGAAAAACCCTAAATGTCCCTCCACAGAATGGATAAAAAAAATTAAGTACATTTACTAAGTGAACTACTATTTAACTATTAAAAAAATACATCATGAATTTTGCAGACAAATGGATGGAAATAGAGAAAATCATCTTGAGTGAGGTAACCCAGACCCAGAAAGATAAATACAATATGTATTCACTTATATGTGGTGGTTAGCATTTAAATAAATGATAACTAATCTATAATCGGTAGATCCAAAGAAGACTATCAGGTATAGAGCAAGAGACCAGGAGGTTGGGGGGGGCACATAAATTATCCTGGTAGAGGGAAATAGAATTAATCTTACAGATGAACTGGGAACGAGTGTGATGGGGACAGAAGGATCAGGTAGGGAGGGGAAAGGGGAAAGTGGTGGTGGTAGTGGGGAATAAGGGGAAGAGACAACTAGAATTGAGGGACATTTGAACAGTGGTATGGAAAACCAGCTAGCAGAAACTTTCTAAAACACATGAATGTAGCTAGAATTTCCCTGCCTGGCCCACAATTAGGACAAATCTCTGCCACCCGCCAGTCCCACAGCCACTCAGACCCAACCAAGTAAACATAGAGACTTATATTGCTTACAAACTGTATGGCCGTGTCAGGCTTCTTGCTAACTGTTCTTATAGCTTAAATTAATCCATTTCCATATGTCTATACCTTGCCACATAGCTCGTGGCTTACCAGCATCTTCACATGCTGCTTGTCATGGCAGCAGCTGGCAGTGACTCCTTCCACCTTCCTGTTCTTTCTTTTCTCCTCTCTGTTAGTCCCGCCTATACTTCCTGCCTAGCCACCGGCCGATCAGTATTTTATTTATTCACCAATCAGAGTAATTTGACATACATACCATCCCACAGCACATGAAGGCATTCCTAATGATGTCTTCAAATATCCAAGGAGACAGAGTCTTGACTAGCCATCACTTGTCACAAAATGAAACTTTCAGTACTGGGACTGGGTAATAGCCAATTGGGTTGTTGACCAAAGGGGTCCTAAAGGAAATCCCCAAACAACCCAGACTGTTGCCAAGACAGTAGGTTGCTCTCCACAAGCTGACAGCAAGGTCCCATTGCTGAAGAAACCACCCATTCACTTATTGAACATGGAAAATAAGGCTGGTCCCTACATGGAGCCAGTGTTCTAGTGTATGGGAAGGCATTCTGTAGGCTACCAAAAGAGAAACATAAATATTAACCCTGTCACAAAACCTCTCATCTACAATGGCGTCTTGCCTGCACAATATGCTAGGAATTAAATGTTTTAATTATAGTTGTCAGTCTTTTTAAGTCATTTTGCCATATTATATAGGGCTCTTAAGAAAAATCATTAAGAAACAATTCCATTTGGAAAACCTTTGTTAACATATATATCTATAATCACATGTCTTCAATTACTCAGTTCAACAAGTTTCATACCACAGCTGCAAACAGAAAGAAGAATAAAGGATCCAAAAAGTAATTTTTAAAAATTAGTAAATGCAGTTTCAATAAAGAAATGATCACAATACAGAGAAAACTATGGAAATATAAGCTATATTTTTTAAAGAAAATTACAACAAACCCAAACATAGCATATTTGATTTCTATGCATGTGATGTTTTAGGCTTCATATGATTCCAAGCACATTTTTAAGTTATAACACTATTCTATGTTATATATTCCTTTCTTCCCATTAAATGTGCCACAGTAAACATTTTCTTTTCTTTCTTTCTTTCTAATAACCCTAAATAACAATTCTGAAAACTGGCTTAAGAAAAGTCTTTCAATTTGATGAAACAAATTCCTTAGCCAGTTGTCTGTTCTTGGACAATGTAACGTCTTTTTGATAATTTAAACAATGAAGATTCCAAAGATAATTTTTTTTAATCTTTCCTTTACAAAAAATAGACAATTTTAAAAAAGAAATTGGATGTTAATGAGAGACTGGACAATTATTTGGAGAAGTACCCTTACATCAATTTTCCTTTATGGCTTACAGAAGAGCTCACACACCCATAACTCTGCTGTGTGTGGATCAAGTTGGCTACAATGATAAGGCCACCCACAGCAAAAAATTGTTTTCTCATTCCATCTGTTTGGCATGTATGTGTAGATTAAAAAAAAATCTGCCCTCAGTAGAACAGAATGTTTGGTAATACATCTATCATATTTTTTTTGATTTTTCTGTGATTCATTTTGTCCATATGTCTACCAGGATTGTGAGCTCACAAAAAGGCTTCAGAAATGGAATCATCTTCACTAAAACAAATGAGACTTAATGAAAACATTGTATTTGTCATGAAATTGCTCCTTAAATATCACATAGCAGTGAGTACATAACAAGTTTGGAGAGGCAGAAGGCATTGCTAAGATCTCTGTCTAATCAAGGCAGAATTCCTTGAGTGGGAGTGTTTTCCTGTGTTTGTGAAAGTGTATTGCAAACAGTGTTGTAGAAAAATATTCAGCCACGTGAAATGTTTGTATCTACAGTGCCAGCTTGAGAGTGTCTGATTTCATCCTGTGCTGTTTCCTTTCAATTACATTTGAAACTTATGTTCCCAATTAATTTTCAATAATAACTTAGCATCTGATGAATTCTCTGCAAGGTAGATTAGGATAGTACATATAATTCAAAAATGACTTAAACCCATATTTTCATCAATGCACCAATGTTTTTGCTTCTTACTTTTCTTTTTCATGTTTTCTTTCTTCTATCACTGGTGTTGAATTTCTGTTCTTACTTTGCAATTCATCATATGTAACCTTGGTATAGACATGCCATTTCTCCTTTTAGTTGTATTACTATTATTGACTATTGTATTTTCTCATTACAGGATCTTGCTAAGAAGCTAGAGTATCTAAAAAAATAAATACAAGTCTGCTTATGACATAATTCAATTTAAAATTTCCAAGAATACCAAAAGGGCTTTTAACAATGCTCATGTTTTTCTGTCATTGTAACCTAGCATGAGTGATATATGATTTCATATATCTCTTTAAAACATAATTATAAGTTTCTTGGTAGCAGAAACAATTTAATAAATGCTTCTGGGAGTTTCAAAGTACTTACCAAAGTGTTTTTTATTCTGTAAGTGCTTGATAATGGGCAGGTGATGTCATTGGGAAATCAGATGAATCTTGAGAAAAATTTTTAGTAGATATTATCAAGCTTAGCACATTCATTCTGCTTTGGCTTACAACAACCTCCTTTCTTCAATTGAGAAAATGTTTTTAGACAAAAACTCTCTTGAGTTCCTGTCTAAGATTTAATCAACCATGGGAATAAAGTCAATGGGCCCACTTTCTATTTCTTCCTCATTTTAAGTAGTTCATTTCTATGTACACAACAGAAAAGTATAAAATATTTAATATTTTAGTTCAGTCTGAATATGGTTTTATATTCAGAAATATAATATATGGCATAGAAATTCACTATATTACTAAAAATTGGTATCAGGTTATATGATTACATGATAGTGCTTTTTTAAAACTTCTGTATATGACTGGAAGTTAGAAATAGATAATATAACCTTAAGACTTAGCTACTCAATGTGTACTTGAAGATATATTCATTTCTCATAAAAATCTGGGCATGAACAGGTGTCATTAAATGCATATGCTTGGGGCACTATTGAGATAATGTTAAGCTCAATTTATATATTCTTTTCATACATGTATATTAACATATTTAAGTTCCCCTCAAAGTGTACCACTCTGCACCTCTTCTCCTAAAATTCTAGTTATGTCTTCACCTGCCACAACTTTATCCATTCCTCAATTATGAGCATGATATGGGGCCAAAGCTTCAGCCTGTTGATCAAAATTCAATCTTATTGGAACTGCATCCAGGATTTGTATTCATGGAAGATACTTCTGTCTGTCTGTCAGCACCATGAAACTTTTTCCTCGATTTTGAATTTTAAAGCATTGATCAGTACCTCAGATTTATAATTCCAGATTTTTTTTTCTCAAAGATGGTGTTCTTTACCTTACAAAAATTTGATAGATGTGTTGGACATTATTAAAACAGTTTCTTATTACAGTATTGCCACTCAGAAACTAATATTGATAGTGAACATATTTCTTTGATTTATCTGGAAGAAACTGACCGTTTATTATACATTTGCATACACACACACACACACACACACACACACACACATATATATATATATATATATATATATATATATATATATCATATACATTTGTCATATGAGCCAAGAAATTATAGGTTCATGGTCTCTTATTCAAGATTGAAGTAAAAGTCTACACAGATAGCAAAGTGATAAAGAAATGTTATTCACAGCAGGCTGTAGAATAGGTCAGATAAACTGCCAAGAGTGACAGGGAACCACATAAATGACAATACTCAAGGATCCTCATTATTTTTAGAGTTAGTTTACTAAGCGGCAGAGTATGGGTGGTTCTCTAGTTTAATTGAGAGGTTTGAATTAGTTAGGGTTGGTTCACTGCCATCTCCCTTCTCATGCTACATACATGCAGGATTATGTGCAAATTTAAGGTGGTAAATGTAGAGATTCTCCTGAAATTTGACCTGGGGAAACTATTTTATTTCATTGTTCACGAACCAAATCATCCCACTGCTATCCAGCACCTGTTCAAGTAGAAATGGAGCTTCTTTCCAGGCCTTAATGAGGGAGTAACTCATTTCACTTGTTTAAGTCAGGTATATATGTGTGCAGGTCACACAGGTGAGGCCCGCCCCAGTGCTAACTGTTTTCTAGTTTTATCTTTCAGAGGTGAGTAGATATGAAGCATCAGCCAAGCAGAGTCACAGGCTGCTAAACTGGTCCCCATGTTTGCTTGTCTCAGCAGAATTTAGGATGCAATTTTATTTTTTAATTTCATTTTTTTCTTTATTCAGAAATATTCTACTCACTCCTCATGCTATCCACAGATCCCCCATTCTCCCTCGTCCCACCTCCAGCCCTCTTTCCCAAGCCACCCCACATCCCCACATCCTCCAAATCGAGGTTTCCCATAGGGAGTCAGCAGAGCCCAGCTCACTGAGCCTAGGCAGGTCCAAGTCCCTTCCCACTGCACCAAGGCTGTACAAGGTGTCACACCACAGGCACCATTTTCCCAGAAACCTGCCCAGGGACAGATCCCGCTCACCCTGCTTGGGTGCCCCCCAAACAGTTCAAGCAAAACAACCGTCTTACGTGTCCAGAGGGCCTAGTCCAGTCCCATGGGGGCTCCACAGCCACCGGTTCACAGTTCATGGGTTTCCACTAGTGTGGTCCATCATCTCTGCACATCCTCCAATCATGATCTCAACATCCCTCACCTGCAGTATCTCTCCTCTCTCTCATCAGTTGGATTCCCGGAGCTCAGCCTGGTGCCTGGCCATGGATCTCTGTATTTGCCTCCATCTGTCACTGGACAAAGGCTCTATGATGACAGCTAGGTTATTTGCTAGGCTGGTCACCAGAGTAGACTGGTCCAGGCACCCTCTGGACCACTGCCAGCAGACCAAGGTGGGGTCAACCTTGTGGATTCCTGAGAGCCTCCCCAGAACCCTGTGTAGATGTAACCAACTGTCTTATTAAATAAGAAACATAGAACCAATGTAAAAGAGAAAGCCAAGAGATCAGAGCTCAGAGCTAAAATCTCACCCTTCCTCCTGCGGTGGTCCTAGCTTCCCAAAAGAGAGCTATATCCTGTGTGTCTCTTTTCATAGTATTTTGTTCTGCCTTCTCATTGGTTGTAAACCCAAACATGTGACTGCCTTGTCACTGTCTGTATGTACAGCCCTCTAGGTCTTAAAGGCGTATGTCTCCAATGCTGGCTGTATCCCTGAACACACAAAGATCTATGGGATTAAAGGTGTGTACCACCACCACCATGCTCTGTCTATGGCTCTAATAGCTCTGACCCTAGGCAACTTTATTTATTAAAATACAATTAAAATGACATTTCAGTACAATTAGAATACCACCACATTTCCCCTTTTCTATTTTAATAAAAAGAAAAAAAGCAAAAGGTTATAACTAACATAAGAAAAACTATATACAAAAGTACAATACCTATATACAAAATATACAAGTAATAAATACCTAAACAGGTATTTGACAAATCAGAGAAAATAATTCCATTATCTATCCTATTTTGGTAAATCCAAGATGTATCTAATGCACTTTCTATCCTAATTAATTTTCAACTATAACTAACTAATCTTCAACCATAACTAACTAATCTTCAACTCCCTCAGAGACCCAAGAAGGAAATAATATTAGCTAACAAAAATAAAAACAGGAAATGCATGCAAGCAACTTCCAAAAAATTTGTGAGTTGACAGAAACAACCAGCTGCCTGGACAGTCACCTGAGGTTTCTGCAGAGTTGGGGCATCATCTTCAGCCTATAGGCTTAGCGTATCTGACAGACTCATTTGTGAAGTAGGATGTACACAAGGTCAACAGTTCAACCTCACGTAGGTAGAGAACAGTCCATGTACCAGAAACACCTGAAATCCACTAGTGTCCTGTCATGATTCAGGATTTTAAATTCTGGAAATTGTTGACAGTTTTCGAATTCAGCTGTCCATTCTTCTTGGTTGTGTATATATGGCTTCATCTCAGCATCCCCTTCTTCTCCACATCCCTCTATTAAATGCCAGTCTACTATTGAGAGGCGTGAGCTTTCAGATGCTGTTCCATTGCACAACAGAAGCTATCAGCCCTCTGCCTGTTAAGCTGCCTTCGAAGAAAAGGGCACCGTACCTTTTCCGGATTGCGAAGGCCACTTCAGGGATGGGGCCATATTGTCCTGGCCTCAGAAGATGCCTTTTGATAAAGCCATAACCACACTTGTTTTGGCAAGAATCAGTAGTCCTTTGTTTCATGTTCTGTCTGTCCATTTAGTCCTGTTGATTCGAGGATACTTTGTTGTCCAGTGGCTAATTTTTGCCACAATGAAAGTTGACTCCATATGCAGTTTCTTCAATGCCCATATTTTCTCTGAAGTAGATTGGTACTGCCAGGAGCAGACATGTCTCAAAAAAGAAAAATTTTCTAAGTTATTAAAACATTTTAAATGCCATATTCTGTAGATCTCTGAAGGGTTTGAAGATGACCTGTCTAAAACATCTCTGCTCAATTTTTAAAACATATCTAATATGACTACAAGTTCTATTGTAATGTCTAACTACTAACTTTCATTTCTTTATATCCTAATAGTTGGTAATAATAACATTCAAGAATCAGAAAATTGCATTACATTGTTAAATGAATGGTATAAATTCAATTAGAAATATACATATAGCATTTTCTAAAAAATATCAGTTTCAAATTTGTATACAATATAAAACAATCCAATCCCATGTAAAGTATTTAAAACTAGTAATTGTCTTTTTCTTTTCTTTCTTTCTTTCTTTCTTTCTTTCTTTCTTTCTTTCTTTCTTTCTTTCTTTCTTTCTTTCTTTCTTTTTTTTCAAACAAGAACCTTAAATCTAATCTCCTTTGCTTAGCCTTTTTCCTAACTCTTGACAACAACTTGTAACCAACCCCCCTAAACAATGAAAATTATCCCAGACCCAAAACCCATTAAAAAGACAAAAAAACCACCCGCCCCACACCACCTCTTTGGGAATGTGGGCGTCGTATTCTTAAAATTGCTTCCTGCTGGGTATGGGCGAAGTTTTCTTTATCCTGAAAGAAAAATTTTAGGTTAATTGTCAAATTTTAGGAAAGGTAACTATATCCTTCATTATCCAGTCTGTGTATAATGCCAAAGTTCAGAGTTTATCTTAAGTCCTTATTCAAGTAGTCTTTGAGACTGGATCATCTCAGCTAGTCATCTCAAAATTGCTCTGAGCACCTTGTAGTTCAAAGTTGATCTGTAGATGACGTTTGTCAGCTTATTGATATTATTATTGTCCATGTGGAATTGTTGTTGTTGTGGGGCCCCATCTTCTTTCTGGAGACTTCAGTTGATGTTTTGCCTGGCCATGATTTCCTGCAGAAAACTGATAAGAGACTCAAACACAAAGACATATATATGCAGCTAATTGAAGCCTTTTTTTCTAGAATTAGTTAGTACTCTATATGACCATTCATATCTTAACAAAGTTTAAAATGTATATATATATATGTTAATCTTGTAAATTTTGATATAAAATTCATACTTTAAGAAAAGTTTAAAGAATCAAAATAGAATCAAAGAGTTGAGATTAGTAATAGAATAGTCCCTTAATTAAGCTCAAGCCTCTCGAGTGCTGGGATTAAAGGCGTGCGCCACCACTACCCGGCTCTGTCTATGGCTCTAATAGCTCTGACCCCTGGGCAAATTTATTTATTAACATACAATTAAAATGACATTTCAGTACAATTAGCATATCACCACAACCCTGCCTCTTCCTATTCCCATAATGTCCTCATCTATCATGATATCTTTCTCCCTGCCTTCCCACTCTGTCCCTGTTCCAGCTTGACCCTCCCATTTCCCTATGTTCTCATCCTCCACTCCTTGCCCTCTGCCAGCCCCCCACACCCAGTCCATTCATGTAGATCTCATCCATTTCTCCTTCACGGGGTCATAGGATGCAATTTTTAAACATCTAAATTTCTTGTCACTGTCAAATATATTTCAAAAATGCAGATATTTATATAGTTATATATTTATATGTGATATAAAGAATTAGTGGTTATTCAATTGGGGGTGAAAGCATCATCTTTGCACAGTCTAATAAGATTCAAACAGTAAAATAACCTGAATTTAACATGAAGTTTGAGGAAATTCTAAGCTTGTTACAATCAGGATAAAATTATATATATATATAGACTAGAACAGACAGGAAAGAAATAGACCCATGCCAAACAATGTGCACCATTGTCATGAATTGAGATAGTAAGTTGGAAAATAGAGATTCTGGAAGATTTTTCTATGAAACTTCAGGATAAGATTGGTATTTTCTATTTCCACAGGAAAACACAGTATAACTTGTGAGCAGAAAAGGGAGATGCATGGGATTGGAATGCATGATATGAAATCCACAAAGAACCAATAAACGTTTTAAAAAGTGAAGAAAAGAAAAAAAAAAAAACAATCATTAGCAAAGCTTCCTCCTGTAGCTGATGGGAATGAATAAAGAGACCCACAATCAGACATTATGCAGAAAGTGAGAGACCTTTCAACTCTCAGCACTAAATAGGGTGTCTCCAACAAATCCCTTACTTCATGACTTAGGAAATCCTGTGTAAGAATAGGCAGAAAGAGTGCCATTTTTTGTATATATTATAGCTTCCATTTTAATGTTTTTATGGGATTCTTGAGTGTACAAACATCTATATGTCTCTTGTGCTTTTTCTTAGGTTCTTTTTCTCTGTTTGTTTATTTTATCCTCATCAGATATATTGATTATATTTTATCTTATTTCATGTAATTATTGTCACTTAGATGTCTGTTTGCTAATAAGAGACAAAAAGAGTTGTGGATCTTGGTGGGAGAGGAGATGGTGAGAAACTGGGAAAAGTAGAGAGTGGAGAAACTGTAATCAGGATATATTAAGGGAGGGGGAATATATTTTCAATACAAAGGGAAAAAAGTAAAGAAGAAAACATAACTGAACTGAAAATTCAGATCATGTATACCAACATGAGAGCCATTTATCCCAGGTCATATTCATGAGGAAAGTCATGCAGTGACCCAAATAGAGAACTCAAGGGCTAGGCTGTTTTCATGAGGAAATTCTCTCAAATATATTTGACTGTTGAGTTATTTTAGACTTGCACCTCTCCTGTTAAGATAGCAACATTCACATATATGCAGAACTCTTGCTTTTAACACCAGTTTCATCTTCAGATACATTAATAGACTTGTGTCATTGAGCTCAACAACTCTTAAAACAGTTTGAATACTAATTTGTAGTCTATCCACTTTTCCGCTTAAAGAATCCACCTAACCCAATACACCCAGACCCCAGAATCTATAAATACATTTCCATAATAATTCTTTTGAGGTGAATCTGAGATTTTTTACAAGATGGCTTTTATCCTTATTTCAGTAACTTTTTAATACATCAAAGTTTTTTTTTTTCATGAAAATATTTTTCTGTTTCTCTTTGTTGGAGAACTGACAGCTGAAGCATCCTTACCAATGGACACTTGAAAGAGTCCTTACCTTTCAGTTATGAAAGGGACAAAACAAGGAGGTGGGGTGTGAATATATGTGAACAGAGAAATGAGAAGTGAATAATTATCAGCTTCCTATGTAACTGTCAATAAGACTGTCAATTGATAGTCAATAAGATGTGAGAGTGTAATGAATAATACAGCCAATTCAACAGCACCTAAAGTCACTTACGAGACAACCATCTGGGAAGGCCTTTTAGAGTCTAGTTAGAGTTGGTTGATTAGGTGGGGAGACATACTCTTAACTATGAGTGATACCATTCCACAAGGGGAAGTCCTAGAAAGGTAAAAAAGAGGGAAACTGAGCCATACATTCTTGTCTCTCTGCCTCCTGCATGACGCCGCCTCAAGCTTCTACTGCAGTGACCTCTGTATCATAATGAACTGCACCCTCTAATTTTGAGCTGATAAATTGTTTCTTCCTTCAGTCATTTCTGACTCTTATTCTGTCACAACTGGAAAAGTAACTCACTCGGCAGAAAGGAAATACAATGAAATTCTTAGTTGGCTTTTCCATTAGGTATAAAACATTTTTATTGTACTTCATAGTTTCTGCCCTCTCTGAAGGTTTTTATCTTTACTAAAAATATAGTATATTATTAACATATCAAATTTATTATATTACTATTGAACAATGTATAATTACTAATGAATAATTATATAATGATATTATATTCTTTTATAACTACATTTAAAGGTATTTTTCCTCTACCTAAATAAAAGTTTACTTATTAGAAAAAATATCTTTGTTTCATTACTTTAGACTACATTGTGACTTATCCTATATTGAAATTGTTGATGAAGCATTTAAAGAAAATTATACTTAATTTATAACTTAATTATGAAACTAAGAAATTACCTAAGTAATTATTATGCTTATTTTCCAGGTGAATTATTGGAATATTGGAAAATTTGGAATTATTGGAATTATTTTCCAGTGGGAATTATTGGAATATTTAATTTAAGATTATAGAATTCAAATGTTGAACAAACACGGTTCAATTACATGATTCATGAGTCAAAATCTGTGAATGCATTATGATAAATACATATCTTATACACAAAGAGACTGGAACTTTCTCTGGACTTCACAGACAGAGTTAACAGTATACCTTTATATCACTTCAAATTTAAGACTGCTATCCTGCTGCATACTTGGCCCGTTCATTTAATCTGCCTGTAAGAGCACAATGCTACATTCAACTTTACTTGCCTTGGATTTCCCATGTAATCAACTTTTATAACCTAAGATAATGCTCCCTTAAATGTGTTATACAATTTATTTGATGAAAACATAAAGTAGACTGAAAATATCTTTATAAAATAAATATCCATCATAAATTCTAGAAGCAGCATTCAAACATTGTATGATACTATTGTTTATTTGTTTATCTAGGTAACTTGAAGTCTGACTTAAACTCTTTGGAAAACTTTGTTCAACTTTTCTGTAAGACTTTCCTCATCCCATCTCCATGAGATGTTTTCTGTGCTGTTCAGTTTCAAATCACTTTGTTAAGAGCACACAAGGGCAGACACACAACAGAGACGGGGATGGATAGATTTATAAGACAGCATGGAGACAGGCTCAGATCCAGACTCACACAACAGGCAGATGTGGATGATGGGAGTCGGAAAGAGAACAAAACAGAGAATTCAATTCTGTACTGGCTCTTGGTTAACTGATACCAAGGGGAAGTATTTTGTTTTCTGTCCTTAAAGCAACACTGACACATTACTAATTCTGATTTTATTAATAATATGTGGATGTTTTAAATCTACACAAAAGTCTGTATGTTCAACTCATATATTTATGCTTTTAACAGAAAACAGCTATGTACAAGTTCACTCAAGCATTGTTCACAGTAACTATACAATAGAAACAACACAGATGTCTCAGAATAGATGAGTCGATAATAAATTCATCTAAAATCTGCTTGGCTCAAAAAAAAAAAGATTTGCTGCTATTTGTAGCAGCAGGCATGGAAGTGGAGGGTATCGTGTAGATAAAATCATGTGATCTTACTTGTAAGATTAAAATAAAAAGTTGAAGTTAGAGATGTTCTGGGTAGAATACTATTCATTAACCACAACCACAACCTGAGAAAACTGTGGAGGAAGGAGGGTCAGGAGAGTAGATTGGGACATAGGTATACAGCTGGAGAGGTTGAATAATTTCCAATTATCTCTTTCATGGTAAGGTAACTATGATTGACAACATGTAATTGAATATTCCGAACAACTACTACAGAGGACTTTTTAATATTTACAACACAGAAAAGTATTTATATGTGAGGTGAGAGAAAAAATCATCTATCAAAATGTGATCATTCATTCAACATTTCATACATTTTAAAATATTGCATTACTCTACACAAATTTAATTATTATATACAAATTAAAACAAAAATATGTTTAAAAAGTAATCTTATTTCAGTACTTCTGTCACTGATGTTTTTATTTTTGACTTGGAAATTAAGTGCTAAAAAAATTACTGATTTTATGCTTTCTCAAATAACTTGTAAAATATTCTATATCTATTTAAGCACAAACTAAAACAATCTGCAATAATTCAGGAAAGCCACTGTGAATAAAAACTGTTCAATCACTGTTGCAAATTCTATTTTATCTTAAAAATCCTTCAGTTTTATTTTTATTATATTTCAAGGACTTATATTGAAGTTTTTTTAATCCTTTAATTCTGGGGATCAGAGCTTGTGAAATCCTCTAGGGGGAAAATGCACATATGGCCAACACCAGCCTTTATGTTAGATTATAAATCACTCTGAGAATTATTTAAACATCCCATGTAAATCTACCTAGCCACACATACTGAATTAGTACTTTCTAGTCAGTCTATAAAAACATAATTCCAATGCTCTGACATTTATTCTTTTTTCATGACATGTCACTGTTATTTGACACTTAATTTACAGGTCTGAATACTAACACATGGGCTTGCAGATGTTCTATTATCCCATACTCATCTCTACTTGAATATTTGATGAAAGAAGAAAGAAAAATTATTTAATTTGATGTTTTCTTGCATAAATATTGTTATTAAGGCACACAGAATTTCCCGAGGATCTTAACCTCAACTCTTACATTTGCTTGTTAAATTTAGAATGCTTGTATAACCCACGAGTATTGAAAGGAATCTTGGGTAAGTAGAGGCAAACAGATCTTAAGGGACCAGGGATAGTAAATACAAGTGATTTGAAAGGGAAGCTGGGAATAATGGATGGGTGGGTGGGGTTACAGGGAGATTTCAGGGGTAGGGCAGAAGATACAGTGGAAGAAAGATAGCTAAATATAAAGGTATTATAAAAAACATATGAAGATATATGTTTTATAAGTTTCCACACATTTACAAGAGTTTGATTGGAGTTACCTATAGAGGGAATTGTTTTCTCCATAAAACTATAGGCTTCCAAACCAAATGTCCAATACTTGGTATGGGATATCACCTCTCGAATTCCTGGTTAGCGGTGTGGCAGAAAACCCTCAAATAGTCCAATATATTTCCACTGCTTTGGTATACAGTCAGAACTTAATAATAAGACACTGCAGAAGAAGATGTAACCCATATTGATTATAGCACATGGAGAAAACTGAATGTTACTGATTGGAAGCTTTCCCTCCATTATCTAGCTTTCATACTGTTGGAAAATGCTATATTGGCTGCAGAGGGCATCACCAAAAATATCCACCATTTGTGAACTGCAATGATGGCCAGTGTGGCAAGATATGCCATGGGTGTAATAATTGCATGAATGTTGTGGTGCATCCAATTTCTAACTGTATTTAGGTCAAGAATCTAGAGTTGGAGAGTTCAGAAACTCCGGGTGTGAAATTAGTATTATTATTTTGCTAAAAAGGACGTAGTCTCAACTTGTCCTCCAAATTAGCACCTCAATATCTATAAATTAATGCAGCTCTCAGACCTCACCAGAGAAGTTTCTTTGTGCAGTGGACATGGTTAAGGGAAAACCTCTCAACTAGTCAAAGTGTAGAGAATAAGTGCTGTGGCAATGCTCAACCACAAATATAACAGCTATATCACACCACACCAAAACTCATGAGACCTTAGAGAAGATGGCATGGAAAGACTGAAAAGCCAGAGATTGGGGAGACCCAGAGCAAAAAGTGTATTCCTGAAATGACAGGACCACTTCACCCATAAACTCCCAACAGCTAATGGTTTCCTGTACAAGATCTGCACATGATCAGGTAGTCAACACTCTACTAAGGAGGAAAAACAAGTTAATGAGCACCCACTTCTAATTGAGAAGTTAAGGACAGCCAATGGCTTCTGGGAGGAAGATAGTGAGAGCTTTTTAAGCATATAGCCTCTGGCAGCTGCTACAGTGATTGTCCCCACGTGCAGTAACTTATTAGCAACACAAGTTAGAGTCAATGGGTTACTAACAAAAAAAGAAGGATCTTTAATTGAATGGGCATGGAGGTGTATATGGGAGGAGTTTTTGAATGTATATGTGATGGTTTTTGAATGAATATAATCAAAATATGTTGCATTGAATTATCAACAATTTAACAAATTAAAATGACAAATTTAAAAGACTATTACAAATTTTTATAGTTATTCATTATAAAATAATATATATATTAGATATTCAGGCATGCTGAATTAGTGAATTGTGCATGAAATAAAATTGATTCAAATAAAATGAGATGCTGCAGGCAGTATGTTAGTAATAATGACTACTCGACATGCTGCCCTCTTACTGTACACGTGATAAACCATTCTTACTACTCTAGTCTAAATGTTGAATTCATTGATCACCTATTACTTCTCTGCTCCCATAGCGTAGAACATTTCAGTACACTACAGTCATGATTTGATTTATAACATTGGAAAGACATCAAATAAAATTTTTCTCATATTTCAGGATGAATGAACAAAATAGATTGAGAAGAAATAGGGGAGTGCAGAGGGAGAAGGGAAGGGGAAAAATAAATAAACCTACTAATTATCTGCTATGAATTGAGTGATAATATATGCACCATTGCAAATTAGCCTAGTTTTGAAAGCTTGCAACAGGTAAATAGATACAGAACTTAGTAGCAAAAAAATAAATGTAGGAAACATGTATGTGATGCAGAGTAGGCTATTGACCATGAATCCACTAGAAAGCTATAGCTTTTCTGTGTTCCACCCCCTGGAGATTTATTATTATCCTGTTTGTTTTCTTCTTTTTTTGTATTGATCAATTGCTTTTTTGTAGTAATTGCATAATACTTGTGCTTAGATTTATTTTATTTTTCATGAAAACGTAACCTGAAATGAAGCTGTTTCAGAGCAATACCACACTCAGTGTCACCTTCTTTTCACAGGCAACAATTTGCCACTCAGCTTATAATTTTTCTCAGGGATTTTGAAGAGATGAAACTTACTTGAATCATCATCAAGGATTCAAATGTTGATGATAAGATCATTATGCAATACACATTATGCAAAAGTCTGTTAGTACAGTAGAAACTCAGTCATGGTGCAAACATTAGAAACTCTAGCCTTTTTTAATATTTCATTCTTCTTCTCTGCTCTGCCAGCAATGCTTATTACCATTTCAAGAATGGCCCTGTTTTGTGTCAATAAACGTTAGTTTAGATTTTATACAAATTTGAATAGGCAACCTGGGAATAACTCAAACTGGAACATAGGTAAGCTTTCAGAAGACATGACATTTAGTTAGAAAGCAGACGAAAATGAGTGACTCTGAAATGTGCAGCAGTAAAACATTGCTTCCTAAGGGAAAAGCAAGTAAAAATAAGAGTTTGAGAAATGGCTTTGGAATTTTGAAAGACATTTAAGCATCTGCCTGGGTGGGATGTGACATGCAAGAAGAATTTTAGAAAAATCAGATTAGAGATAAATGAGAAGACATAATAATGGAGAATCCCACAGGCTTGATGAAGCAATTATAATGCACTTGTGATAGTAGGCCACACAGTGTAAAGCAAGAAAGTAGTATGATCAAAACAATACTGGGAACATAAGCCTGGCTTTATCTAGCAAGAACATATATAGTGAGCAGACCATTTAGAGCATTACAGAACTAAAGCACAGTGGGACTAGAAGTATCTTAGGTGTTCACACATAGAGTAGCAGGACACAGCCATGAGATAGAAAAAAAAATAAGGTTCTTCATTCCTTAAGACATCATTCATAGAAAATACAGGCTGCTGATTATACAAGTGTTTGCCCTGAGCATATGAACACATGTTGTCACATTTAATGTGATAGAATGCAAACCCACAGTCAAACATTAGGTAGAGTTCCAAAGAATGAGAGGAAGGATTGTAGGGACCAGAGGGCTCATGGTCAGCAGGAGAACATAGCCCACAGAATCAACTGAGCAGGGCTCATTGTGGCTCACAGAGACTCAAGTGGTTACCACAGAAGCTGCATGGGTCTGAGCTAGGTCCTCAGCATACATGCTGTGGTTGTTTAGCTGGTGGGTTTTGTTGTAAGGGTGGGAGTGGGGCTGTCTCTGACTATTTTGCCTGCTCTTGGGACCCTTTTCTTCCTATGGTGTTGCCCACTCCAGCCTTGACATGAGGGCTTGTGTCTTCTTTTATTTCATCATGTGATGCCACTTTCATTTTGATGACACTGGGAGTCGTGTTATTTTCTGAAGGGAAACTGAGGAGCAGTGGATATACAGGAGAATAGATGTGAGGCAGGGGAGCAAAGAGGGGAGGGAGGGGAAGCTGTGATTGTGATGTATTGTATGAGAGAAGAATAAAGAAACAGAAAACAAGAATAACATTCAGAGGCAGAAACAAAACAAGTGTTTGGCCTTAGCTATCATGATGGAAATACAGGAAATTAATTGCATATTTGAGTGTGGATCTCAGAGAAATTGAGACTGAGGTTGATCCCAAATAGTATTGTTATGTCCAGATTGCAAGCCCAAAGAGACCACTGAAGACTGAGGATGTCCAGAATGCAACAGCAAGGTTTATTCTATAGATACAAGCCTAGGCAGGGAACTTGTTCCTACACCCAAGACAGTGAGGCAGGGAGGAGTTGTTCTTTCTTTGTGAGGCTATCTATTTAAAGGCAAAAACCACAAGGCCTTCAGGGCAGTTGGGGGTTTGGCTTGGGTGCAACTAGGATTGGTTTATTTTTATTTTTGAAGTTCTCTGTTCTCCTTTACTTGGGTAAGGATATGTAATCTTTGAACTTACTGGTTGGGGGTTACAATTATTATTTGGGGGGCAGTCTGGGACAAGTCCCAGGCTTTGTCCTTGAGCTGCCATAGGGGCTGGCTGGCCTGGCACATGCTAACTGTGGGGGCTGCCTCAGTGGTCCAGTCTCTGTCCTTGACTCATGGACATAGCTCTAAGTGGTTGAGGAGTCCCAGACAGTAAACAACTGGTGAACTTTGAGCAATCAGAGTACATGGAGAAAAGGAGCTACTGCAAGGACTATGTCTTTTGTTCATGGCCCTCCCAGAAACTGCTTGCTTAAGTCTCAGGAAACTGAAATTGAGGCCTGATGTCTGAGAGAAGACTGAGCAGCCTGTAATGGCATCTGCTTGGTCCTTTCTGTATTTGAAATTCTGATCAGAGTAAAGAAATAAAGAGCTGGAAGGTTGTGGCATGACCCTTGAATCCCAGCAGTTGAGAGGCAGAGGCAGGGAGAGCTCTGTAAGTTTAGGCTAGCCAGGTCCACAGAGTAAGTTCCAGGAAGCCAGGGCTACACAGTGAAACCCTGTCTCGAAAAAGCAAAAAGAGAAAGAAAGAATGAAGAGATGATGGCTCCTAGTTCTGAGTCCACAGCACTTCATGGTGTATTGCTATCAAGCAGAAGAGATAAATTCAGCAAATTTCATTAAGAAGGAAATTAGGAGGAAAAAAATTATATCCCTGAAAGTAGGTTAGATATTGATTTTTAAAAAAATCAAAGTACAGCTGAGAAAAACACATGCATTTACTTTAAGAACTTCTGGAAATAGATGCACCATTTGGCATTAGTAACATCTAAACACATAAAAAAAATCCATCAATAAGAAACATCAAACTTAGTAAAGCATGATGCAGAGGCAAACAACATTTATTGTTTAAGCACTTGGGAGCAAGGCTTGTTTGCTTATTCAGTTTTTGCTCTTGCTCTTCTCAGTGTGCAACCCTTGTCAGTTGGAGACATTTTATTTTTATAAACAGCTGTCAATTACATTTTGACTGATCTTGCAATCAAATGACCCAGAGTGCTGCCAGTATCGTTAATGTTACCTGAGAGCTGGAAGTGCCTATACAGAGGCTTAGCTGTCATCAGGGGTTACTTTTCATGCTGGCGTCCTGGCACTGGATGTACAAGAAGCGACGTCTTTCTTGGAAGCTAATGTCTTCCTTGGGGTCTGCCTGGAAACACTGCATACAAATCAGAAATGCCTAACAATTGCTGCTAATAGGGGAAGATTTTGCTGGGGGGCGGGGAGGGCGGTACATGGATATGGAGAAGTCAATAGATAACAATGCTTAACGCTTTCCATTCTGCATACCGCTGAGCTGCAAGGATTGTATAGGATTATGCTTGGGCCACTGTGGCAGCTCCGAAATGTATCAATTTGTGTTCCTTCTTTTTGTTAAATCTCAGGTCCTTACTCTCTTCAGTTCTCTACGTTTGAAACAGTCACATCTCCACGTCACAGCGTTAAAACTGGACTTCAGTGACCGGTTCTTTGAGTGTGGAAATCATAGAACTGAAAAAGAAGTTAAGAAAGCATTTGACCTCTTTTTGACCTTCCGCATAGGCATGCTAGCAAAATACAAAGTTGAAAGGTTACCCTGACTCTCTTCTCATGCCCCATCTGGAAAGTCCGCCCCTGATGCTGCTTCTGCAGTTTGTCAATGTAAATTGTAGGTGATTTGGTTATATTAGGGAATTACTTCACTGGCCTTATTTTCAACATAGATGCTTGAGAAAAAAATCAATCAATCAATCAATTAACCAATCAATTAATCAATAAACAAACACCCCCAAATTGGGAAGCAGGAGCCTGAAAACCACTTTCCACTGGTACTTGGGTTCAGAAAAATCTGGGAATCCTGATGCTTTGGTTGCTTTCCTCATTCACACAATAATGAAATTACATCTTATTTTGGAAACCTCAGCAACATTTACTGTGTCTGGATGTCCCTGCCATATTGACTTCACTTGCCTGATATTAGAATATCAGTCTAATTGCAGCTATGCACTTATCATTTACAATTTTCCTTTCCCATCGTCCCCTCATTGTTTATAAAGTTTTATATTTCCAACTTGTAGTTGTGATCTTGAGCCTGACCCCAGAGCACGTGATACATACTAAAATTGCTTTTGAGATGCATCCAGGAGTTTTCCACACCTGAGTTCATGGGTAGAAATTAGGCTGTAATCTTGAGGTGTCTCCGTAGTAGAGGGTAACTATTTCATATTACTTTTGAAAGGCACATAATTTTTTAAAACTATGGTCACTTTATGATACTTAGGATAAAATTAATATAACCCATCAGACCATAATTTATTTTTGTCATAACATGTATAATCAATAAATAATCACATTTCAGTTTCTGAACCCATCTTAGATATCTCTGTCTTAGAAGAGTCTTGCATCTTTGGGAGCATGTCTGTATTATAGTTATAAAAACTTTATATTTAGAGTTTATAAAACAGCATAATGAGAAAAACATAGGCTATTTCAAGTACATTAAAATCATTTCAGTATGGTTACATTATTTCAGTCTGTAGGATTTATGTAAAGCTTGTAATTTAACCATTTTAAGGACAGTACGGCTCTGTAAAGATCATTCATAAAAAGTTAATATACAAGTAATAATGGAGGAGATTTATTGCAAATAATTTATGTAACTGCTGACAAATAACAGAAAAAGTGAAATTAGAAATTTCCATTTCCATTTTATTAAATTTTTCATTCTAAACACTGTATTGGTTTTACAAAACAATATAAAGGACAATAAAGTTTCTATAACCTTTATGATCTGGTTTAAAATGAAAGCTTTTTTAAAATAAAATCTGCCAGATTTAGCTGCAAATTCATTAAGCTTTATTCCATAAAATTCTATGACAAAACATGTTCCTTCACATGTCCTCATTCATCCAGCATACGACACATCCTGTATTCATCTGTAAACAATAAAGCAATTACTTAATAGTTCTGACTCTTATAACATCATAAGAATATTTTGAGTACTGTGAGCCACCAGTTTAGAATATCCTGCAATATAAAGAATACAATGTAACAAGAGAGAAGGGTAATTTGGGACAGAAATATAACTAATTAACTGAGCATGTGTTATGCTATCTGAATTTTGATAATGCATGGTGGTAATAAATAGTGATTTTTACTTCTTTCAAAGTTATTTTGAGATAATTATGGATTCATGAGACATACTAGATAATTCCAATAATTGGTATGGGGAATGGCCACATACTGTGCGTATTTTCCCCAGTACTGATATTTTCCACATCAATAGCATGTCTAGAAATTTGACATTTTAAAAAATATGCTAAATTTATTCATATTTAATTGATCTTCTGTGAATTTGCTGGAATGTGCATACATAACATAGTTCTATGCCTCCTTGCATCTACCCCTGCATTTAACACATAAAATGATCCTCTCTCAAAGATTCTTCATGCTACCATGTTTTATGCCCAGTGATATCCTTTTTTTTGTACTTAATCCTTGAACCCTTAGCAAACAATAATCTTTTCTTAATCATTATAATTTCTTTTGACAACACTGTAATGTAAAAATACACAGTATGTATCATTTTAGGATGTTTTAGTTATTCACCTTTATTAATTTGTGGTAAATGTAGTTAGTTTGTTACTTCAGAATTATGACTACTATTTTTAGGTGTTAAGATAATTGCTTATTCATTCTTCTCTCAAAAAATTTTCTCAGTATTCATTGTTATTACAAATTAATCTGAAAGCTGGGTGATCATTAATAGGCAGGATTATCTGTGAGCATACATTGTAATTACCTGGAATGGGATAGATATCCAAGAATTCATTTGCTATGTTTTATTGAAAGAACATACTTATTTTCTTGAGATACTAGATAAAACTGTTTTTTTTTTTTTTTTTTTTTTAGAATAGTTGTGCAAGTTTGTTTCTGTTCTGTGAGTTTGCTACATAGTCAGTATTGGTTGTTATTATCATTTTTTAAGATTTAAACCTTCTGAATAGTGATGTTCAGCTGAAGTTTTTACTTACATTTATCTGATGAGTAATGATATTAGACCTATTTACATGTGTTTAACTGATACTCATATCTTCTCTTTAATGAAATACCAAGCCATGTCTCTGTCTGTTTTCATTTGGGTTGCTTTCAGAGTCTTGCACACATATTCTCTAAATTTGGAGTAGTAGAAATCAAATAGCCCCTTGATCATATAGCCTTGTATTGAAATGGACTTTGCCTGCATCCCACAGTTGGAAAGTCTAGGGGGTGAACTGATACTCACACAATAGCTGGCTGAGAGACACAATAAAATAACAATCTAACCAACATGGATATTGTCAGGGACTGGGTGTGTAATATCCCACACAGATTATTATGTCTGACATCTGGTCTCATTGTTATTAGGGATGATGTAAGCCTTTGGGACCAGAGGCTACAGGGAAGGAGTGACTACCAGGGAGGCTTTTAAGGGTGTGTATGCTTCCGGTTTCTGATAGAGTTCCCTGCTTCCTGATCTGCCAAACGTGAAGATGTTATGCTCCAACCTCCCACCACCTTAGAGAGAGCTCCCTGGGACACCAAGCCTTCCATGACATGGCAGACTGTCACAAAATGTATGCCCAAACAAGTTGCTTCTATCGGATGGGTTTTCCCACTCTAAGATAGAAAATCTTTCAGTGCTATGCTGATTGAAGTAGAAGAGTAATCAAAGCAGTAATCTAATGTCTTCTTCAATAAGTATCTTTAATTAATTAAAAAGTATCCTATCATGCCAAGATCTAGTACTATGAATACATATGTGTTTTCTTAACTCCTGTTACAGTAGCTCCAAATATGGACAATTATTCAACTTGATGTGTCTATGGAGAAAGCTCACTGGAAGATCTTAGTTATTACTTTGTTCCACACACATTTAATAAAAACTTATTTAAATAATACTATGCTCTAATATGCAAATATAATACTTTTTGTTTATAAAATTTCAGAAACACATTGGTGGGTTCAAGTAACTTGATGTTTCCAATATCAAAAGCAAAATTTCTTAAAATTACTATAACAAATATTTTTTTTACTTAAGCATTACTTTCAGTGCAAATGTTAATATTTCAACAATTTTAATATTTTATTTTAACAATTTGAAGCTATCAAATATGAGTTGATATGCTTTTTATGATTAAAATGTGATCGATCTGTTGGAGGTAGACATTGTCCCTCTATATCTTGTGTCATGGAATGACTATGAAACAAATCAAAATCTTAATATCTCTACTTTTGGAATAGTGATATGCATCAATGGCAGGATCGTGTATGTTAATATTTGGAAAACTTTTTAAGGGAACATCAATTTTATAGCATTACACTTAATTTTAACTTTTGTTTAAATTAAACTGATAAGTGTTTCATGGATAAAGTGTTGAGATTCTCTCATTGCAATGAGGATCAAAATGTTGTAAGAACCAGAAAATGAACAGGGAGCATGGTGCTGCTACGTGCCATAGAGCTGGCCGTGACTTCACGGTCTGGGTGATCTTTGTTCTGAGGCACCAACACATCAAAATAAATGTGTTCATACTGTAGTGCGTTAACATAACAACCACTTTATTATGCCTCCTGGAAATGCAGGAGGACATTCTTCTGGTACAAATAATTTCAACTGTGGTTATTTGGTGGTTATTTGCTAGCAGATGTCCTAATGTTGTTAAAATCGCATGCTTCATTTTGTCAGTGATGATTATAAGCAGGACACAGCTGGCCTTTCTTGTGCCATGCTTTCTCAGGGACTCCCAACTTTAACTTTCACTAGAGAATTTGAAATCCTTGTATAGCAGCTTAAAATGTCCAATGAATAAAGCAAAATAGGGGGAATATCCATGATCTAGTCTATATTCTACCTTACTGTATGGATAAAAGAAGTAATGATGTCTCAGAATCAAATAATTCTTTACTAATATTTTCATTCAGATATTAATAATAGTTGCTCAAAGGCCTTTGAATATTCAATAGCCTATGTGATTTCCTCATATGAGCACATATAAATTCTGTGTTTATCTAGACTTGCAGTGATTAACCTGAAAACATTACCATATTCTTTCTCATATAAAAGATTGTGGGTGCTTAGGAAATGGCTCCATCTGTGAATGGCCTGCCCTAAGAGCACGGTGACTTAATTTGTAGCTCTAGGACACAGAAAAATGTGTCATACACAGGGGCTTGTTCCTATAATAGAAGGAATAGGCAGGTGGGGCTTGTTTGCCAGTTAAGATAGCTAAAGAGAATTAGTAAGCACTAGGTTAAATTAGAGACCCTATCCCCAACAATAAGGTTGTGAAGTGATTGAGGAAGGCACCTGGTGGGAACCTCTGACCTCCAAGTGCACAGCCCCCTCAATTCTATTGCTGAACACACATGTTCACATAAGTACATCCCTCTTCACACACAAGATTCTGATATCACCTAAGAAAGAAACTTTGTATTTCCTTTTAAATACAATAAATTCACTTGTTGAAATATCTCATAAAAAATATTTAAATAATGAAACAAAATTTTAATTGAATATTTCTCAAATGCACATTTTTTGCTGTTATTTTTTTGTTTACTTTGTGATACTATTTTTTATTTACTTCTGGTTAGAAGTAGATTCAAACAGCTAATAACACAAACTGAAATGACTCCGATTGTACATTTCTTTGTGTGTGTGTGTGTGTGTGTCTTGATATTTTTTTTATTTTATTTTACAATACTATTCAGTTCTACATAACAACCACAGATTCCCTTGTTCTCCCCCTTCCTGTCCCCCTCCCCTTCCCCCCAGCCTACCCCCCATTCCCACCACCTCCAGATCAAGGCCACCCTCGAGGACTGAGATCGACCTGATAGACTCAGTCCAGGGACTCAGACCAGTCAGGTCCAGTCCCCTCCTCTCAGATTGAGCCAAGCGTCCCTGTACAAGTCCCGGGTTTCAAACAGCTATCTCATGCAGCGAGCCCAGGACCTGGTACCACTGCCTAGATGCCTCCCAAACAGATCAAGCTAATCAACTGTCTCACCTATTCAGAGGGCCTGCTCCAGTTGGGGGCACAAAACCCTAATAGTTGTGCATAGTAATTATATTTTGAGGTACGTAATCTGTTTCTCATTATCACTACAGTTTATAAATCACAAAACAGATCTGTTAAATTTACAATACTATGTAAAGGCAGTTTATCCTGTTATTTAATATGTAAATAAAACAAGTCTAAAATAAAACCATAAATTATTGATATACAGATTTTACCTACTTCTTCTATTATTCTACACTGATTTCCTTCTGTGTTTCCTGTCTGTGGGGCTTCCTTTTGATTAAGGATGCATGGGGGGAAGGCCCAGCCTACTGAGCAAAGCAGAAGCAGCAACCTAGTAAGTGGTGTTAGTCCCTGGCTTCTGCTTCAGTTCCTGCCTCCAGGTTCCTGTCTTGAATTCCTGCTTTCACTTCCCTCAGTGGACTGTGATCTATGTTATATATGCCAAATAAATCCTTTTCCTCCCATGTTGTTTTGGTCATGGTGTGTTTAACACAACAACAGAAACTCAACCTCAAAATGACTTATTTTTTTCCACTACAGCATGCACTGCAGAAACGTTTCATTGACATTATAATGTATTCATTAGCCTAAAAATTATAGCACAGGGATATTGATTTCTTAATCTAGATTAGTTGCTGAAAGTGTCTAAAGGAATAGACATAATAACTAAGCTTCAACATTCCGTAACACAGGCAATAGAGCCCAGCCTTTTCATTGGGCAGGTGGAAGGCATTAACTTGACATTAGTACCAGAAGATTATAAACTTATGGCAATTTTCAATTTGTTTCATTGTTTCTGATCCTTCATTTCCAGAAGACTGCATTTCATCAAAGACTTCAGAGCCTTTTATGGTGGGAATGTTTTAACATAGATTTATTTGTAAGGCTTGTAGGGATTTTTAAACAGTGAATTTTAATTGTTTTTTTTTAAGACTGGTGTATTATGGCTGCTGTTTTCTCTGCTTTAGTACAATAAATCTGTACATTCAATTTTCCCAGATGTATGGTCAGTCATTATAATACATAGAACATGATTTCTCCTGGACCTTGTGTAAAAAGCCAAAAAAACATTGAAAATACTAAATTATATTAACTTTGGGGGATGTTTGTTTTATATTAGAGACTAATAAAATTTTAATTTTAGTGTTGAAAGAAACATACTCCTTCAAAGTTTTAATATAAATAAATTCAACATTATTTAGAACCTTTTAAAACATCAAGAAATCATTTTTACATTGTTACTTTATATATCTTAACAATCACTGACAGTCATTCCAAACTTTAAGATCCTTGAATTAAAACACTAATATATACTCAGAGTATAAGAAGAAAATGGAAATTACACTATCTTGATATTTAAAATAGGACATGAAATGACATTCAGGTATTTTCTACATTATATTGAATAAATGAGGGCTATTATCAGAGTTTTCACACGATACTTCCTTAAAGCTATGCACACTGCCCGACAAAGTTCATTAATAATATATCATATACCTCTGTAGTTGGAAATTTCTCCAGTCATGCCTGGGCCCTACGGTTGGGAAAAATCTCTCTCCCCCGGTCCTGCAGCCGCTCAGACACAAATAAACATACAGAGGCTTAATATTAATTACAAACTGTATGGCCATTAGCTCAGGCTTATTGACTAGCTCTTAGACTTAAATTAACCCCCTAATTCTTATCTATGTTTAGCCAAGTGGCTTGGTACCTTTTCTCAGTTCTGCCTTGTCATCTTGCTTCCTCTGTGTCTGGCTGGTCACTCTTGACTCAGCCCTTCTCTTCCCAGAATTCTCCTTGTCTGCTCACCTCTCCTATACTTCCTCCCTGGCTACTGACCAATCAGCATTTTATTTATCAGCCAATCAGAGCAATCCATATCGACAGCATACAGCATGACATTCCACAGCACACTTCAATGAAAATTAATTAATAAGCAGATTCATTTCAATGCAATATTTTAGATTGATGTTATTATGTGTTAATTCCAAATAACCTAACCTAAATCCATTTCATCTTAATTCATCAGGTACTCATACACTTTATTATATATATATATATATATATATATATATATATATATATATATATATACACACATATATATATATTGTATTTATGTATGTATGACATATGTCTACATGTATGCAAACCTATGCAAATATAAATGTGTACATATATGTGTATAGATATGCATCAAATCACTTTCCATCTGCCTCCTACATAATTAAAATTATCTGATCATGAAGCAATGGCCGATTTGGGTTTTAAAAATAAATATACTGATGCTGAGAATATTTTGAAATCCTCTAACTGAAAACAAATAATTATGATGTATTTTAAAAATCAATCTCTGGCTTGTGAAGCCCAGATACTCTTTGTATACGAAAAGTCCTTTAGGAAGAAATAATAGACCTTGGCCAAACAACTGTATTGACATGAAAGTTGTCGATAATTATGGATGGAAACTCCATGGTCATGGGAATTATTTCTAAGTTGGAGTCACTATCAGTAATAAAGTAAGTGGGCTTTAATATTTGAATTCATCAGAAATAATTGAGAATATTATTTTCATATTACTAAACTCGATGAAATATGAGCTTTAGGGAAGGTTGGTAGATTGATGAGTTCTCACATCTTTCTCAATTTTAAAATGAAGCTTTAAGTTTGTTTAGAAGTAGTTATTTACAATTCAAAAAGGATTACTCATAAGTTACTTTGTAAATATGAATAAGAAAGCATTGTATTCCCTAATAAATCCCAATAGATATTATAGGAGAACTTTGGATGGAATCCTTCCTTTTATTTGAGTCTCTTGAAATTTTTTGTTAAACCGTAATCCAAGCCTAGTTAACAAAATAATCTTAGATGATATAAATAGAACAAGGCTTAAGACAGTGAGAAACAATCTTCTCACACATTGCTACATGTGACAGCCAGGATTGTACCACCACAGAGGTCTTCCCATAGACTGGAACATAAATCAGAGCAAGCTGTGGAAACAATAACTTTCCAAATATTGTTCTCTAGTGTCAATGCAGCACCACAACAGGAAAATATGTCAGCCTCAAGTGTGGTCTCACTCAGGATTTCAAAGGATAATACACACAGCTGCCCAACAGAGATGCCCACCTCTTTTTCTCAGTATACACTTATCTGCTGATTTCAGATGGGACAGTTGGCTGGGATTGAAGATGATGTTGGCTTATCATTCACTGACTCAGTGCAGTTCATGCTAAACTGAAATGTTAAGATATCTGTCTGGCTGTCATCCTCTGACACTTGTGTCTTCATTTTCCATCATTGCTCTTCTGCCTAGCAACAGTTTTGAATCTATGTTTTAGACATTTTTTTTTTGTAATTTACAGGGGTAAAGAATGCCTCTGCATCATAACCAAATACAATTATTTTACATGAGACATTCTAGAGCTAATGTTACTTTATACTTTTATCCCACAATTCTTCAGAATACTGTGGATTTATTTAGCCCTGCCCTATCTTCATAACCACAATAAGATAATGGTGATACTATAATAAACCATCTTTCTCTTAGATCCAAATCCATTTACTGACTGTGGTGTATGACCAATTTAGTAAAAATTGGTCAATATAAATGTGTATATGGACTTTAATATACAGAGCTATGGTTTTAAACTTTTAAATTATGTGTGTGTGTGTGTGTGTGTGTGTGTGTGTGTCATGAGTGTGAAGTCAAATGACAATTTCATGGAGTTAGTTCTCTGCTTCTAACTTTATGTGGATTTTTATGATTAAACTCAGATAATCAGACTTATATAGCAAACATTTTACTCTTTGTCACATCTCTCTGGCCTAAAGTTATCTTTTAACTATAGATATTAATTATATCTGCTGTGTCTAGAAACCTCATTTTAAATAACTTCTTACATTTCTTATTTATTGGCATTGACTGCACACATAACAACATGCATAGATTTGTGTTGAAGGCTAAGAAGGAAAAAAAATGGGCTTCACACTATGTCCCTTAAGTCTTATTCCAGCAATGATTGGAAGAAATGGAAACAATAATCAGAATTTTCACATCTTTAATTCTTCAAATTTTGTTTCCATTCAGTGTAAATAATGTTTTTTTTTTTGCCCATGTTGTGTGCCCAGCATTGTGTTGAAATTTTTAGACATACATTTCTGAAAAATCTGTGGGAAGCTGAACCATTAAAACTTCTCCTTACATGTAGGTCAACCAAATCATTATTAGCTCAACATTACATACATACTGGAGTTGTAAGTACAAATCAGTAGGTCCTGAGGTTTGTTTTAAAGCTCGCATCTTGTGGCAATCCAATGGCATGTATTCACATTTCTTATTAAATGTCTTTAAACTTAATGTAATCATCAGCCACTCCTCTTAATAATACGTTTCAAACTGAACTACAAGAGTCGAAGGAAATGACCGCTACATGAAGTGTACAATTTATTTTAATGATACAGGGGCACTAATATACTTCAAGAACAAAATTACACTGAATCAAAGTCTGAAGTGTGAAGCTTTGGTGGGAATCAGAAAGCTTCTGGTGACACAGAGCGTAAAGTGAAGAAGGCTATTTGCTGCTAAGTTGTGTTTTCTCTCCACTCAGAGATGAAGTTGTTCTCTTGCAACATTAGGATATGGTAATTATAGCAAAGATATGTGTCTGTTGATGGTGAAGAGAGATATGGTATCTATAAAGAAGGAGTTGCGGAGACACTGCCGGTAGATCAGGGCAGACAGCCGAACAGACAAGATTTTATACCAATTTCAAATATTCTCCTACTGATACTTGTGTTGAAAGATATCTTCCTAGGAGAAATAAGGGCAGCCAATGAGCAAACCTAGAAATACAGGCATCTTATACTCCCTGCTATTATTCATTACCATTATATCCACCAAATATCAGGAATGAAAACAAAATGCACAGGGAAGCAGCAGTACATTGGTTGGAGCATGTAGCAGCAAAATACATCTTCCAAGTTTTATAACTCTAAGTAGTTACTATGTAGTCTATTGGGCTCATAGCATATATATGTCATATAAATTACCAAATATGCACTGAAAATTTCAGATGTGTTAACTAATGGAATAGCCATATCTGCTTTCAGGAAAATAAATTGTATTCAGTAGTGTTTGGTGTTAATTGGTTTTGGATACTTGGACACAAATTAGTCACTTAAGGAAATGTCACCCTCAGATTGGCCTGTAGGTATGTCTGTGTGGCATTTTCTTGATTGTTGATTGTGGTGATATTGTGTCCCCCAATATATTGTGCACCATAATATACTTATCTGGGGTCAAAGAACAGAACGCCACTAGATAGATATAGAGGCCAGAAAAATGGTGACACACACACACACACACACACACACACACACACACACACACACACACCTTTAATCCTAGCATTCCAGAGACAGAGATCATCTGGATCTCTGTGAGTTCAAAGCCACACTGGAAACAGCCAGGCATGGTGACACATGCCTTTAGCCCTAGGAAGTGATGGCAGGGTGCAGAAAGGTGTATAAGGCAAGAGAACCAGGAACTATGTTTGTTAAGCTTTTAGGCTTTTAGCAGCAGTTCAGCTGAGATCCATTCGGATAAGGACTCAGAGGCTTCGTTTGAGGAAACAAGATCAGCTGAGGAATTAGCAAGGTGAGGTTGGCTGTGGCTTGTTCTGTTTCTCTGATCTTTCAGGCTTCTCCCCAATACCTGGCTCCTGGGTTTATTTTTATTAATAAGACCTTCTAACAATTTGTGCTATAGTTGAATATTGTTCTTTTTTTATTGCTTTTTTTGGGGCCCACCACCCAGCTCCCATATAAATATACAGAGGCTTTTTCTTACTTATGAATGCCTGCCCTTAACTTGGCTTGTTTCTATCCAGCTTTTCTTAATGTAGCCCATCTACCTCTTGCCTCTGGGCCTTTTCCTTTCTCTTATTTTTTTAAATCTTACTCTTACTCCGTGGCTTGCTGTGTAGCTGGGTGGCTGGCCCTAAATGTCCTCCTCCTTCTCTGGCTACCATGTCCTTCTTCCTTCCAGATTTCTTCCTCTATTTCTCCTCTCTTCCTGCCAGCCCCACCAATTTCTCTCCCCTGCCTTGCTATTGACTGCTCATCTCTTTATTAGACCATCAGGTGTTTTAGTCAGACACAATAACACAGCTTCACAGAGTTAAACAAACAAAAAGCAAGAGTAACACACCTTAAAATAATATAGTAAGTAAAAATGGCAATCTTACCAAAAGCAATCTACAGATTCAATGCAATCCCCATCAAAATCCCAACACAATTCTTCACAGACTTGGAAAGAAAAATACTCAACTTTATATGGAAAAACAAAAGACCCAGGATAGCTAAAAGAATCCTATACAATAGAGCAACCCTTGGAGGCATCACCATCCCTGACCACAAACTCTACTATAGAGCTATAGTAATAAAAACAGCTTGGCACTGGTATAAAAACCGACATACGGACCAATGGAATCGAATTGAAGATCCTGACATTAATCCATGCATATATGAACACCTGGTTTTTGACAAAGGAGCCAAAACTATACAATGGAACAAAGAAGGTATCTTCAACAAATGGTGCTGGCATAACTGGATGTCAATATGTAAAAGATTACAAATAGATCCATATCTGTCACCATGCACAAAACTCAAGTCCAAGTGGATCAAAGACCTAAACATAAATCCAGTTACACTAAACTTAATAGAAAAGAAAATAGGAAGCACTCTTGAACGCTTTGGCACCGGAGACCATTTCCTAAATAAAACACCAACAGCACAGACCCTGAGCACAACAATTAATAAATGGGACCTCTCGAAACTGAGAAGCTTTTGCAGGGCAAAAGACACAGTCAATAAGACAAAAAGACAGCCAACAGAATGGGAAAAGATCTTCACCAACCCCACATCTGACAGAGGATTGATCTCCACAATATATAAAGAACTCAAGAAACTAGACATCAAAGTACTGAACAGTCCAATTAAAAAATGGGCTAAAGAGCTAAACAGAGAATTCACAAAACATGAACTACAAATGGCTGAAAGACATTTAAAGAAATGCTCAACATCCTTAATCATCAGAGAAATGCAAATCAAAACGACTCTGAGATACCACCTTACACCTGTCAGAATGGCTACGATCAAAAACACCAATGACAGCCAATGTTGGAGAGGATGTGGAGCAAAGGGAACACTCCTCCACTGTTGGTGGGAATGTAAACTTGTACAACCTCTGTGGAAATCAGTATGGTGGTTTCTCAGAAAATTAGGAATCGAACTACCTCAAGACACAGCCATCCCACTCTTGGGCATATACCCAAGGAATGCTGATTCATACCATAAAGATACATGCTCAGCTATGTTCATAGCAGCACTATTTGTAATAGCCAGAACCTGGAAACAACCTAGATGCCCATCAACGGAAGAATGGATGAAAAAAAATGTGGTACATATACACAATGGAGTACTACTCAGCAGAGAAAAACAATGAAAGCATGAAATTTGCAGGCAAATGGATGGAACTAGAAAAAATCATCCTGAGTGAGGTAACCCAAACCCAGAAAGACAGTTATGGTATGTACTCACTCATAGGTGGATTCTAGATATAAAATAAAGAACAATCAGACCACAACCCATAGAACCATAGAGGCTATGTATATAGCATGGAGGTCCCTAGGACAACTGTGGCTTATAATAAATTTCAGTTTTACTCAATTATTGAAAAAAAAATAGCCAAATGAATGGAAGCACATGAACTATGAACCAAAGGCTGAGGGGCCCCCAGCTGGATCAGGCCCTCTGAATAGGTGAGGCAGTTGATTGGCTTGATCAGTTTGGGAGGCTACTAGGCAGTGGGACCAAGTCCTGTGCTCATTGCATGAGTTGGCTGTTTGAAACCTGGAGCTTATGCAGGGACACTTGGCTCAGTCTGGGAGGAAGGGACTGGACCTGCCTGGACTGAGTCTACCAGGTTGATCGCAGTCCTCGGGGGAGGACTTGTCCTGGAGGAGGTGGGAATGGAGGGTAGGCTGGGGGTAAGGGGAGGGGGTGGGAGGGGGGAGAATAGGGAACCCATGGCTGATATGTAGAACTGAATGGTATTGTAAAATAATATATATATATAATATTTCACTACAGTTGATTGACAGAGGAAATCCCAGCCCATTGTGGGCCGCCATCCTGGGAGGTATGAGAGAGGTAACTGAACCTGAACCTGAGACAGATCAAAACAGAAAGCAGTATTCCTCCATAGTCTCTGCTTCAGTTCCTGTCTCCTCATTCCTGACTTGACTCCTACCATGATTTTGCTTGACGATGGATTGTAATATGGTAGTAGAAACTAAATAAACCTTTATTCCCCAAGTTGATATTAGACAGTATTTTATCAAAGAAACAGAAACCAAAATAGGACAACATTTCACAAATTATAATTGCAATGAGAAAGAAAAATATTCAACTGTTATTTCAGGATGGATTTATTGATAGACAAAAATATATTAGAATGTGTACATAATGGATGGGCATATAGCTATAAGGCTACATGCACAAAACATGTAATTTATTCAAATAAGGCACTGTTCTACCTAACATTAAGGAAATGAAAAATCTGTGAGAATATAAATACACTTATTACTTATAGTGGTGTCTGTGACATTAATAAGAATGTAGGATATAAAGCTCAAAAAGAAAAAAATTAATTTGTGTTGTAGACTCTTGAGTACTGTCTTAACATGAGCCCAATTGGGAAATAGTGGTTGAAGAAGAGTAATAAATCTCTGCAGCAAGAAATATGAAGCAGAAGAATAGATGGATAGTGTTGGCAGAAACACAGTAGAGGGACTCTGTTGTTTGACTATTTTACTTCTATACATATTAGTTGATATCAGTGCCAACCAAATGTATCAATTTATAATGGAGGCGATGAGGAGAGAACCATTATGATAATCTCATAATGAGATTATTATTGAAACAAGTCTTGTTTTTATAGATTCAGAATTCAAATATAATTACATCACATTCTTCTTTCCTTTTCTTCCCTTTATCATCTCCCAAAATTCTTCCTCAGACCCATTCAATGTCTTCCCTTCACTCTGAAATTTGTGGTCTCTCTCTCTTTTTTAAAAAATTAATGTTGCTTTTATATATGCACACATGTAGTGGACCAGCCCCCACACTTATTTGCCCCAGAAACTTTTGAGGAATGAGGAATAAGAGACTTAGTTAGTTATAGAAGGGGAGAATAACAGAGAAAACAAAGGATAGACTCAGGTGGGCCTGGATCCTTATCCACCAGGCCAGAACTTTATTCCAAAGGTATAACAATGCCAAGGGGTGGAGCAAAAGACCTCCGTTTTGCTAGTTACAGTCACCTGGTACCCAGGCCCATGGTCTAATCAACCCTTTATGCAGTCCTCCTGGGTACAGCCACTAGGAAACCTAGTGAACTACAACATATAAATATGCACAAATATATAAATACAAGGCCTTTTTTTGGTTCTTTCCTTTTGTGTTTTATTTTGTTTTTGTGTGTAGGTCTGTATGGTTTCAGGGCTTTTTATTGGATAACTGCTTGGGGCTCTAACTTTTCCTTGGGAAATGTCAATTCTTCTCTCTGCAGTCACCAATGTGCTGGAATTTCTTGTCCAGAGCTATGACCCTGTGAGCTGTTCTCTCTTTGGCATGAACATGTCTATTGGAAATGCCATGGCTCAGATCTTGTTTATTCAGCAATTTCTGGGAGAGACTGTTAAAACAGAAGACTTCCTGGTGTTCTGGCTCTTACATCCTTCAAATCCACTTTTTCATAATGTTCTCTGAACTACAAATGCAGGAGCTGTGATGTAGACATATTCAGTGGGACACAGTTCACCATGATCCATTGATCTTCTCTAGTGTCCAGTTGTAGTTTTCTGTTATGATCTTCATTTTCTGATAGAGACACCTTTTTGATGTGGGGTGTTAGCTACACTTCCCTGTAGGTGTAAGAACAAGATTTAGAGTATAGTTCAGAATTCTGCAGGTCTAGAAAAGTAATGGTAATAGATTCTTTTATAAATGTCATGATTTCACGAGTCCTGAGATTTTGATGAGGTACCAGACATGTTTTCTTCCTGTTAAATAGGCCCTAAGTTCAATTAGACAGCTGTTGGTTATGACCAACATGTGAGTGTCATGTATTACAGCTTCACAATTGCCGTGCCGGTCATTGTTATACTTCCAATGTTTTGCAGCTGGGTAGTATTATAACAACACATTCACAGTCATCGTTCAGTTGTTGACCTGTCATTCAAGCTTTAAATGTCATTTCCTTTTGATAATGAAGTCTATATATTATATAACAATGCATTATGCAGATAACATATAGACAAATCCTTCTTTCTGAAAGAAATTTTAATAACAACCATTTCCATATGTAGTGGAGAGGATTTTTTTTTCATTTCAATCAAATCCACTTAGAGAATGGAGATACAATTTTTATAGAAAATAGAATCTGTACATCATTTCTCTGTGGAATTTAGGAATTTAGGAAATTCTGCATGGTTTTTCTCTTAAGAATTCATGCCACATAGGGAGGGATAAAAAGTAGAAGGCAAGGCAAGAAAAGAGAACACTAAAGTACCTTCTTTGTCATTACCCATCATAATAGCTGTCTGTAGAGCAAAGAAATCATGGCGATGTGTTTGATGACAAGTCATTGCCAACAGAAGATGCTATTGTATTTAGCCCTGGGAAAGAGAACTCTAGACCATACTTAGGAATGCTTTCTGCTTATGGGAAAAATGATGAATGATACTTAATTGCCTATTCACATTTTGTGCCACAGTGAGTACAGAATTTGATTTGGATGAATTTTCAACAAATAGACATCTGGTTTTCTTAAGTATGTGAAAGAAAATTCATCTCTTTTATTTCTCTTCTTCAGCTTTCCCTAAATGTGAAATCATCGCAAGAACAGATTTTTTAATGAAAACTTGCAGTGATTTATTGTTGAAAAATATTTATTTTCAAGGTTTTATTTGTACTCAAAGTAATTGTGAAACAAGTATACAATTTTATTCAGACAGACCATAAAAATTTACCACACATTTTTGTAGTTAGCATTTCATGTAAAATAGTTAGCAAATTAAATTTATTAGACATACTATTGTTTTCCAAGACTATAAAATCATGAAGTAATTATTCTATATGTGACAACACACATTTTGATTTGATTTTCAAGCTTTTAGTCAATCCATGGCATACAATGATGCTCTGACTATGAACTGAAGTCAAGCAGAAGTTTTCCCATTCATCAGCCATGGTAAATTTTCTGTGACAAAGTCTCTATTAATGCATGCACATAGTGTATCCATACCCTCTAGTCTTCTGTCTTTGAGACAGTCTCACTGTGTAGACCTGGCTAAGCAGGAACTCACTAAATATATTAGTTTGCAGTTGAACTTACAGAATTCCACCTGCCTCCTGAAAGATGTGGTTCAAGTGGTGTGGCACCATGCCTGTTTTAGTACATTCTTTCTTAATCTCATATATTTCCCCTTGCTCCTTAGCTGTAGAAATTCCTCAACATCTTAACAAAGAAACAAAAGAAGTCAAGGCATTATCCATCACACTTAACAATGTTTTTACGTTATCTGATTATAATTTAGGTATTATTTATTGAATACATAATATTGATATTAGCATAAACAGAATTTTCTATGCATTACACAAAATTCTAAAAACATTAATAAGGATTAGTAACCTCATTAATTCATATAATGGTAGATGAGTTTCTAAAATATAAAAGAAGAAAATCCCCAAACATCAAGAAAATAAACAATAAAATGTGGATTATGGAAATACACAAAGTTCTTAGAAGAAATACAAATGGCTAAGAAATAGCTTAAATTGTTCAACAACTTTCACCATCAATTGAACAAAATTAAAACTACTTTTAGAGTTCATCTTACCCCAGTCACAATAGCTAAGATTTACAAAACAAAAACAATCAACTTCCGGCCATTATGTAGGGAATGGGGAACCATCATGTACTGTTGGAGGGAGAGCAAATTGATGAAGCAACGGTTGAAATCCCTTTGGTGCTTACTCAGAAAACTATATGTAGATAAACCATCTAACCAACTATAATACTCATTGGCACACATAAAGTACTCTATTTGCTATTACAGAGACAGTGCTCATCCATGTTCATTGCTGCTCTGTTCTCAGTAGCTACAACCTGGAAACATCCTAATTGTTGTAATCTGATGAACAGATAATGGCAATGTGATATCAATGTCCTATGTATTATTCACCCCTAAAGAAAAAAAGGAAATTATGAATTTTTCTTATAAAGAGATGGATTTGGAAAATTTGTACTTATTGACATAACCCAGACCAAGAGTGCAAACTGTCACATATGCTCACTCTTACGTGGATCTCAGTGCTGAATTTTTGTATTTGTACATAAGTTGGAGTATCTTTAGAATCCAGCAAACCAGAAATTAACCACTGGTGGGAAGGAGGAAGAAGGATCGTAAAAGCGGACAAATCATGGAACACAGCTGATATGAAGGCAAGCTAAAACTGTGGAGGGAGGTTGAAGTGCTGAGAAGGATGCAGGGGTGAGAAGACAGAGTTTAAGAAGGAATCACTAATACTAAATATGTTTTAAAAAAGTCACATGGACATCAATTTTATAAGGGACATAAATGTGTAGGGTAACAGGAGTTACCCTTCACGGGAGATTATGTTTATCCAAAAAGCCATAGCTTGCCAAATAAATGGTCCAGGGCCAATTGTGGGATACCTCCCTCAAGTTGTTAGGCAGAGGTATCCTGGATGTATACAAAAAATGGGAGCTATTACCATTGATCTTAGTTGCCCATCAGAACTTGCTGAGAAGACCCTATTGCTGGAGGTATCACACTTATTTGTCATAGGCTGTGAGGAAATCAAGTGGGTCCTCACTAGGAGCATCTTCCCTGCTGGCTAGCTATCATATATATACAGGAAGTTGCTCTGTGGTCTGCTGGTCGTGTTTTTGGTAGGATGATCAATGGTCTTGCTCAGCTGTGAACCCTGTGAAATGCTGGCAAGATACGTTGGAGTACGATAGGATTATACATGTAATGGAGATAACAAACTAATTTCTAATTGGATTGAAGACCTACTCCACAGGATGAAAAATATGTCCAGTACTGCAAAAAAAGAAAGAAAGAAAGAAAGAAAGAAAGAGAGAAAGAAAGAGAGAGAGAAAGTCAAGAAACCATGTTTTGTGGTGGTATTGTGTTTCCCAAAATTTATCTGGGGTCAGAGAACAGACAGCCACTAGACACAAGTACTAGAAAATGGTGGCACTTACACCTTTAATCCAAGCATTCCAGAGATAGAAATCCCTCTGGATCTCTGTGAGTTCAAGGCCACATTGGAAAGAGCCAGGCATGGTGACACTCGCCTTTAATCCCAGGGAGTGAGCCTTTAATCCTAGGGAGTGATGGTAGAAGGCAGAAAGATATATAAGGCATGAGGACCAAGAACTAGAGGTATTTTGGCTGGTTAAGCTTTCGGGCTTTGGAGCAACACAATTCAGCTGAGATTCATTCCGGATGAGGACTCAGAGGCTTCCAGTCTGAGGAAACAGGACCAGCTGAGGAATTGGCAAGGTGAGATAGCTGTGGCTTGTTCTGTCTCTCTGACCTACCAGCATTGACCCAATAACTGGCCTCAGGCTTGATTTTATTAATAAGAACTTTTAAGATTCCTTCTACAATGTTTGATGTGCTCATATGCCAAGAGGGGAACTTACTAATATTATCTTACTATAGGACATCACACTGCCCTCTAAATTTGCATCTCTATGCCCACAGATTAATGTAGCTTTCAAAGAACTTCAGAGGAAACTCTTTGTATATTATGGAATGGGGAATGAAAAAATAATCATGACTGATCCTAAGACAGAGGATAAGTTACTGCTGAGTGCTGAGCCACTAACAAGACATCTATATCACTTTTTTCTCTGAGGTTTAATTTAAGCACAGCTGCAAAAGGGGATGATGGGGGCAGGGAAAGGACTGGGGGACTGGTATAAAGTAGTGTCTTCTGGCTGTGACAGGACTTCTGCACTCCTGAACTCACAGCCATGTTCTGGTACATCAATCCAGTTGATATTCGAGTATTGACTAAAAAGGGGTTCATCATCCCCCCCCCCATGACTGACAGGCTATGACTAGTAGGAAGAGTCAGTTATCTTATGGAAGTGGCTCCTGGTAGGTTAAACATACTCAGTAGAAGACCCTATACCCTGAAATACAAGGAGAGTACAATTTGGAGTCAATGGACTATTATAGCTAAATTAAATAGAGGGCCAAATGGAATAGATATTATGTAAGTAGACTTATGCGTTAAAATCCTTTATTAGAGGGGTAATCATTTTTAAATGGAGACTGTAAGAATTACCAAGAATATGTCATCAGTATCATTGTTAGTTATTTTTAAATGTTGATAAGCTGTGAAAGAAACTGATCGACTTGGAAAGACTTTTCACTCACTTGAAAACCTACTTTCAATCCCCAAATATACAATGGAAAAGGAGAAGAAATCAACTCTTTCAAATCATCTAGGAAGATTTGCAGAGGAAATAATGATTTTACCATCAACTAATTAGCAGAAAATGAGATTAGCCTTGCTGAAGACCAGGAACCAGGCCCAATGACACATTGGCTGATATTTGATGGACTTACCCTCACATGTTTCCTACATTCATTTGACCTAGAAGCACCTATTTGCTTGGAATTCCTGTCAAACTGAAAGGTACCAAAAGTTTTCCTTGCTAAGGGGGAATTTGGAGTGGAATGAAATTTTCAGCTCTCATTTCCTTTGTGATCTAAGTTTTTAAACAGATATCAACTTGCACTCAATAAATCAGTTCACCAGTTCTCATCTCAGCTATCAAACCTAATGCTTATATTATAATTCTTAGTTTAAAACATAAAGTCAAGTGAATACAAACTTCCTAAATAGGATATAGATATTTTTCAGTATTTATTTAAATTGAAGAACAGAATATCTTCAAAATAAATATTAAGTATAATATTGAAAATACTATAAATTAAAATAGTTCTAAAAATAGATGATACCATGATTTGTTTAGTATTGGTTTGTTTCCTCTTATTATAATTTGTATAATAGAATAAAGGGCATCAAATAGTTTCTAGTAATATAACTATTAAAAAAGGAAAATATATATATATATATATATATATATATATATATATATATATATATATATATAGCTACACTTAGGTTCTTAAGTAGTAAAGCCTTGAACAACTGATTTATCATGATTTATCCTCAGTGTCATGTCTTTGAAATTAGACAACTTATCTCTTTTCTATAACTTGAAATAAAACATTGACATCCCTTAGTTTTTCAAATATATTAACTCTATCTATATTATAGTGTACTTAAACAATATGTCTTCTTTTTATTTTTTGTCTTTTTGAATTAGCACTCTGAAGTAGTATTTAAACTATATATTTTAATCTCTTTCTCTTATTCCCTTTTATGTGTATGTGTGTTTTCTATTGTGTGTATGTGTATTTCTGTGTGTGCACATGTGTGCAAGTACCTGCCAAAGCCAGAAGAGGGTATCATATCCCCTGGATATAGAGTTACAGGTGGTAGTGAGTCATCCATAATTGGTGCTGGAACTGAATTTTGGTCATTTGTAAAAGCAGTGACAGCATTTAAACACTGAGAAATTTCATTATTCCCATCTAAGAATACTTTTCAAAGTATTTTAATAGAAACCTGAGAGAAATTGTTCCACTATTTTAATATTCAAAGTTTTCATTCTACAAGGATCAATATGTCCAAGTTGTATGAAAGAGTTGAAAGAGGAAAATATATTTTGCATTGAAACATGATTCTTTACTTTCTTTAATTTAATTGCACTGAGGCAAAGTTACACATTATCTCTTATAAATGTAAGGAAATGGCGACGATAGATACCTCTTCCTAGGAAAGGAAAATGGAACAGATAGTTACAGACAGATGAGAAGAATGCAACAGAAAGATCAAGTGGGGAGAGAAAGCAAAGAATGGGATGAGGGAGGGAATAATGAGAGGAACAGCTAAACTTAAGAGCCATTGGGGGGTCGGTCATATGGAAATCTAATCAGTAGAAACTTCCTAAAATATATACATATATGAAGATGATCTAAATAAAATGGCTAGGTAATGGAGGAGGCAGAGTCCCAGCTGACCATCTCTTATCACCAAACCAAGCTTATAGTACTGGATTTGGGAAACATTTAACTGAATTGCTGGCCAAAAGGGCTCTGTGGCAATCCTCAAGCAACCCTTACTGTTGCCAAGACTAGGTTGCTCTCCACAAATGACAAAACTCTACAGAGGGAGAAAATATCAATATAACTCATTGAAGATGGAGATGTTGAGCCAGTGCCTACAGAGATCCATTCACCTCTGTGTTCCAGTGTCTGTGAATGGTTCTCTGCACACTGCCAAAAGGGAAACGAAAGCACCAAGCCAGCCACAAACACTTTATATTGAATGGTGTACTGCCTGACAGGTATCCTGGAGAAATGGTGGTATAAAGGCTGGGGGAGTAACTAACCAATAACTGATTTGACTTAAGGTCAGTCCTACATGATGGAACCCATACCTAGACACTGCTTGGGTGACCAAGAACCTGAAAGTAGATAGCCCTGGAACACAGGATAAAACCCAATTAAGCTTGATCTAAGAAAAAAAAATGTAAAAAAAAAAAAAAGAAAAGAAAAGAAAGAAAAAGAAAATGACTCCTAATGACATTCTGCTATACTCATAGATCAGTGCCTTGCTCAACCATCATCAGAAAAGCTTCCTTCTGCAGCAGATTGGAGCAAATATAGAGACCCACAGACAGACAATGCACAGGGAGTGAGATTCCTGGGAACACTCAGCCCTAATGGGATAGCTCCATCAAATCCCTCCCCCCAGGGTCAGGTGAACCTCTGTGGAAGAGGAGGCAGAAAGTCCCTAAGAGTCAGAGGGGATGGAGGATAAGAAAGCAAGTCCCTCTAATCAGCATGAGCATGAGCAAAGCTTATATGAACACAGAGACTTAAGTAGCATATTCAGGGCCTGAATGGGTCTGTACCAGGTCCTCTGCATATTTATTTCCAGTTCGGTGTTTTTATGGTATTCCTGAGTGTGTGAATGCACAAGTCTCTTACTCTCATGCCTTGTCCTGGGATCTTTTACTTCTATTGGTTTGTATTGTCCAACTTTGATGTTATAGTGTTTGTTTAATCTTATTTTATTTTATTTTGCTATTTTTAAATGAATTAATGAATGAAAACCTAGCCTTTAGGGTAAAGGTTAACAACTCAACTGTCACTTAACCTGCTGGAGAGGGAAAAATCAGTTTTCTCCAATGAAGTGACAATGGATATATCAGCACCTCCAAGGTAGGCCTCCTGTTCAGGAGTAGTTGACTAACTTATAATGGACTCAATAGTTTTTTTGTGTATGCTTTTATCTGGTTATAGTTTGGTGTTTTCTCTTTCCCTTTTTTCTTTTTTCTTTTGTGGGGGTGTGTGGTTTTCTTCTTCCTTCTTTCTTGTGTTATATTGGATTTTTATTTATTTTTTTTGAGAAAGTCCTTGAAGTTGCTTGGTTACAGAGAGAGAGAGAGAGGATCCGGTAGGACTTGGGGGATTGGAAGAATATCATCAAATATATCTAAATTTAAAAAATGTTTTAAATAATAGAAAAGAAAACAAATAAATGAGCCTCTAATAATCGTGAAAAGCAGAACAGCTGGATGAGAGTTACCTCCCACAGAGCACATGTGTGCAGCATGTCCTTTATGTTCTCTGGTAGTTTTCAGTCCTGTTGTTTGCAGCTTCAAACAAAGCAGTTCATTTCTCCAAACTGGGAAATGAGGTTGATGACTACTGAAAGTATGTCTAACCATTTGAAGGGGAAGACTAGTATCTGAAAAAGAACGTGTCAGAGCAAGAAGTCAGGTCAGGTCATGAAATATTTCAGACATTAAAAAACAAAACACCTAGTTTGATGAGTTGTGTTTGTTTTGTTTTCATAGATTTCAGAGACTTAAAAATATTAGTATTTCATAAATTATACTTGAATTCTGATTGTTACATTAGAGAAAACAAGTGTATTTACTGTCCCAAAAGCTGTGTTTACATTTTTTACAAGTACATCAGTATTCATTACTTGCTCTCCTTGAGATCTGCTTCCTCTAAGAATGTGTAATTACCATTGTAATTAAAAGTAACTTTTCTATTATTTGAGTTTCCCAAAGCAGGGCATAGAGTGGACACGGGAAATATGAACTAGTTGATTTGGGGCAAAGGATTTACGGGTATGTGCCTCAGTGAAGACAGAGGGAAGTTTTGTTCATTTGGAATCCTCTGTACAAACTGAATGAATTATTAGGAAGTAGCTTCAGAAGAAAAGGTATCAATTTAAGTACAAGGAAGGAGTGAAGAGTGTGTATGTGTGTATGTTGGTCACATTGTCTCAAGCCTCATAATCCTAATAAATTGTTCATGTGGAAATAAGGTAAGAGAATTCATATTCAAACATTTGAAGCAAATTGTCTTTTGTATTTATTTATTTTTATTATTTAAAATACTTTTTAAATTTAAATATATTTTGATTATTTTTTTCCAATATGTAGTCTTTCCAGATCTTCTTCCATTCTGTACCATCCTAGCTTTAAGTTCTTTCTCAAAAACACAAACCCAATATAACAATAACCCCCAAAACAATACCCAAACAGAAAACAAAATGAAACAAAACAAACAAACAAACAAACAAAAATATTGAATTGTAAGCAACTAAAAGCACTCAATATATATATATAAAGGCCATTATATGTCCGTCAACTATTGATGAAAATTAGCACTGCCTTGGTAAAATCTTGTCATCATAGACATATTAAATTGACTATAATAAATAAAAGTGAAAATAATTCCTTTGTCACAATTATCATACCAGCATCTCTGTAAATATGAGCCAGGCAGCCATCAGTTCTATTACATACAAAAACTATGGGCAAGCTATTGCCAGTCTTCTTAAAAAATTGAGTTCTTCAAAGATTGGGTGGAGCTGAGTGTAATTAAGACTTGTGTTTAAATTATAGTGTCACATAATATATGGCAAGAATACAAAAAATAACGTTATGTCAGAGGCAGTTGTCAAAATATTTTTAAATATTTAATTCCATTTTAGCCTCATTAATTGAGTGTTTTTTAAGTGGGGGAAAAGATGTACATTTCATAAAACAAATATTTTAAGAAAAGCAACAAAAGTACTTGGTATTTACAATTATATTTAAACATTAACAGATACAATATATTATGTTTATAAAAAAGTATTTTACAAATATTCCATAGATATAGATATGAATAACCAAAAGGATTTAATATTCATTGAGTATCCATTAAGCTTACACACTGATCTGGGTACCAGAAAAAATAGGAAATATGATTATAAGATACCTTTATTTTGTAAGCTTTCATTCTACACACAGAAGCATATTGTTATAGTACATATTAATAAAGCCCTGAGAAGATAGCATTCTTAAAATGGGGCAGTTTCTTTCATATAGAAAAAGATCAAGGAGGTTTCATATATATGTGTGTGTATATGTGCATGTGTGTGTGTAAATACTTATCACTGCATATAAAAAGCATATATAAACATATTTCAACAGGTATCAAAATCATAAGCAAGGGAGTATGATAATCATAGATTCCAAACATAGGGGAATAAAATCCAATAAAACAACAAAAAGAATCTACTAGTAGCTCAATCTTGTAAAAATTAAATGAAAAATAAAATCAGTCACATGAGGAACTGAGGAGATGCCTCAGTAGATAAAATGCTTGTTTTGCAAACACAAGGACCTGAGTTGGGTTCCCATGATACATATAAAGAAGCTCAATGTGTATCACGGTATGTGGGGGAGAAGGATTGCTGGAGCTGGTAGCCAGCCTGTCCATCCTATTCAGTGAATCCTAGGCCAAGAGACTCTGTCTCAGAAACTGAGGCAAGATAAAATGACACCAAAGTCTGTCCTCTGGCCTCCACAAGCATATGCACAATTATCTGCTCCCTCCCCATAGCCACATAGCGAATCATAGTAACATAAGAGGTCAATCACACACAGCAATAAACAAACAAAAGAAATGATGAGATTTACCTTGAATGAAAACAAAGGGTTATTTTGTACTTTTTATAACAAATTGGCCTTGTGAGCCTGCCATAACAAATAGCTTGTGTGCTGAGGTAGTTTATACAGTATAATTTTACTCCCCTTAACTATGGAGGCTGTAAGTCTGAGGTCACAGTGTCTGGGGCTCCTTTCACTGGCCTTGAGATGGACCTCTTTTCCTTGCTATTTTCATGGTCTGCCTTCCTTCCTTTCTTCCTTCATCCTTCCCTCCCTCCTTCCCCCTCTCTCCTCTCTCTCTCTCTCTCTCTCTCTCTCTCTCTCTCTCTCTCTCTCTCTCTCTCTCTCTCTCCTTCTCTCTCCTTCTCTCTCTCTCCTCTTTCTCCCTCTCCCTCTCTCTCTCTCTGCAGAATGTGTGTTTAATTATTTTCAGGTGTCTTTATAAAACAATGCTTTGTTAATTATTTAAGGATTTTTTTTCAGTACATTTTGAACCTATTCACAGTCCATAACTATCATTACCACCCTCTCCACCTCCCCATCGCTTCCCACCCAACTTCAAGATTTCATCTCATTCTCTTCCTCTTTCTCATCCTCTTTCTCCTCTTCTTCATTCCTCATTGGATTCATTTTGTTGTTGTTGTTGCCCAGCTAGTTTTGGGAGCAAGCCTTCCCTGGTGTATGGGCAACCTCCCTGCAATCACATCCTTGAAGAAAACTGACTTTCTCTCTCTCCCAGCAGTTACCAACTGTCAAAGTCAAAAGATGTTCAGGTCATGACTAGGAATTTTGTGTCAAGCCTGGAAGAGGGCTGAATATAAGGAGAGATAACTAAAACTGAAAAGCTTTGGGAAGAGGCATATGAAAAATTATAGCATCTGCAGAAATATATACTGATATGAATACAATGAAGTTTAGTAGAGTTATTCCATAATGGGGAAACTCAACTCCAACTGTGGGGGACCCTGCAGATGGTCATGGCAGGCAAGCAAACAAACCACAAAGACATGAGAATGAAAACTTGGTTCCAATTTCTTTCAAGAAGTTGGGTTCTAGAGCCAGGCTACCTGTACTAATTTAAAGGCAAAAGGAAGGCTCTGGCCTGGTCTTGGTAATATAGATAGTATAGGAGTCATTTGGGCTATTAGCCATCTCTGGCCCTAGTTGTAGGACCTTCAGTGAGCCTTTGGCTATACAAATAATGTAAGGGTCATTTAGACCATTAGGTGTCACTGAACCTGGTTGTGAGAGCTTGGGGATCCCCTTATTTTAAAGATTATTTAGATTACTAGCTTCCTCCTATCCTGGTTGTAGGAGCTGTATGGCCTGACCCAACAGATAATACAGATCACCAGGTTGTTAATCATCTGCAATTCCCAGCTTTCTGGACAGAGGAACAGGTTTTATGTCTACTCCTTCCTTTGAGTGAACAATTATGTGTGCTTAGCCTTTTGTGGGAAACCTGTTCCCACTTTTTCCCCAGGGCACTCTTGAGGAGGGAGGAGGGGGAAATATTTAGATAGAAAGATAGAGGGAAGAGAGATAGATAGAAACACAGGACAGCCTCAGGAGGACCTGGATCAGTACCCACTGGCCCCTTCTGTCCCTTCAAAAGGGCTTTTTATAGGAATGCCAAGGGATATAGCAAAAGAACTCCCCCCTAGCACAGCCAAGTGAAGACCTTGCCATTCACCTGGTAACCATGCATGTGGTCAAGCCATTCTCTAATGCAGCTTTGCTGGGTAAAGCAAGCTCAGATCTCACTAGGAAACCTCTGTGGGCCTCCACAGCTTTCCAGGTTTTCCTGGAGATTTATGGGCACAAGGACATTTGTGCCGTGCTCCCAACACCCAGCTAGACACCCATGGATCTGGCATTGTAAAAACATAAGAACTACTGGCAAGAAAGATCAAATGTTGGCTCATTGTGACACCCTCATTTTAGCTCACTAGCCTCTTTAAAGAACTTACTCATATAATAGAGTATGTATTACTGCAAACTGTGTTCATTTCAAGTGGACTTTCTGGATGTTTTATGTATATTTACATAATCTGTAAATATTAAGGAGAGAATGACAGAATGAGAGACAGAAAAAAGAAACCTGTTATTTTATAGCAATGTTTTCTGTCTTCTATGTTTTAATGAGTATGAAGTTCTCAGCATGTGAAAATGATTAACATATGAAGAGATGAAAGATTTGTGATGCTAATTAGTTTATTTTTTATCATTATCAATTGTTGTCATGCATTTAAATACTTTCATATGCCAAAGAGAGATACTCTAATATTATGCTTTAAACTGGTGTCTGGGGAACCAGAAATGGGGGTAACATAAGAAAAGAAATTGATTGTGTAAATATGGGTAGTTTAGGAACAAGTAAATCATTTTTTTTATTAAGTAAGAACCCTATATTTTGGAGACCACAAGTAAATGAATATCAATACTTTTTGTTGCTTGTTACAATTACTGAGACTCGTTCCATGATTGAAGCCTGCAGAAATAGTCAACCTAGGGATAGTGATAATCTGACTGGTGAGAGAAAAATGAAATCAAGTATTTGGCAGTTCTGTTCTAACAGGAGTAATTATGGTGCATTGTTGAATATAGGCCTCATTGAGTGGAATCTACTGACTGAGACAGGTTGAAATGTAAGCATAGGAGGAATAGCAAAGGAAGAGCTGAGGTCAAATGGGAAACCTATGTTGTGTGTGTGTGTGTGTGTGTGTGTGTGTGTGTGTGTGTGTGTGTGAGAGAGAGATGGGGTAAGGATGTTCATATGTATGTTGGCAGTTTGCAGTTATGTATACATATGTGGGGAGGCTAATAGTTAACATCCAGTGTCTCCTTCAGTCACTCTACACCTTGTTTTGTGAGACAATGTCTCTCACTAAACCAGCAGATTACCAACTGGGTAGCAAGCTCCATCGATCCACCTGTCTTTGCTTCCCCGTTTCTGGACATACAGACACAATCCATCTTGCTCACTTTTTATGTGAATGCCGGGAATCTGAACTCAAGTCCATGCTTTAATAACTGCATTGTATACTATGATTTTAGCATATGTGAAAAAAGAACATATTCATACACATTGCATAAATAAGGATGTATGAAGATCAGTGAAATGTAGCCCAAATGTATTAGATTCAAAATGTTAATTATACCAAAATCCAGATGTGTCGTGTCATTAGATAGATATTAGTTTTGAAGAACCATAAACATTTTTTTTGCTGTTATGAACTCACAACTAGAGGATGCTTTAATTTTTACTGCAAACTCAAGAGATGTATTTTATGATCTTTACAGAAAGTGACAAGACACTTGAACATATTTTGTCAATAAAGAACCAGATCCTGCATTAGGTCAAGTTTTAGCCTCAAGGCTAAGTACTATTGCTTAACAAAATGCATTTTGTATTTTATTGAGTTACTCAGATACAAACCAACTGCCTCTTTACTATTTATTATTTAGGATTTAAACATACTAAATATGGAACAAATGAGAAATACCATTTGTTGAATTATCCAGGAACATTGTGAACAGAACTCTCAGGGGGAAAATGTAAAATAATTTTACAAGTGGAAAATAAATGTTGTAGCCATTTATTAAAGGCAGTGGTGGGACACGCCTTTAATCCCAGCACTTGGGAGGCAGAGCCAGGTGGATCTCTGTGAGTTGGAGGCCATCCTGGTCTATGGAGTGAGATCCAAGACAGGCACCAAAACTGCACAGAGAAACCCTGTCTCAAAAAAACAAACAAACAAAAAATGTTGCTGCAACTACCTTCTTTTTGTTGTTTTGTGCATGATGCAGTAGGTAATGAAAACACCTTTAAAAAGATGACTGTAAATGATGACTGTCTCCAACTAGTGCTACATTGTGAGCACACAATCACACAATTAAGAAATATAATTGAGGATCACAGTTACAAATAGGTCTTTTTCAGCAATCAGGAAATGAAGCTGGAAGATTAGCAAATATCAAGGTATAAACCACTACTTATTAACAGAACATGTAATACACAACTTGACTTCATCTTCAAGAATATATTATGTGCCTGTTTTTTATTCTATAAAACATATTATCTATTCCTACATATACCCTTGACATTCAAAATCTGTGTTAGCCATTGTCTTTTTATTTTAAAAAAGTCCATACACATTTATGGCAAAGTTTCAGTTTGTCTGTTATATTTTATAAATATATTTCATTATTATTGTTAAAATGACTAAAGTAAGAAAAGGCAAATTTAATTAAAACCCCCCTCCATTTTCTTCCATCTGGTGAACATTGCCTCATGTAGGTTAACAAATGTCATTTCAAGGTCTATGAGACTCAATGTCTGCAATAATCCTATGTGCTTTATGGGTTAAACAAAATAAATACAAAGCCATTTGATTCATTGTAGCTCTTTCAATACTGAACAATTCATATGATCTGTTGCACAGTTTAACAGACTCTTTTTAGAGAACTATTCAATTGCAGAAAATTGCACTGAGTAAGAATTCTCATATTTGCCTTCTCCCCTACCAGCACAGAGTAGCTTCTTTTATCAATATCTTGTTGTACAGTATGGCTTATTCACTACAGCTGATAAAAGACCCTTCATCACTGAAGTCTATAGCATTATTAGGGTTTCCTTTTTTGTATTGTAAAACTTTATTGGTGTTGGACCTGCAAAATGGTTCAGCAGATGAAGGTACTTACTGCCAAGCCTGGCAACCCAAATACCATCCTTTTGATCTATGTGGTAGAAGGAGAGAACCAACATCTACTCTTTGTCCTCTGATTTCTACAAGCGTGTTCTGACATGACTATACCCTCATGCGTACACATGCTAGAAAAATAAATGAACAAGCAAGAGAATAAAATTCATGCAAAGTGTAGATAATAAAGACTGCATAATGCTTAACCCTAAGTGGGTCTTATATACCTTATTTCCTCCTCCCAAGGCTAAGGGACTATCACAGAAGTGATAGAAAGAGTATCAGAGCCAGCAGCAGTAGATGAGTAAGGCTTCTTTGGGACACATCTGGGCAGCTCAACAAACAAACCTACAATTGCTGGGATAGCATGCACACCCCAGTAAACCAAATATTAGCATGGAGAGGGAACATGGGCATACAATCCCACATCTAGTCACAGAACATTTGACAACTTTTATCTAGGAGGAGATAGAGAGAGATAGAGAGACTTGTAAGTCAACAATGTTCCAATAGAAGACCACACATCCAAGAATACTTGAAAAGCATAAACTGATCTTGATAGCTTTTTTAAAAAAGACACAAAAATGGTTGAGTAGGGAAGATGGGGTTGATATAGGAGATGGGGGAGTGGAACAAATGCATTTATAAGTAATTATAAAGTACCCATAAAGACAAATGGAAATGTACTTGATGCTGGTGCTTAATAATTATTTAATAATTTAATATGCATCCCATAATAAAGTTTGATTATTCTCTATAAGTGTGTAAATGCTTTATGTAATTTTATTCTCAGTCACATGACTATATAGAAGCTTTTGCGGACATACACAGATTATTTTCATATATTTCTATTTTTATGTATCTACTAACATTTTTTCAAAAGTGTTTTAAACTAAAATAAAAAATAATGAATGAATTGTAATACAAATTGAAAGAAGTATGGATTTTGACAAATTTATGACAAACTTGATGGAATGATAAAATGTTACTGACTTAAATTAGTTGTATTCTGCTTCTTCAATCTTGCTCCTCCTTCACCTTGGCAGGCCTCGTTGTGTTACAGATTTGGAATCAAACACAATGTAGACTTTCAGTGAGACTTCCTTTTCTTTTTTTCTTTTCTTTTCTTTTTTGTTTGTTTTTTGTTTTTTTTTCAAGACAAGGTTTCTCTGTGTAGCTTTGCTCCTTTCCTGGAACTCACTCTGTAGCCCAGGCTGGTCTTGAACTCACAGTGATCCACCTGCCTCTGCCTCCCAAGTGCTGGGATTAAAGGCTTGCCCCACCACCCCCCCGACTGAGACTTCCTTTTCTTTTTGAAATATATTTAATGTCCTACCTCAGACTTCCCTGTATCTTGATAGCTCTTTTTCTAATTAGATGGATTTTAATGCATAAAATATTAAAGCATACATAGTACTGGGGCACTATGTCATGTGTATATAGTTTTTTCATATATAAGCATAAATATACAAAATTATATATGTAGTAAATAATATATATATATACATATATATAGTGTTCATCAGAATAAATATATCTACCTTCTCAAACATTAGTCAGATTTTATGGTTAAAAAAATATAGTTCACTCTTTTGCAATCAGCCTACTTTACCTGAACACACCTGAGTTTCCTTTTTATAATTACTAGTAAGCTGGTTAACATTTCATCGTATGTGTGTTTCATGTTTCTGCACAGCTTAGAAGATTTGGAATGACTATAAATGTGTCCAGTGTAAATATTCATGTCTATTATTGTATTTGAATGGAATTCTTCTATATCCCTTGGGGAAATACCAAAGAAAATGGCTGCTGGATCACAGAAAAGGTCGCATGAGAAAAGAATGTAACTTGTAAGGAAATGGACTCTACAGCATGTGAGCAAGGCTAAGTTGGTCAAAGTTCCAAGTTCAAGGAAACACAGGATAAAGGAAGAAGAAGTGATGTGTGCTTTTACTGGGAAATCAAATTTGAAGAGGTAAGAATAAAGTAAATGAAATCCTGGAGAGAGGGAGTGAAGGAGGGAGAGAGAGAGGGAGAGAGAGAGAGAGAGAGAGAGAGAGAGAGAGAGAGAGAGAGAGAGAGAGAGAGAGAGAAATTTTAAAGGAAATGAAGAAACAGGTGCAGAATATGGGGGGAAAAGAAGGTTTTCAAATACTCCTTGGTTTTTTGTTTTGTTTTTTTTTTGGTTTTTTGAGACAGGGTTTCTCTGTGTAGCTTTGTGGCTTTCCTGGAACTCACTTGGTAGCCCAGGCTGGCTTCGAACTCACAGAGATCCACCTGCCTCTGCCTCCCGAGTGCTGGGATTAAAAGCGTGTGCCACCAACGCCCAGCTTTCCTTGGGTTTTTAAAGTCATTATTACTAAGGAAATATTCCTATATGCTCCAAAAACTAAAATCAATAAATTATCAATACCGATAAGAAGAGAAAGAGCCAGGTATGGTGGCAAACTGTAACATCACACTCAGGAAACTAAGGCAAGGTCGTGAGTGAAACTTAGCGTGGGCTCCATGGTAAGCCTTGGATCTGGTGGGCTGCTTTGCAAGATTCTGACTTAAAAAAGAAAAGACAATCAATAGTCTTATTGGGACACAGCCTGGGTGCTGGGAGGAGGGTATATAAGGCCTTTCCTGTTATTGAATAAATGAGTCTACTGTTAGCCTTTATAAAAAAAAGAAGAAAGAAAAAAAGGAAAGACAAAATTGGATTGAATAGCGAGTGCCTGAATAAAAATACAGGATTCTATATAAAATGCATGATTCACAAAGATCAAGTAGCATTCGATTTGTACTAAGTTAGGGAATATAAAATGATCATTAAGAACAGTGAAGCATTACTATTTCAACAATCTTTCAAAATGTTCAGTCTAACTTCTATCTAGAGGTAATATTTTCCAGACCAATTTTCATTCATGTTTTAATAACTCCTGCACAGTTTCTCCTTTCAGAAAGAATATGGCCAAGGCCATAGGAAGAAGACAAAGGTTAGAAATAACTTCAAAGGAAAGTTGTGTGTGGGAATTTAGTCTTGGTTGCTGTTTGTTCTTGAGATTGTATTCTATTGACAATTCTCCCTTCCTTTTTCTTCCTCCAAATCCTCCCATACATCCCTCCCTGCTCCCCTTCAAATGCATGGCCCTCTTTTTTCATCATAATTGCATGCATATATGTATTTGTGTATGCATTTATATTCCTAAATATAAACTGTTGAGTCAAAATAATGTTGCTTGCACGTATGTTTTCAGGTTTGATCATTTGGCACCGAACAACCAATTGGTGTGCTCTTCCTTGGGAAAGTCCAGCTCTCCAGCTGCTAGCTTTCCTCATTTACCTACAGTTCTTTGTGTAGTTTGACGTACATGTTGTCAATAAATTATGATAGTACTTTGCTCTGTATTGTTTTGGAAACCCATTGAAATCATGTGATAGACTGAGATACTAAATCATTTGCTTAAAATCTGAAGACTTTAAATGTGACTATATATTCCTAAGGGAGACCTGGATATATAATATCATAAAATATTAAGAGATATTGGACGAAAGAGTATATGCATTGATATCTAGTTTCTCATTCATGTAATATTTCCTTCTTTCTTTTTCCTCATCTATTCTCTCATTGCCCTCTGACCCTCTCTTTTCCTTTTTTCTCTCTCTTCCTCCTTTCTTTTATTATTTCCTTACCTTAAACTAAATAATAACTGAGGACTTACTATATTCTAAGAACATATAGTGTGTTAATTTTTGGAGTTTGCATATGACCATGTGAGAAAGAACAACTTTCAGATTTTTTGAAAGAAATTATTTGCATTTAAAAGAATTCTACTATTTTTATGTTATAGGAAAAAGAAAAAAAGTCACCTTCATTTTTCATTGGCAGTATTCTTGTTTCCTAAAGGAATTTGGCTCTTAGCTTGCTATCTACATTAATTTAATATCAATAAAACATGAAACATAACCAGAACTGTCAAACACAGAATTCTGCCAAATATAACATCTTAATATGAACCCTGTATAAAAAGGCCATAAAATATTCATAGATTCTTATTTGAATCATATTTCATTGTCTATCCATGTGACTTAGGTTATGAATTATAAGAGGACCTAAATTTATTGAAACAATGGAATTCTTGCTATGTTTTTAAAAGGAATATACACAAACTCTACAATATTCAAAAGTAGCTATGGTTATCTTCTTGGCCCATAAACATCTACTCAGATTTATTAGCTCCATTTATATGATTTATAAATACATTCTCTTACTGATCTATGAATTTACAATGCAAAATTATATTTTCAAATATGTTCTACTATTTGACTTAAACTATGTTCATTAGTATATATTTCTATATATATTTATAGATGAAATAAAACCAATTCATGAACTACATACATACATTATTTGTAACATGAATCAGCAGTTCAATAGATTGTCAAGTATAATTTTCATTGTTCATATTCAATAGCCTCATTTTTTTCTCTTATAGATGCCTCAGTGGTAATAAGGAGCAGGCTGGATTCGCTGAGATCCCCGCCATAGCCTATGTCATGTGTTGTAGAATATTATTTCAAGGTGTGTTAGTTTTGTTTATGTTCTGGAATGTTTCTTTAATGATGCAAAAATATGTTGGATTAAATACAATCTACCTGTGGTCAGGAGGCTGAGTCAGCAATTAGCAGACAGGAAGTGGCAGGGAGGAGCCTGGTAGAAAAGGGTTTATAAGGAGGTATTAGGAGAAGCAGGAGAGATGGCTCAGCTGTTAAGAGCACTGACTACTCTTCTCGAGGTCCTAAGTTCAATTCCCAGCAACCACATGGTGGCTCACAACCACCTATAATGGGATCTGTTGCCATCTTCTGGCCTGCAGGGACACATGCAAGCAGAACATTGTATACATAATTATAGATAATAAATAAATCTTGAGAGAGAGAGAGAGAGAGAGAGAGAGAGAGAGAGAGAGAGAGAGAGAGAGAGAGAGAGAGAGAGAAGCAGGAGGGCTATTTGGAAGAGAAGAGCAAGGAGAGGAGGTGAGCTACTTGCTATTCATCCTCTCTGAAGAGCAGAATTCCACGTTAACCTTTGAATCTTGAGTTCCACATTAACCTTTGAATCTTGAGTTCGTTCGAGGCGCAGATCGAAGCAGCAGAGTTGCAGTTGCTGATTCAGACAGCTGTGGCTTAAAAGGCAGCAACCATTAAAAAAAAAGGACAACAGTCTGGTTCATAATATTTACTTCATTGAAGATATTAGGGTGCAGTCATGATCCAGGTGATATGTCATTGGAATAAAAATAAATAAATAAAAAGATAGGGCATGACTGCTCTTAGGTATGGTGGAGGACACAGGGACATCTGGGAATGTCCAGAGTGGACATGACCCTGGATGAGCTGGGTTATGTGGGGAGAGGTGGAGAGGAAGGACGGGGAACCAGTTGCAGAAGCCAAGAGAGTAAAGGTTGAAAAAGGACAAGTAATCCAAAATGTCTGGATTATATAGGGAAGAGAAGCCCAGGCCCTTGGGCTGGAGAGTTAAGGGTAGGGAGCAGGATATTCAAGCCAGGAGGACCCTGTAACAGTTAAGGACTGAGACAGCATGCTGGGAAAAACTGATAGGGATGTCCTCTTGATATGTTAAAAAGGCACCTCAGCCATTTTCTCAGAATGAGATTTAATAGTCACTAGATATGAAATTATTGAACACAGATAAATCTCTTAACCTATAGTTTCAGTAAAGTAATAGGATACAACAAGCAGTACTTTTTATATATGCCTAAATAAACTGGTTGAAAAAGAAATCAGTAATAATATGCCATCAGCGATAACCTCAAAAGTTTATTGTAATCTAGCAATAAATTAAGCAAAGGGGTACAAGCCCATGACAATGAAAACTTTAAAACACTAAAAAAGTAAGGTCAGGAGATACTAGGTAATTGGACAGCATTCGATGCTGCTAGATTGGCAGAATCAAAACTGGGAAAGATAGACTAATAATAATAGATTACAAATCCAATACAATTGTCATCCAAGTTCCAAAGACATTCTTCGCAGAAATAGAGAAAATAAAAACTATGTTAAAGTCAACATGGAAACACAGACAAACATGGCAAACCAACACAATGCTGAACAGGAAGAGAACAGACAGAGGCATCACATTACCTGACCCTCAACATTACCCCAGAGACAAACTGGTAACAGTAGCATGACACCGATGGGAAAAAAGACACATGAAGCAACAAAATATAATGAAGAGTCAGATATAAACACACATATCTATGGATATATAATTTTATTTATAAAATCTTAAAATGGACACTGGGAAATATCATTTATTCATTTTCATTTGTTTTATTTTATTTTGAGATTTTCATACATAGATTACTCTATTTACATCATTTCCACATCTTCCTCTTCCCATTTGAGCTCTTTCTGTGTCCCCCCAGTATGTCCCAAGTCTATGACTTCTTCTTTAATTGTATTGTGTGTGTGTATGTGTGTGTCTGTGTCTGTGTATTTATAGATGATTATTTGGAAGTGAATGACTAATTAGGGCCTCCCACATGTGTAGAAATGATTGATCCTCCTTTTTTTAGCAGCCATTAATTAACTCATCCATATTTTTCAGTCTGCATCAAAATTCACTCAAACCAGATCAGATAACTTAATTTAAAACTAGAGGGCTCAACAACACTGAATTTTGCTCAGTTATGATTTTCTGTAATGGTCAACATCTCTTGCAAAGAAAAGTTTCCTTGAGGAGTTGTAGAGCTATAACACGAATTTCTAATAGTCTTATTAATAATAATAATAATAAAAACCTGGAGCCAGATATCGTGGTGAGAGCTGAAAGATTAGAGAGACAGAGCAAGCCACAGCCAACCTCATCTCACCAGCTCCTCAGCTGATCTTGTTTCCTCAGACTGGAAGCCTCTGAGTCCTCATCCAAATGGATCTCAGCTGAACTGCTGCTAAAAGCCTAAAAGCTTAAAAGATTTTTTTATTCTAGACATGTCAGAAAAGCCCATGAAGTTTCAGCAACACGGCTACCTAAACAGACTTAAACATTGGTGACACCAATAGACATACTAATATGGAATGGGAAAAACTCAAGCTCATGATATCTCAACTCTAGACAAAAACTACAGGCAGCTAAATAATGCTGAGTATGGGAGAAATTGTTTTCCCAATGGACAAGACCATCACCACAGAACAAAAGTATAAAAACAGATTTCTGAGTAGAACCCCAATAACATAGAAAACAGCCCCAAGATTTGACAAATGGAATTGCATGAAATAAAAAACACACACAGCAGAAAGAACTTTTAATAGGATGACTAGTCTACAGAAATATTAGCCAACTATATCTCAGACAAAGGGGTTAATATATATAAATTTATAAATTTCAAAAAATAAACACTAAAGAAGCAAAATTGCCAATCAATAAATAGACCAATGACATAAATATAAAGTTTTCAAAATAATAAAATATGTAGATGATCAATAAATACTTTCATCAAGGCTCTGTCTATTCAAAAAAATTTTAAAAATAGCAAAACAAAACATACAAACAAAAACAAAACACCACTGTCATAAAGGGAAAAAAAGACAGTTTATACTGGAGCCATTTTGAGTGACCATGGCCCAAGGAACACACACTTAGATTACTTTAAATTCTGTGTTGCAGTGTGGAAGCAGTTTAATGAAGGTTTATAGTTTTAGGGAACAAAGAAAGACATAATTCAAAATGAGCTTATGATACATCCCAAAAGTAGTTAGAGCAAGATGGGGGAAGCTTTTCTTCAAGTCCAGGATGCAGTCTGATGACATTCTTAGCTTGGGTTGGTAGAAGCTGGTGATTTACAAAGCAAATAGCTTCCAAAGGATTTTGTCCTTTGTCACAAATGTTAGTTCCAGACAGAGGTGGGGAAAGAATGCCTGTTGAGGGGGTGTGGGGCCTTGAAACTAGCCAAGATAAGGTAAATAGCCCCTGGGCCTGGAACATTCCAATATCTACACAGCACTGCAATTCTAATCAATCAGTCTTTGCCGACATGGCTTTCTTCCAGGAATTCCTATTTATAGCTCTGAGGGAGGGGGGTGGGAAAGTAACTGGAAATATTGAAAAGGGAGAGTACTGCTTGTAAATGGGTACACAGGGGGAGGGGATGTCAGGAGAGGGGAGGCTAGGAGGAAGAGAAATAAGCAAAAGGCAGTATGAATGTGAACTATCCAGGGAAAACTGTTGCTTTGTAAACTAAATTAAAAATTAATTTAAATTTAAGGTGACATTTTAAAAGTCCTTCCATTCAAGAAATTTGCAATCTGATGCCATCATGAGAACATAATAAAGAAAATAGAATAACATAAAGTCTATAGTATACCAGGGCAGGCATTTGATTTTAGATTAGGGCCTGTGACAAAACCATATACCAACTAATGTAAAGCTTATTTTTTCATAGAACTATCTTAATTAATGACAGATGAGATGGCAGTGTATATCAGATACCATATCAAAACTCCCCATTCACACCTCTAATCAAAGTTTTCACTCCTATTTTCCCTCAAGAAACGCATTTCTTTTCTGTGAATATTTTAAATCTTGAAATCTACTTGATATATGAAGTGAAAGATTCTTTTATTTTTCTTCTCTGCCATAAAAATGTGTTAGTTTATAGAATTGTTTACTTGGATTAATTTTACTCCATCTCCCTTGAAAGATGAGAACCAAATATACCACAAGCATAATTAATGACAATAATTTCATTTAATATGTACCTTGACATTCATGTTTTCTCACTGTATGATTATCTAGTTTGATCCGTACATCAGTTCTATAGGGTTTATAACATTAATAAGTAAGTAATAAACATTGATAAGATAATGAAGACAAAAAGAAATTTGCAAAAATTCATACTCCCTAAAATCTCATGTCAGAGCTTATGTTATATGGAAGTTTCTGTCTGTTTGGATCTAGAATGATAAGAGAAACCATTTCTGACTAATAGCTTTTTCGCTTAAGCAAACTATCTCTCTTCTTTAGTTTTAAATGTATCTGACATTCAAAACATACTCTCAGTTTTACCCTAACTCAGGTGTTCATTATGTGTTTCCATGACACAACAGGGGTGGCCCATCACATTTTATTGCACTTGCTCATTTTTTTGCTACTGAACTCTCAGCAGGAATCATGCCTATAATGACTTTTTTATATCTCAATAATGCAGTGTAATTTCTAGAAAATAGTCACAATGTTTGTAGGGGGCAACTGATTGAGTAATATCTAAGGAAGTGAAAATAATTGAATGCCTAGAAATTTGGGATAGACATATTGCTTATGTGTTGTAAAATAATTAAAGAAGTTGGGATACGCTAAACATTTTCCCCATTTATTGAAAATAGACTATTTCCTCATATAATATATCCTGATTATAGTTTCTCCTCTTTTTATTACTCCAGTTCTTCCCCATTTCCCCTTCCCTTCGGAATCTACTCCCTTTGTCGCTCATTAGAAATGAACAGGCTTCCAAGAGACAACAAATAATTATGACAAAATATAATCATAACATGAACTGAAAATATCATATCAAAGTTGGACACAGAAATCCAGCAGTAGAAAAAAGAGACCTGGGAGCAGGCACAAGAGTCAGAGACCCACTTGTTCTCACAGTCAAGAGTCCCCTAATCATTCTAAGCTAATGGCTATAATGTATATGCAGAGGACCTAGTGCAGACCCATGTAGCCTTGTGCTTGCTGCTTCAGTCTTTGTGAGTTCTTATGTGGCTTACTTAGTTCATTTGGAGGGTCTTGTTCTCCTGGTGTTCTCCACCCCTCTGGCTCTTAAGCACTGTCTCCTGGGTCTTCTTCCAGATTCCCTGAGCTCTGAGGGAAGTGATTTGATAGAGACCTCTCATTTAGACTCTCCATGCAATTTCTGGCTGTGGGCCTCTGCATCTGTTCCCATCTACTACTAGAGGAAGTCTCTCTGATGATAACTAGATAGGGCACCAATCTATGAGTACAGCAGGATATTATTAGAAGTCATTTTATTGATTTTTTTTTTTTTTTTTTTTTTGCCAGTTATGTTTGGTAATTGGCTATCTCATCTCTGGCTCTTGGTTACCCAGCAGTTTGGGGTATGGGTTCCTTCTTGTCGAATGGGCTTTTAGTCAAGTCATTGATTGGCTATTCCCACAAGTTTTGTGCCACTTTTTCCCTAGCATATTTTTCAGACAGGACAGATTACAGGTCAAAGATTTTGTGACTGGGTTGGTTTCCATGTTTCACTTTCGGTACGCCGTAGAGTACATTCCCTCTCCTCACCAAAGACACTTGAATATAAAGGTGAGAGCTCCATGTAGGCACCCACTCAACTTCCCCATGTTCAATAAGGTATGTGGGTGTTGTCCTTAGCAATCGGGCCCCATTGTCAGTTTGCAGCATCCTGGGTTGTTTGAGGATTTACATGGGGTCCTACTGACCAGCAACTCAATTGAATGCAACCATATCCTGACAGTGGAGCTTTGCCTGGTGACAAAAGGTGACCTATTGAGACTTCATATCCCACATTACTGGTAGTCCTCATCAGGATCACTTTCTTAGAATACAAGAAGTTCCCACTGCACTAGCTTCCAATTCTTACCCCTAAAGGTCCCCAATTACATCCATCTCATTCTGCTCTCTCTCCTTCCACCTCATCTTCCCCACCACCTGATCCCCCTGTTTGTGTCCCCACCTGCCAACACTCTGCTCATAAAATCTATTCTATTTCCCCCTCCCATGGAGATTCTTGAGTTCCTTCCTAGACTACTACTCTTTACCTAACTTCTCTGGATCTACAGATTGCAGCTTGATTATCAATTACATACTGGCTAATATCAACATATAAATGACTATATACCATATGTATATATCTCTCATGGTTTAGGGTTACCTCACTCAAGATGATTTAATATTTTCTAGTTCCATCCATTTGCTTGACATTTTCATGATATAATTTTTTTGAAGAGCTAAGCAATTCTCTATTGTGAAAATGTATGCTATTTCCTTTTTTCATTCTTCTGCTAAAAGACATCTAGGTTGTTTCCAGTTTCTGGATATTATAAATAATGCTGCAATGAACATAACTGAGCAAGTATTCTTGTGGTAGGATGGAGTGTCCTTTGCACGTAAGCCCAAGAGTGGTAAAACTGATGTCAAGGTAGATCTATTCCCATCTTTCTGAGGAACCACCACACTGATTTCCAAAGTGGCTGTACAAATTTGCACTCTCACCAGCAATAGAGGAGTGTTCCCCTTGCTCCACAGCCTTGCCAGCATGGGCTGTCCCTTTTGTTATTGATCTTAGCCATTCTGATAGGTGTAAGATGGAATCTCAAAGTAGTTTTGATTTGCATTTCCCTGATGGCTAAGGATGTTGAATATTTCTTAGTGTTTGTAAGCCATTTTCTCTATTGAGGATTCTCTGTTTAGATCTGTACCACACTTTTAAATTGGATTATGTGATTTTTTTTTATATCAACCTTCTTGAGTTTGTAACATGAATCTTAAAAGGTCTTATTAAATAAAAAAAAAAAAAAAAAAAACACCGGGAGCTAGGTATTGGAGTTAAAGCCTGAGAGAGATCAGAGGAATAGGAAAAGCCACGTTAACCTCACCTCACCAACTCTGCAGCTTCCAACTCTGCAGCTTCCAAAGCAAGCTACTTCCTATGTACCCACAACTATGCCTTTCTGTTCTGTTCTCTCATTTGCTCTCTTAGCCCATCTACATTACTACCTCTTCCTGCCCAGCTCTGTCACTTTCTGTTTGTCTCTACAGACTTCCAGATGTCTATGGTTAATGCTGGGATTAAAAGTATGTGTCACCATGCCTGACTTTGTTCCCAGTGTGTCCTTAAACTCACAGAGACCCAGACAGATCCCTGCCTCCCAAGTGATAGGATTTAAAGCATGTGCTACCATTGCCTGACTTCTATGTTAATATAGTGGCTGTTCTGTTCTCTGCCCCCTCCAGATAAGTTTATTGTGGTGCACAATATATCAACCACTTGAGTTCTTTGTATATTTTGGATAGTGGTCCTCTATCAGAAGTGAAGTTAGTTAAAAATAAAAATTCCCATTCTATAGCCTGCCTCTTTGTCCTAATGAAGGTGTCCTTTGTCTTACAGAAACTTATTTCTGACAAGTTACTCACATTTCACAAGAAATAATTCAAAAAATGTTGACAATTGCTAAAATGCTAAATATTCAAGTTGGCTCTAATTGTGAATTTTTAATTTGGCATTTTGAATTCAAAGTGTTTAATTTATATTCACTCATACAAAACAAACTCTAAGCCCCAAAAGTTCTTGTAATTAATGAGAGGGAAACCATGAATAGATCCACCCCATAGGACAGATCAGAGTTCAGGAAAAGAAATTGTGTGTCTGTGTGTGTGTGTGTACACGTGTATGTGTGTGTGGCTTGCCTATGTGTATGTACTGGGACATTGAGACAAGGATGGCAGACTGTAGGCTAGTTTAATGGCTGAGTGGTAATGTGAGATTGTTTAAAACCATTCAGCCTTCAATTTTAGAAATCATTTTTAACTTTGTATTCATTGATGTTAGTTTCATCTTTGATTCTATGTTAAGCTTCTTTACATTCTTATTATTCTGGATAGCTAGATAAACTGTTTCTATTTCATACCTGTAAATTTTAATTGAATCTGTATATTTTATGAATACTATTTCAGAAACATAAGTTCATATACAGATTACCCATAACTTGCACTGAAATTCTGCCTTGAAAAACACATTTTAGTGTGAAAACAGTTTAAGTTATACATAGATGTAACACATCGAACATACCAAATGCCATAGTTTAGCCACATGGTGCATGAGAGTTTCAGTTGGCAACCAACATGTTTATCTGGATAACTGGGAGTTGTCATCCCATGCTGCTGCCAGAATAGACTGTAGCTATATTGGCATGTTAACATGTGTTTATAACTTAAGCTATTTTGAAATGCAATGTTTCTTTATTTACATAAATAGGAATACTTAGTTTTATGCATTAGTTACTTTTCTCATCACCATATCTAAATATCTGACAAGAAACAATATCATGCAGGAAAGATAAATTTTGGCTTGGAGTTTAAGTGTAAAAAGTTGATTATGGCTGTAACACCATGGTGGCAAGGACAGCTTACAGCAGTTGTAGCATGAACATGGTGCCACTTGTTCATATCTCTGTGGAAGCAGAAAAAGGAAAATGCTGAGTCTCATCTGGTTTCGTTCTTTTCATTTTATTCAGTCTTGGACCCCAGTGCATGGCATTCATCTGCCAAAATTCAGGGCACTCTTTTCCACTCAATTAATCTTTTACAGAAATATCCAGACAAGTGTACCCAAGTGCATGCCTCACTAATACCTCTGGTATTTCTTAAGCCAACCACATTAACAATACATAATAATCCCCAAAAATCCACCCCTAGTCTCCTTGACATCCAAACATATTATTCTAAACCACAACACCATGTAAGAATTAATTAACTATGAGTCAATCAATAAATATCCACTTTTTTATGTAAGTAAATGTTGAGTCAACTATTCCTTCTCACATGAATTTCTAAGTGCTATGAAGAAAACACACTGTGCACATTGCTACTGTACTCAGAGGAACAGATAAAAATTTCAGTACTAAACTATTCAGAGTGTATTCAGTGGATACTTAGAGTATTCACTTCTGTCTTCACAATTATGAATGTCTCCTTTCTTGCTTTGTATATATCAAGACCTTGCTGCTCAACACATACATTCATTCCATTTCAGTAGCTTCCTCAATGCTGAATAAACCAACCAGTTTCACTTCAATGATTATTTCACTTCAAGATTATGTTGTATGGTTAAGGTAAAAATAGACATATTCAAATGATTGAACATAGTTTTTTCCTTAATATGTTTTTATTCCAACTATGAAATTAGTATACATGTTGCAATTTTTAGAGGTATATCTCAGTCAGTTTCAATTAGAAATTGTTTAACTGCTTCTGAAATATGATTTTGCGATTCATTTCAAGCCATGCCCTAAACACGGGACTACCACACCAAAGAAAATCGCTTAATATTTCCTTCTTGTATTTTTTTAAGCAACACATTCATAATCACAAATATTTATGTATAGAATAGCAAACTAAATTAACATATTATTATGTAATAAGTTATTTATATTTTAATTCCTTTTACCAGACCATGAATTCTCAAATAAGTTTACAATTTTGATTTATATAAATATCTACTACTTAGAATTGCAAAGGGTCAAAAATATTATTCAGTATTTTTGAATAGCAGAATAATCATCCTTGCCATTGCCATTTCATCATTAATATTAGAGTATGGGAATCACTTACAGGAAACTCATAGATAGAATAAAGGTTGGAAGATAGCCACACCCTAATCTACAGAAACAGTGATAACAGTAGGTTAGCATGTAAAGAGTTTGTGGGCCAAGTGTACAGTAGGGTACTTTGGTGGCTGTTCATCTGATTTTAGTTAGGGAAGTTATCCTGGCTCATCAGAATGGAGGTTGTGTTCTCATGGAGCATCTTAAAGAAGACATAAGAGGAAAGTAGCTATAAAATGACAGCTTCTGTCTTTGAAGACAGAGGAAGTGGATCCTAGAACACAGAAAGGTTCTTGAAGTAGAAAATGTCAAGAGCAGAATCTATCTTAGCCTGAAATGAACTTGCATACATCCTGACATTTTTTTCTTTTATCTCAGTCCAGTGCCAAAAGTCTTACTTCTAAACCAACAAAACTCTAAAGGAAGGATTTATGCTGATTTAAGCCTGCAGGTCGGTTACTTTGTTACACCAATATCAAGAACAAGAATACTGAGATGGTAGAGTTTTTGCTGCTCCCAGCTCATGTTGACATCAGAGGAACACTTTTTCTCCATCTTACACCCCAATGCCTCTTAAACCTCTTATAGCTAAATGTTTTCTGTATTGTGAGGCTCCCTTTGTCCTCGAGAGCATAAGGTATTTTTTTTTAAATTGCCCAACTCTAAGAGCCAGTTTTATATAAAGGAAAAAGGTGGTGAGAAATCTGAAACCTTTCAAACCAACTTAAATTTCCACAATTCTAACAACACTTTAATAACTGACAAATCACATATATATGATGTGACTAATTATTAATATGCATTGAAATTGTCAAAATCAACTTTATTAACATATCTACTACCTGGCTCATTTAAAACAATATATATGTTAAAAACACATACATTCTGATAGCAAGTTTTGGCTTTAAAATAATGTAGACAAAGTGAAATTAATGAAAAGGAAGTGTTTTCCACAATTAATATAAAGTGTAAAAATTGCAGCATATTTGGGATATATATGTTGATTTCTACTTCCCATTGTTAATAGCAACTGACTTTTTAGCCCTACCTAGCCAATACCAATTGTCCCCTTAAAACAAAGGTCTTAACTTCAGTGCTGCTGTTCTTGATGACAAGGGGATTTGTCAGCCCCAGCTGACCAGAATCCACAACTTCTTAATTCAAACTATCACAAGAACAGCCATTTGTTCCCCTCTGAAACTTCACAAGCCAGATCTCCATCTTCTGTATTCTTTTAGCATTATGTTCCAGGTTCCCTTGGAACAGATTACTAAGTTATGAGCACTCACAGGCTTTCCAGCTCAAAATTACAAATGCTTGCACAGTCCTACTTAAAATAACATGATCACTTCTGTCACAGTAATCCCTGACTCCTTGGTACCAACTTCCATTATAGTTAAGTTTCTATTGCTGTGATAAAAGATGGATCAAAATCAACTTGAATGCCAGATATGGTGGCACCTGCCTTTAATCCTAGCACTGAGAGGCAAAAGATGGACAGATTTCTATATGAGTTGGAGGTTAGCCGTCTATATAGAGAGTTCCAGAAGTCAGGGCTACATAGAAAGACCTTGACTCAACTAACTAACTAATAATAATAACAACAACATCAATATTGGGGTAGAAGACAGTTTTTGTTTGTTTGTTTGTTTATCAGTTTATAATTTATCATCAAGGGAGGCCAGGGCAGTAGTTCAAGGCAAGAACTGGAAGCAGGATCTGATGCAGAGACCATACAGGAATATTACTTACTAGCAGGCTCCCCATGTATTGCTCAATCTACTTTTATATACATCCAGGGGTGGCACAAGCCATAGTGAGCTGGGCCCTCCAGCATCAATCATTAATCAAGAAAATGACCTACAGACTTATGTACAGGCCAATCTGGTGGAGGCAATTTCACAATTAAAGTTTCTCTTCTTAGGTGTGTCTAGGCTATGTTAAGCTGACAAATACTAACAAGCATATACATGGTATAAATATATAATAATGTATATTTATAACTACATAACATTTATATATATATGTTGCATGTTCTTATAATTCAGTTACATATATTTTCCTTTTTTATTTCAAATTCATCTACAGTCTGTTGGGTTCTTTTATATTGTATAACTCCAGTAAGAATTAAATGAAGCAATGTCTCAAGAAAGACTTTATCTGCTATACTTTCTTTCAGATGAGAGAAGTTATATTTGCATTTTAAGGTCATTTCAAATGGTCTTCCTATAAAATATCAGTAATTAGTGCAATGGAGCAGGAAGCTTTTGCTTTTAGTCCTGCAGCTCATTTGTGACCTTTCATGCTGAAAGTTCTAGTTGGAGCATTTAATTCTTTCATTCTATATATAATTATGAAGGGATTTTGACACTTTAGTACCTTTTTATATCATGTTACTGCTGGGCTTTTTTTTGGAGAAGAAAATGTAATTTGAAAATTAAAAATCCTTTCAAATGACAAAAGTAAAATACTGAGGTTTATGTGGGATTGCTGCAAAGATTCCTATGATTAATCAATTTTCCAGAATATAAGGACATTCTAGATTTGTCTTTTCATAGACACGAACCTGGATGTTTCAAATGATGGATTGAAAGGATGATAAATGGTGCTGGCTGCAGCGCTGGTTACCACGTGGAAAGGTCACCGTCACCACAGAACCCAGGTTAGTTTTTAGAGCTTTATTAGAGGGGAAAAAGGGGGGAGGGGAAAGAAGAGAGCCAGGCCTGGAGAGAGAGAAAGATGGTGGGGCGGGAATGGGGTGGGGTGGGTGGTGGTGGTGAGCAGAAAACAGAGAGAGAGAGCAGAGAGAGAGAGAGTGGGGTCTGCATCCAGCTTTTTAAGGTAAGTAGTCGCCAGCATCCCCAATGACGTAAGACACAAGATCCCAAGCTGTGCATGTGCAGGAGTGAGGGCAGGATCCTAACATGGATAATTCAGCAGACCTACAAATAGAAATCAAGGGTGAAACTGACAATTCTGGAATTCACGTGGATGTCTTGTTTCATTCATCCACTTTCATAGCTTTGATTTTATGCCTTTTTTAAAGCAATACTGAAACAAGGAAACCCTGTGAAGTTACGTGTTTTTAATTGCTCGAAGAGAATGTTGATGGTATTTACATAGTGAATAAACTTGGAACATATACAAAGGGCATAATGCAAAGTGTTACATAAAGGAAATATGTTAGTATCCTATCTCAGTTTACTTCCCTGTTTCCATGAATCATGACAAGGCAGATTAAGGGAGGAACATCATATGTATCTCACATTTGAAGAGACAGTCTATCATGGTGGGGAAACAGAAGAAGCTCACCACATTACATCCACATTAAGGGAATAAGGATGGATAAGTGCACTAGTGCTCAGTTAGCTTTCTTCAGATTTTTAAATATAGTCCAGGTTCCCCTGCCCAAGGACTTGTTCCATGTATAGGGACGTGGGTCTTCCTATATCAATTAACCTAATTGAGATAATCCCCCATTGATAGGGCCAGGAGATCATCTCCCAGATTACTGCAGATTTTTTTCAACTTGACAATTAGCATTATCCATCCCAACCACTTTCCACTGCTGAACACATATTCCTGGAGTACTCAGCCTGACATGAGATATTTTATTTTGGCTACAATTATAAGGAATTCTAGCCTATGATCAATGGAAATAGTGCTCACAGCCCTCTGATTGAGGACTACATTTGAGGGAGGAGAGGGGCAGCACATCATGGTCTTGCTATTTTGTAGAGAAAATCTGCACAAAACTTAGACATGAACAAGTAGAGGCCAGAGTCCTATAATCCACTTCAAGGGCAAGACCTCAGTACATACAGCCCCTTACTGACTGCCTCCTCTTGGAACTTCTCACCATTTCCTAGGAGTAACCACACCCTGGCAACCTAGTCTTTATCACATGTATGTTTGGGGGCTGTTTCATATCCAAACTATGTTTATATGTTTCCTGTTTTTGCTGTGATAAACATCATGACTAAAACCAATTTGGTGATGAAAGATTTTATTTCATCCACAATAAAAGGAAGTCAGGGAAGGAACTCAAGGCAAGGACCTGGAGACAGTAACTGAAGCAGAGACCTTAGGAGAATACTACTTACCAGTATATAATTAAAGTACTCGCTTCTTTTTGAAACACCCCAAACTAGGCTCTCAAGTCCGCTTTGTTCCTAACACTACTGCCTTCAAGAATTCTACTGGGGAGGTGCATTTTAAGCTCCACTTATGGCATTCAAACAAAGTTAAGGTAATTGCACACACACACACACACACACACACACACTCTCTCTCACACACACACACACACATGCACGCACGCACGCACGCACGCACGCACGCACAATACAAATCATGATCAGGTGTCTCATAGCAAAAGTCTACTTTTTGGTACCAATTTCTGTAATAGCAAAGCAACTTATAGAAGAATTTATTTGAATTTATAAATCCAGAGGATTGGAGTCCATAGCAGCCAAGTTAGCATAGTAGCACTTCCTCCAGTAAACAACACCCCCTGAACATCCCCAAACAGCACCCCGTGGACTGGAGGACCAAGTATTCAAACGCCTAAGCCTATGTGGGTGTATTTCTCATTCAAATCAGCCATATTATTGCAAGAAGAAAAGGGTGGGTTTCACAGGATTGGAGTGGATGAGAGAAGAAAAAGTGTAGGAAAGAGTGAAATCATTACATTCAAATTAGATTCAAATTCTATTGTTGCTCACTTTTGTGAGTGGACTCAAAGTTTCTGGAAACTTCTTCCAATTTAAAGTGGTATTAAGGGAACTGTGAATCAAGAAAACGAAGGGTTGAAATTGCTCATGTGAAAGGTTAAAGACATGTTGGGCCACCGGTGTAGTTTCTGCACTTGAAAGGCCATGGTGGGAGGAGCACTTGAGTCCAGGTTCGAGAATAGCCTGGATAACAGGAAGTGCTATGTGAGTTTGATGTCTCAATAGTCTCCGATTTGAGTTTCTACTTTTAAAAACAGTTTACTGAGAATATGGCTGTAAAAAAAAAAGAGGAGTGCTAGAGTGCTTTTAACGAACCCATGAAACTAATTATCCATTTATAACACCAAATATTAGAGGTCACTGTAAATGCTCAATCATTTCGGGGAAATAGCTTCTACTAGAGTCTAGCAGAATTCTAATAACTTTAAGTAAGTGAGAAACAGCCAGTTTTTTAAATTATTGAGATGATAGATAGATATTAGATAGATAGAGATTAGATAGATAGATGATAGATAGATAGATGATAGATAAATAGATAGATGATAGATAGATAGATAGATAGATAGATAGATAGATAGATAGATAGATAGATAGATAGATAGATTTAGATAGATCCTATTCCATCCAAAATTCATTCTAAGTAAAACACCTACACAGAGAAAACTGGAGATGTTTGCATGGGTTTAAGAGCAGTTCATCCAGAGGTTGAATCTCCCTAGAATACAGAAATTTTTAAGTCATTTTCAGTCACTTACTGGGGTGTGGCTCTGAAGCTTTCGTAACAGCCTTATCTATATAGACTTTTCTCAGCTGAAGTTCAGTCTGGAATGGGAAGCATGGTGATAGATATTTATATTATCAAGAAAGCAGCATCTTCTTGTGAATTTCTAACTCTACACCATACAAAAGCAAACCCAATCAGTTAAAGGTGGTCTAGGGATCAGACACCTGATAATCATCTGCATGCCTCCTGAGTCTTCCTGTCACTGTTAGGGACAGGAATTTCAACTTAGGCCAGGTAATAGATGGTTGGTGCAGATAATTCAATCTCAGTAAGAAATCAGTTCCTACTAAAACATAAGTTAATAGGTGATATTTTGAAATTGTTACTTCTGATAAATCTATATTACCACCTCACATTCCATAGTAGCTTCTGGTCAGAAAAGACCATGAAAAAAATAAAAGCAATTGACTTCAATTTTTAGATACAACCAAATCACATTGCAAAAAATTTACTCAAGGAGTGAAATGGGGCATGTGTTTTCTATGTCCCATCAGTTCCTTGTAGGTACTTGAATTTTTACAATTCTTTCCATTCTAGCCTTTACTTTGCTATATGGGTCTCTAATAGGTCTAGAGCATTAAAAGGAATGTGAATACAATGTCACAGCTGACTTTCACCCAATTACTATTCATTTATCCTCTGTATCAGTCATGAACTAATCACTTCTGCCCACATTTTTCAAGTTTTTTTTTCTAATATTAATGAACTATTTTTGTGTCTTCAAATAATCAGTATCTTATATAATGTAGGACATATAATCATTTTGTTACCATTATCATAAACAATATTTTGTTGATAAAATTGATGACTTTTATTACTGATCCACTACTTCAATTGTAATATAGCATATCATTTTTCCTAAAATTTATGGAAATTTATTTTCTACCAATTTTCACCCAATAGCATCTTACTAAACAGCAGGATTTTCAAATATGTATGATATGTAAGTGTGTGTTTATGTGTGTGTGTATATATATGTGTGTGCATAGGTGTGTATACATATATATATATATATATTGTTAATTGAGCTGTAAGTGATATAAGCAACATCAACAGTTATTAGTCACTTATCTGATCTTTATGATTTGACTCAGTCATTAGAGCTGTTATTTATTGGTATTTACTATTTTTATTTCAAGATAGTATTAGAAAACATACTAGGAATGACTAATAATTTCTGATGGTGTCTATTTCAATAAATCTTAAAAAACATATTGAAAAGAGCATTAAGTCTATCAATTAAATATATCTTCCTCCTTAAATAGAGACAAGAGGCAAGTATATAAAATATTTCAGTGGAATGTATGCAACAAATCTTACCAGATGGTAGTTTTTAGTTGTTGTGGTTCAAGTTACAATATGAGTACATGAAACTCAGATTCTGAAGTTCTATTAAGATATGACAAGGCTTAAAATCCTGATGAGATTCCTAGGCTAATAAAGCAGTAAAAATAATACCTAAGGATGTCCCTCTGGGCAAAACTGTGTTGTTGTAGCATCAAGAAAATGGTAGACAGAAATTTTAGCTACAAGTGTGAGAGAGACGCACCTCGTTGAAATGTAAAAGATCATATGCCATCATGAGTACCTCAGACTCCACAGGTAAGAGCAGTAAATGCCCAGACTTGTGAACTTGGTTCAGGTCTTTAAGTTCCCACCCATGACCATCAAGATTAGAGAGATCCAGTCTGAGTTTTCCACAAATATTTCCTCCTTGAGATAGAGAACCTACATAGACCCAAGACACTGCCTTAAAAACTCTTGTTTTAATGATATTCTAATGCTTCCCAAAAGCCCAAGAAATGTTTACATCTGAAACCACATTTCCATATTCCAACTACTTATTTTATTAAATTCAGGCCAAGTGTTAGTAATACATAATTTCCAGCACTTCACTAAAATTTAAATGTTCTTTACCATTTACTTTAAGGAAAGGATTGGATGTTTTTTAAATATTAATTTTTTAATGGGAAATTAATGATTTTCATATATCTTAAATGTCTTAAAAATTGAAGGTAGGTAAATGTGTTTTAGGGTGCTTTGCCATATCTTGTTAATTTACCTAAAAAATTACCCCTTGAGGGTCCTAAACATGTGTTTCCAACTAAACTGATTACTATAACAAGAAAAAAATTTTTGTGAATCCATAGGCTAATTGGCCAAAATTGTCCCTTGGGTCACAAACCACAGCTGCGCTTATGCATTGAGCCAAAATATGAGGCAAGAAGAACAGATAACAGCAAATAAGTCTGTCAGTTTGTGTGGAATGAGATGAAAACTTTTCAGTGTTTCCTTTCTCTTCTTCCTTCCATTCATGGACTCATACGCTCCGTCAATGAGTAATGAGTTGTTATTTCTTAGACTTTCATTTTGCTTTCCTATTTCTCTTGCACTCTCTCATCATAGTTCTTCCCAATGTCTACTCATGTCCTTGACACATTTTATCCTGACATTTGTAGGAAAATGAGGGGAGTAAAGACAATTCTCCTGACAGAGCAGAGGGTTTCCATTAAATCTGATAGGTCTATTGGTTTTTAAGTTTTGTGGGTGTTTTTTTTTTTTTTTTTTTTTTTTTTTTTTTGGCTGAGATTTATTTTTACCTTTATTTACATGTGTGTGTGTTCCACATGTGTGCCTGCACCCAAATAGGCCAGAAGAGTATACTGAATGCCCTGGAGAAGGACAGAGTTGTAGGTGGTTGTAATCTGTCTGACATGGAAACCGGAAACTAAAGTCAGGTTACACGGAGGGGCAGAAAGCACTCTTAAACACTGAGCAATCTCTCCAGCTGCTTGGTCTGATTTTGAATCTGGATATGCTAGCTCTTTTTCTTCCCCACTCCTTCTTCTCCTTTTTCTTCTTCTTTTTCTTTTTCTTCTTCTTCTTTTTCTTCTTCTTCTTCTTCTTCTTCTTCTTCTTCTTCTTCTTCTTCTTCTTCTTCTTCTTCTTCTTCCTCCTCCTCCTCCTCCTCCTCCTCCTCCTCCTCCTCCTCCTCCTCCTCCTTCTCCTTCTCTTTCCCCCTCCTCCTCCTTCTTCTCCTTCTCTCTCTCTCTCTCTCTCTCTCTCTCTCTCAGCACTTCTTTTTATCTCTCTCAAAATACATCATATTCTTGTCTCATTCTATATCTACCTACAATTTTGGTATATATATATATATATATATATATATATATATATATATATATGCATTTATAATAGTGAGTTGATTAAAAAATTGTGTAATATTCAAAATAAAATGGCTTCTCTTTTTCTTATTATTTGCCAAAGAGGCCTGCTCTTTTCTGAAGTGAAATGGAAGGTGCATGGATCTGAGGGAAAGGGCAATAGGGAGAGAAAGGAGAAGTGGAGGGAGGGAAAACTCTGGTCAGGGAGTATTTTATGAGAGAAGAATCTAGCTTCCATAGAAATAATAATAACTCACCAAAGCAATCTGTTTCATACTTTTTTCTTGTCTTTAATGTTTATTGTTCCTGTCCCTTACTTCTTCCTGTAATATCTCTCATCTTCATTTCCAGCTCTTCCCTAAATCCAGTACTTCATCTACCCAGTGTCATTTCCTTCTTTTCTTTTTCTGTTAATAATTCATGTGTGGATAGGAGCTTCTGTGTCTGCCTATGTTTGGAGGCCAGGATGGACCTCAGGTATCATCCTTAGGCATGCCATTCATATCCAGTCTTTTGAAATCCAGTCTCTTACCGGCTTAAAGCTTACCAATTAGCATAGACTAAATAGCCAGCTATCCCAATAAATATTTTTATTTCTGCTAACCCATAGTTCAGAATTTAGCTTATTAGTATCAAATACTTATATATGCCCACGTGTGGTGGTACACACCTTTAATTCCAGCACTTGGGAGGCACAGTCAGGTGAAAGCCAGCCTAGTCTACAGAGTGTGTTACAAAATAGAACTGTTACAAAGAGAACCCCTATCTTGGAAAACCACAAAATAAAAATAAAATAAAATAAAATAAAATAAAATAAAATAAAATAAAATAAAATAAATACATGTCTGGCAACAGAAAAATGAAAGGTTTATTTTTCCTAAGTTTTTCATTTTGAATTTCAGTATTGAGTGATACTGAGTTATATAAATATGAAAATACATTTCCCTCCATAAGTTGGCTGTTCAATAGAGATGAAAGTTTTCCAGCATGCATTTGTCCATTGAGAAATTATCAAATAAATTAACTGGGACTTAATGTAAATATGTGTTCACCGAAACAAGGATTATAATCTGAATAAATTATCTCGCACACTGACATTTTAAAAGCAGTGTTGTTGCCCTCAATGAATTTAGAATAGTTTAAATTTATAATTTATTGCGGAGAAGATCTTTGCCATATGAAGTTATAAGACAGTAGAAGAGACAAAAATCATCTGGGCTGATAGAAACATTAAATAGTGCTAGCTTTGACACATTTTGTTGAGATGGATTAGGGAAGTAATATGATGTAACTCATTTCAGAGTGAAGAGACAGGGAAATTAGATAATGAATGTTTTACAATTCTCATTATGGAAAACATCCAAATTTTGCATAAGGAATGACACATATGAAAGGTCTGACCAAACAAAGCATCTTATAAATCCTCAAACTAATAAGAATGAGCCAACTTGGCTTATTTTTTGTGTAAAAAAGAAAGTATTTTGTTAAATTAGAAATAGGCAAATGATGTGAGATGTTCAATTTCTACTCAGGGGAAATTGCTTATTATACTCCTTACAGAAGATACCATAACAGGGCCATAATTATCTTCATCAAAGTAATGAAGACTTGCCAGGAGAAATTTGGGTATGACTGAGAAATCAAAACATGCAAATTCTAATTTTAAATGTACAAGATATATTCAAGAGAATGTAAGTACATTCTACCAAAAAGAGAGGATGCCACAGCTTAAGAACACAGTGGCGTTAAGAAGAAGGCATTTTTTAGGAAGAAAGACAGAGGGTATAAACAATCAGTCATGGGGCAGACAGTGGGATCTGATCATGGAGAATGAGCCTGCTTTTGGAAGTAGATTGTCAAAGATTACTAAGAATAAAAGGATCAAGGGATGGAGATAATACTCAATGGTGGAACACTTTCCTGGAGTTCTTGATTCTCCAGTACCGTAAAATAACAACCAAACAACAGCAACAGCAAAAATCAAACAAACAAAAAAACAACAACAAAACAAGAAAGTAACTTGAGTAGAGGCCATATTTTAAAAACTCATTCAAATACTTAAAATTTTAAAGAAGAGGTAATGATTATTTAGTCTAGAGTAAGACAGAAAAGAAGAGGCAAGAGAAGATATTTCTTGATTGGACGTGATATTTATTCTCTGCTTAAAATATATTTAATGTCAGCTACTGTCTTGGTATTTTTAAATAAATTTTAAAGGAGAAATAACCCCTTTCCCTGTTATTGGCAAACTTGTGTTCTGAAGTATTGTGGGCATGGGGACTTCTCTAAAAGAGCACATTAAAGTTTGAATATGATTGGAATAAAATGATAGCTATGAGATATATAATATTCCAAAGAGAGAATGTATAATTAATGAAATACAGAGGGAGAGAGTCGGTGATTTCAAAGAACTTGATGGTCTTTGTGTCTGGGTTGAGCAGCACAGAATGAAATTTAAAGAAAAAGAGAAGATGAAGTAGAGCTGTATGAATCAGCATTCAAGATTACTGTCTTTTTTCAAATAAGATTGCAGATCATTTGACAACAAAATGTAAAATTTTAATTCATTTAAACATCTTAGGACAATTATTGAAAAGCTACTTTATGAGATAGAATGTATAGCAAAGGTATCTCTTGGACTTCAGGGATTTGCAGATTGTCTTGAATCACGATTCCATTATGAAAACATAAAATATTTAGGAATGGAAATCAAGACTTTTGTTGAATGATTTTGGCTATTTGGACTAGATCGGCTGGCCAGAAAGCTCTTAGGATTCTCATCTCTGTGTCCTCAGTTCTGAGCTTATAATCAAATGCGGCTGTACCTGGTTTTAGATATGGGTGGTGCTGGCAATGGTTGCCAAGTCCTCCTGCTTTCAGAGTAAGCACTCTCATCCTCTAAGCTCCTATAAATTTCTTTTTAATTTTTCTCTATGTTAGATTTAGAAAGCTGGGAGATCAGTCTTGCCATTCTGTGGGAACTTACTAACTAAGTAATACAGCATCATTATTTTACTACTGTTTTCAATTATTTTCACACAATTAATCTAATTAAGATTCATCTTCATTACTTAATAAGGAAGTTTATAATCTATAAATATGAATAGGATACTTATAAGTAGTGAATGAAAGAATTGGTAATTTCTGACATTGCCCCATGTTCGTTCAGAGAAATATATTTAGGTGAAACTGTTTTTAGTAACATATTGCAGTGTGGCATTTATTTATTACAAATTCACTAGCAGCCTGTTAAACATATTAATGATTGTAGAATGTGTGAAGTGTGGTACACAGAGAATACTGAGGACCGATGCCAAGGGCGGCCATCTGGTTATTCAGAGATGTATTTTGCAAGATGCTATTACCTTAGTAACATCTTTTTGGCTCACTCTGGAAACATCTAAGCCTTGGATTTAAAATCTGGTTTTGTGCCCACTTACAGTAGCTCCATCTTTCAAATGTGAATATATAATAGAGGAGCATACAGTAATAAATACAATCAATAAGTATTTGAGTTTATCTATTGCAAAGGAGAATACTTATTTGTTGCTAAACATAAATGGTTTTGGTTCAACATTCTTGATTTAATTGTTTTCCCTGGTAATTGCAAATGATCATATGGTAGGTGAAAAAAAGTAAAAAGGATCTTCGAGAATAAAGATGTCTTTGAGGAGTAGACAATATAAGCATATTTAAATGATAGGTCACAAAATGAATATTTTAATGGGAAATAGAGTAAAAAATGGAGACTTATAGAACCCATACAACCTACTGTTGCTAATCAGAAAAATAATACATTAAAAAAAAACTATGTACCCTTGGTAATTTAAGAATACAATGTGTAGGATATTAGAGAAATGTACATAGATGGCCTATTATAGCAAATCACTGAATCAGTTCAAATAAGTTTGAGGTAATAGATATGAATTATTTCATCATACTGCTAAATATAGTAAAATAAAGTTTTGACTCTATTTCTAATACAAAGCACTTAATTATCTTCACAAGAATACAGGATTGTAAAACATTTGGAAAAAGTAGTTACAATCTTTAGGTTTTCAGGGGAGAGTTCACTTCAACTGTAAGAAAAGGCTTGAAAAGTCCTTACTTCAGTGAATGCCATTCTCTTATGTTAAAGAAGGAGCAGGGGTCTCCTGGGTAGACACAGTTTCCATTAATATTTTTTATTTTCTCTTGCTCTATTGCAGCAATGTCAAAGGAGTCTTTCTACTGGTTGTGCATGGTGTTGCACGCCTCTGGTACAATCAGTTTTGAAATAGTACCATTAATTTGGTATCAGGTAGCAATTGTTTTGTTTTTCATTTTTAACTTACAAGAGACCATGTCTGCTCTTATGTAAATCTATGTTAAAATACCAAATTAGGATTAAATTTAAAGTTAAATTAAACATTAAGTAAAGCTAAATTTGAAATCCCTATATTATTTTTCATAAGAAAAATCTTTTAGTAAGAAAAAATATTGATACTCAATCAAAGGCAAAACAAAGACTAATTCATTATTCCTTGATCTGATTTCAAAGTTACTTATAATTTTATATTTTATTACAAAAATTAATATCTGTTTTATAATGTTTTCCAGCTTTATTATGTAATTTAATATCATTTATCAGTACTCATTTATATATACTTTATATTTCTCATCTGATTAAGGCAATAATAATGAACTTCTATATCAAATACACTGTGTTGAATAATATAATTAAAAAATTTAAAACTACACAGACAATATAATTAATTCCATAATAATCTCCCATAATTAAATATTTTTGAAGTAATTTAAAATACTTTAAATTAGATTCATTCAAAACTGATTCATCAGTAGAATAACTAAGATGATTACTAGTCAATGTTCCATATACTTTTTCAATCTTTTGAACTGTCCTCTCTCACTGAACATGTGCATACGTAGGATTCTCTGGAGGCTGAAGAAGGGCATCATGCTTCAAACTGATTCTAGTGTATGCAATGAACTTTAATATCTATGTGTACATGGCTATTCCCAAACACGAGGCTGATATGAAACTAAAGATTCCTGTCAATGTGTTACATATAGTCATTTATCAGAAGGGGGCAACATGCACAAAATGTTCCCCCTTTTCCAGCAATTAAATTATTGAATAGGAAAAATTAATTTACCAAAGATAATTTATACAATGACCATGAGTACAAGTAAGTACAAATAATAAACATCTGAGCATAGTGTAGTCTTTAACTGATAGAAACCATTATGTGTTGGTTTTATGTGGCGACATAATGTTATTCATTAAGCGGTGCTGTTACCATGTGAGAAAAGCCACGAGGCAGGACAAAACCCGCTATCAGGGTTTTATTAGGAGGAGGGAGGGACAGGACAGAATGTGGTCAGGCCTGTTGGAAAGACATGTGTGGAGGGGAGGGGAGAAAAAGAAGTGAGAAGGAGTCTATGACCTGCTTTTTATGGATTCCCCTGCATATGTGCATAAGGGTTTATGGAGCTATGCCACACATGCACATAGATTATAGAATCACACTGCATGCAAATCATGAGACCACAAAGTACAAAGATTACATAGGACTTAAAGCCCTGGAATGACTAAGCATCTGAACAGAGCATGTACGGTCATGTAGCTGAGGGAGTGGCCAGGAATTCCAACATTCCAGACCCTTTGCTTATTATAAAAAAAAAAAGGGCAGGTGAAAAGGAGTGGGGGTGCTGTGTCTCTTGAAAACTGCTTTCCAGCTGACTTGGTGGGTGTTGATTGACTCTTGGGGAGGTAGAGAAGGGGGCTTTTGAAGGAGGCCGGTGTCCTGGGATGGTAGATTGTCATTTGCTGCTTTGGAGACGTCCATCATCTTTCTCAGCTTGGGACTCTGGCTGCTGGTGTCTGAGAGGGTGCTGGTGAGACAGAAAAGCTTAGAAAAAAAAGGAATTTTATTTTTCCTTTTGGGGCGGTCCCAGGGTGAGAGAGGGGGTTCCAGGACCAGGGAAGTTTGGGTTATACTTATCTGCAGCAGATCCAACCTGTCCAGATGGATTCAAGCTGTTTCTGGAGCTCGGAAGAATTTTTAAACATATTAAGAAGCAGCCACGGGAATTTTAAAAACTTGAGCCAGTGACCATGATATTGTAATGTTTAGTACTCTACTCTGCTATATTGGTTAGTGTCAGTGAGAGAGAGACATGGGCGAGGGGGGATATTTGGAACATGCTTTTAATTTTTACCTGAGATAAGCCTTATCTGAGAGATTATTTTAAGGCATCTGTTTCCTTTATTAGTTTAGCATTCAGGAGACACAAGTGATCAGATGCTGAGGGCTAACAGTAATAGATTGTTATATTAAAGTCTGTTTTTTTGCAGAGCCCAGACCCTTTTGGGTCTGGGGGAAAAAATACCTCTGGACTATTACTTTTCCTTACTGCCTGAATATACTTGATGGTCTTTGGCACCTGGCTCTATGGTGGTCCTGTAACAATTAGCTGAGCAGTTAAGTAGAAGAGGGAACCAGGAAGGAAGAGCTTGTGGGGTGAGACCTCATTCTTCTGGAATTTGTGACAAGGCAGTAGATCCTTGTGTCCTCTGGAACTTGAGAGAGATCAGGACCCTGTCTGTGTCACTGTGCATGAGGAGAAGAGGCACTGTTGATGGGTCTGGAGTGAGGCAAATAGGGGGAGAAAATGAAATAAAATCTCCTATCTTAGCTAAAAAATCGCTTCCCTTTAGGGGCACAGGGCAGGTTGGCACCATTAAAAATGTGTGGGTGAGAGGGATACCCCTGAAAGTACAATCAAGTGGTGGGGTCTGGTGAGGTAGTTAAGGCTGTCTGCCTTCCCTGATAATGAAGCGAAATGAGAAGGAAAGGTGGGACCCCAAAACTCCCTCAGAACTGAGTAAGTGACTCAGTGTCCAAAAGGAAGAAAATGGGTCACCCCATGTTGCAGTGGCTATCCTGGGTTCCCTGTGAACCTATGTCCAAGCCTAGGAGGTCTGTGTTTGATGTTAACCACACCATGAGGTGCACAGGGGCAATCAGCTGACCAGTGTTCCTCTTGGTGGCACTTTGGACAAGGCACAATTGATGGCACTCGCTGGGCAGGGCACACACAAGCCCAGTGGCCTTCTCTACCGCACTTAAAACAGGGACCTAGAAACTTTCAGGCAGCCGGTCAAATAGCCCTGATGTCCGGGAAGCTCTATGAGACAAAGTGGGTCATAAGAAGCTGCCTGCCCTCTGGGCTCTCAGGATCTAAGAGAGCCTTTGTAAAAAGCCATTCTAAAAAATGAGATGGATTTTATTCCGTATCTTGAATTATGGTTTTTTTTTTTTGTTTGTTTGTTTTTGTTTTTGTTTTTTTTTTTGCTTTTGATAGTTTACTGCTTTGAGGGAAGCCTCAGAAAGACCCACCAGGAGGTAAGTTATAAAGTGGTCTCTAGCTAGAGAGCCATCCGGGTTATTGTAATCCCAATGTGGGTCCTAACGGGAAACTCATTTGCATGCATCCTAGCCTGCTTCCAGATCCATCTGTGCTTCTTAGGGCAGTTCGGGAAAGTGTAGAGCAGAGGTCAGAGAAGTGGAGGTTTTTTTGGAGATTCCTCAGGTTCAGGTTGCACATGGGTAGGAGAGAAAGAATAAAAAAGGGATGGTTCAGAGTTTAGGTAGAAAGCTTGGGTATAAGATAACTCTTTTCATTTGCTCATTTGCTGGCAGAAGTTAGATAATTCCTGTGAAATATAGGGGTCCAAGCAGCCATTATGTGGCCATACTTATTTGTATCCCAGGGATATTTAAGGCATTTCCCAGAGAAGGAGTGGGACGAAGAGGAGGAAGCCTTTATGTCCCATGACTGCAGTTAAGAGAAAAAACAAAACAAAACAATAACAACAACAACAACAAAAACATGATCCAAGACTGGAGTCTCAGGTGTCCCCAAGATTAGGGAAGGATTTGTGAATCAGCACAAGTTACCTCACCCTTCATCAAGAGAGGGGTAGGGGCTGGGGGCATACATGGCACAAGGACCCCCTGGGGGTCTGACAGCATTCAATGCTTTGTCAAGAGAGAATGAGGCATGGTGTACACAGTCGGAGAACTCCCTTGGGGTCTGCTGACAGTGAGAAATATATCTCAGGCTGCACTCTTGGCGACGGATTGGAAAGGGGAAATTCACCAATCTGAGCAGCCTGTGTTGTGCAGAGCAGACAGTTGTAGATGTAGCAAAACCTCAGCACAGATTCCCATGTGTGGGGCGCCTGGAGGGCCTGCTTGGTCTTGGCACCAATGTTGGTTTTATGCAGCCACTCAATGCTATTAATTAAGCTGTACTGTTACCATGTGAAAAAAGCCATCAGGCATGACAAAACCCACTATCAGAGTTTTATTAGGAGAGGGGAAGGACAGAAGAGAATGTGATCAGGCCTGTGGAAGACATGTGCATTAAGGAGGGGGGGGAGAAGAAGGGGGAGGATTCTGTGGCCTGCTTTTTATGCATTCCCCTGCATATGCACATATGGGCTTACAGAGCTATGCCACACGTGCATAGATTGCAAGATCACGCTGTATGTGAATTACTTGACCACACAGCACAGGGATTATATAGGATGTAAAGCCATGAAATGACTAAGCATCTGAACAGTGCATGTGCGGTCAGCATGCTGGGGGAGAGGCCAGGAATTCCAACACTGTTTCTTCCAATGCCTACTAAATACTATACTGCCTTGCAAAAGGCCTCTAAAACATGACTCAGTCCACAAGTTTCCCTGGAACTCCTAAGAAAGATAGACTTGGAACATTATTCCAAATACATATTAATATTATTTAAAAATGGATTGAACAATATGGTGAGAGAAAACTCTTGGGTGTAAGTGAATGAAAGCTTTATAAACAAAATGAAAGCAGAAAGGGAAATTTTAAAGCTAAATAGGACATTTTAAAGGAAAAAAAATCAAGATGAAAAACAATCAGAAAAAATTCACGTTTCCTGTTATTTTGATTATTGCTCAAAGAGGAAAAAGTAATTCTGGAGGTGAAATGGTTGTAGGTGAGGGCAGTTTGCTGAAGATGTTGATGGAACAGTGCAGGATAGCCCCCAAGTAGAATCTATCTGAACACGTTCCTTGGGCTACAGTGTCTCTAGTCCTTCCAGATTCCCTCCTCTCATTTCACACAGAAGATAGATGTATTACCTAGACGAAAGGGAATGCCATTACGGCATATCTTACTATGGGACAACCATATTGCCCTATGAGTCAAAGGGTGTTGAAAGTTTATCCTGTTTGTGATGGAGAGACCATTGAAAACTTAAAATAAGGTAAGGGAAGGACAGCGAGAAGACTCAGCAGGTAAAGTTGTGTGCCACCAAGTCTGACACCTTGAACTAGATTCCCAAGACTCATGTGGTAGGAGGTGAGAGCTGACTTCCACCACAAGTTATCATCACACACATATTCACACACATATTCACACACACACACACACACACACACACACACACACACACACACACTTTATTCATCAATTAATTTAAATAAAGTGAAATATTAGCCATGTATTTCTGGTTATCACACGGTGAGTTCAATGGAGAATATGCTATATTATTATTGTGACAAAAAAGATGTAAGAATGTGGTTGAAATATGCATCATGCATATTTTAAAAACTTTTAGTTGTTAGTATTATACATAGTTTATATAATTACATATGATCACTGTGAATAAAAGGATGTTACATATTTTTAAAAATATAGCCTATTTCATCATTCCTCCCCCCCTGCAGTAAGTCAGAAGGTACCTTGCATGTAAGCATGGCTATTCAAAACTGGAGAAACTTCTAACTGAATGAGAAAAGTTCGAACTGAAAGATTTTTCAAAATGATTCCAACCTGTGTGTGAATTCTACTTATTGTCCTTTGCAAATTTACTACCAAAGCCTGGGGAGACAGCTAAGCAAGCAGTTAAATGCACCTGATGCTCTAACAGAGGATGTGTTTTCAGTTCGTGATGCATACAGGGCAGTTTGCAACTGTATGTAACTCCAAGGTAGTCAATGCAGTGATGATAAAGTAATTCATACCTAGTTGATTTTGATAAGAGTTCAGCCATAACTTCTATAACAAACTTCAATATATGGAAAAAAAGAATCATAAATATGTGTGCCTAGCATCCTTATGCTCTCATTTCATTTTACCCAAATGCTCATAAATTGTATCATAAAAATCTGTTCAAGCCAATACTATTAAATTAAACCCCGTAGCTATATAAAGAAGAAAGTGCTTTGAAAGTAGAACTGATTGGTGTATTTCAAGGTGTTTTAAAGAAAAACATGCCATTAGGGAATATTTCAAATGTCATGACCCTGAGCCCATGTACCTAAATTCTGATGAACTTAAGAATTCCAGTATAATAATTTCATTGTGGCTTTGATTTTTGAAACCTGGATTTAGTTGATGGCTTTGTAACATGGGATTTTTCAATAGTAGTTTACATTTATTTTCATAATTTTCATCCTAAGAGCTTTGGAGTAGGGCTAGTGATGAGCACATTGTGTTCTATAGTGATTCATAATGACCTATACTTCCATTTCCAGGTGATCCAATGTCCTTTTCTGGCCTCTGCCGGCACCTACTCTCATTTTCTCACATAGACACACATGCATACATATTCTTTAAAAACCAGTGGAATAAATAAATATTAACATTTCTTTAGAAGAGCTGTGAATAAAATCTGGAGAGTGGAGAAATAAATTCCCGAAATGGAGGTTTCAGCAGGAACAATTGTCATGTATAACCTCTCATAGCGGAATGAAACAAAGTATTAATAAATGTTTATCGAGTATTCAGAGAATTAAAAATATAAAAATAATGATGTTCCTTAAATTTGCTAGATAGTCTTTAAAATGGAAAATGTTAAGGAGAATCGGTGAAAATAATACTTTAATCTACAAATATATTTTGGAATTCAGATGTTTTTATATGTATTTAATCACTTAGGTATACGAACTTTGTTCTTAAGTCAGTCAGATCTAAGGGAAAAACTGAATGCAAGCATTAGATGCTGAATTACCAATATGTGCCAATTATCTACTTGATGCTTGGGAGAGTCCGTATTTATCATTACTCATTTCATAAGTGGGGAGACTGGAGTGGAGGAAATGATCTTTTACCAAGTGCCATTCAACATGCCTTGGTATTCTAAAATATATGTTCTTTTTCTCCTTTTCCCAAGAATGAATTTTCTTTGTTTTACCAAACTGAATGTTATCCTGGTCTATTTACGCAGGTTAAGAAAGACTATTTAAATCTGTTTCAATCGAGGAGAGAGATCTAAACTAGCCTGAACTCTCCTTTGCCTGGAAAAAGAATAGAAGTGATTGTAAATCTGGCTGTAAATCTGACTTGTGATGTGGGGGTTTTCCATTGTTTTTTTGCTAAATGTCTTTCCCCACAGGAAAGGTTTCTATTCATGACCGAGGTCATGTTACACCTCAGAGGCAGATGACCTCAGCACAGTTAGGCTGTTTCCCTCCTGCTGAGCCTGGAAGACAAGTACTATCTATCTTCCCTGGGGCTCACATTTCTTACATAGATTCTAGGAAGGCGGAGCCCCTAGATGACTAAGGAAGATAAGGACATGCCTGAAAACTAGCAAGAGACTTTCCAATAAAAGATTTACATCCAAAATGGTAGAGAAAATGATTTTATGTATAAAGATCTGAAAAAAAAAATGTAACTAATGCAGAGCAGAGATGACATGACAGGATGCTGAGGCCCTCAGTGTACAAGTTACATTTTTCAGTGGCTGTCCGGAGGAGTCCCGAAGTCTCCAGGTCTTGGGGATAGCGTGTGTTGAGTAACTGCTGCCTTTCTTACAGAGAACTAGACCACGGGCAGATAGCCAAACAACAGTACCATAGGTATCTTAGGTATTAGAGGTAGAAAATGTCTTTCTTTCTTTTTATTCTTTTCTCTTCCTTTTTTTTAAAGCTCTTAAATAGAATCTCCTCAGGTGATCCAGGATATCATCAAACTCCATTATTCACTGCTGAAGGGTTCACAACACGCCCCCACGGTCTCATATACCAGGCGGACACTTCCGCCTAGCCAATTCCAGTCAGGATAGGAATTTCCGGGTCAGGGCGTCTCTCATAACCAGGATACCCGGCAGACCTGGACACCTCCGCCTAGCCAGTTCCAGGTCAAGATAGCCATTTCCGGGTCAAGGCGTCTCTTGTAACCAGGATCCGTGACGTTTCATGGCCACATAAGCGCGCAACGTGACCTGGCCACGCCCCCAGCCGGTTTTAAAGCGGAGCGCCATATTCCTGGTTCTCCTCTCTTCTTCTTCTCCACACACACGTGTCTCTCCCACAGGCCTGCGCACTCTCTATCCCTTTATCTTTAATAAAACTCTTATAAGCGGATTCTGTCGTGTTTCGTGACACTTCCTTGCAGGGTAAGAACACAACGCAGCTAAATAACTAACAACTGCCCCTGCTCCCATAAGACTGAACTTAAAGGTCTGAGACACCGTGCTCAATTGATTTTCTCTCTTTAATAATATATGGTTGTGTTTTGCATCTTTATCCTTTTTTTCTTTTTTTCTCCTTTAGCTTCTCCTCCCCTCTTCCTTCTGTTAGAATTCCTAGCCACTCCCCCCAGCTACATGACCGCATATGCACTGTCCAGTAGCCAAGCAAGAGGCTTAGTTATCCCAAGACCTTATGACCTACGTAATCAGTGCACTGCATGATCCTGTAATTTGCGAGCAGTGTGATCATGCAATCCATGCGCATGCTGCGTGGAATAGCTATTTAAGCCCATATGCGCATGTGCAGGGTGAACCTATAAAAAGCAGGTTCCATCTATCCTTCCCCTCTCTTCCTGCATTCCCATAGGCTTAAGACTCCCTTCTCCTCCCTTCACTTAATAAACTCTTATAGTGGGTTTTGTTGTGCCTTTTGGCTTTTCTCGCATGGTAAACAGTGCCGCTTAATGAGTAACATTGGGACGCTTAATAAATAACACCTCCTCCTTTTCCTCTTCTTCTTCATCGTTGTCTTTTTTTTTTTCTATGTGAGACAAGGCTATGGAGGGAGATATTATCCTTCTCAATTTAAAAGACTTTCCTCCATTACCCATCTGTTTTGTGGTGACATGGGTCGGGGAGAGTTGCCCACCTCCCATCAACATCAGGGGCAGGTGTAGCCATAAAAGTGGGAGAGCCAACCCTGTTAATGCAGGTGTGGGTGTGCCAGCCCCAAAGATGCAAGCCCAGGCCCAGACTCAAGGTTATGACTTGGCCCACCCCATCATCCACCCCATCATCCACCCCATCTATGGTCTGCTGGAGCATGTGAAAGGACCTGACCTGCAAACCCAAAGCTTTGGGATCTCTACAACCCGGGACAACACATATCCAGGAGGACTCCTAATGAGGGCCCAGCATCCATAGTATAGTAGAAACCAGAGGTCTGGAATCAGACCAGTGACTCTTTGTAATAAACACCTGGAAGTAAAGCTACAGGGACAAAGAGATTTACAGCATGACTTACTGTGTCACACTGCAGCTTCCTAGATGAGATTTTTAAGTTTTCACCTTTTTTAAAATCTATCTGTCTGTCTGTCTATCTATCTATCTATCAATCATCTATCATCTATCGTCTACCTATCCATTTTCTTTTTTCTCTTAAATTTTGTTATATTTTGGAAATGTGCAGGGGCAGAGGGTGAATGCAAAGTGTCGGGGAAATGGATGATCAAGACACATGATGTAAAATACACGTAGAATTAATTAATTAATTAATAAACAAAATAAAACAATTCCAAGAGGCTGAACTCAAGAGGTAAGGCCCATAGCCCAACTCATAGAACGTAAAACATCTGCAGAGATCTGTGAGAGAAGAACTCAGTGACTGCACTTCCCTGGGACTCTCCCTCTGCCTCTGCTTTCTTCTCCCCTGCTGGTCCAGTCTTCATTCCTGGGTCTCTTGACCTTGTGAGGCAAGCATAGGCTAATATAGTGTTTATGTGCAGTGAGTGGATGAAACACATCTCTCAGATAAAAGGCTGGGCTGCTCTTTTATATGGGTAAAAAACATTCTATGTATGAGCAAAAAAAGAAAAACAAATTACAATGGAAATGATTTATAATGGTACAAAGTGAGGTTTAATGATGAATGGAGTCATTTAGAAAACCATTTAAGTGGGTATTATGTTTAATGTACTAACCAATATGTAAACAACATAGATACAAATTAATGCAGAAATATTAATGAACTGTATATTATGAATGTGTCAATATATGATAAATACATATGCCATATATTGGCTTATTCTAATTAAACAGAAGAGTAGCAATAACAGTCATTCTTTAGTTAAACCAATTGTTTCCCAAAATCTATGTGTAATTTCACATCACTTTTTTTCAAAACTGTCTTAATCTTTCTAGTGTCTAAAGGTACTTCTTTTCAAGTGACAATTACAGAAAATAGTAAATAATCAGGAATGCAGAGCAGTGTAAGGGAAGCATTGTTACAAACATCATAGGCCAGTGGTTTGAAAATTTTGGCATCCATCTATTTCTAAAACCTGTTAATCCTTAGCATTTCCCAAAGTTTCAGCCTCCTGGATGGTACATCGTCACTAGAGACTAAGTGGCATGTTATTGCTACTCTTCCAGCCCAGAATAAGATCCAGAGTCTGCTGTAATCTGGATCACTCTGGAGCAGCCATTTGTATTTACAGGATGAGTTGTTTTCCTCGCCTCAGCATTTCCATCTTAGGCCAGGTAAACGTCATCAATTAATGCAGATTAAGTAAGTATGTGGGGCTAGAGGTGGGTCAGTAAAAACAGGCTGAGAGTGCAAGCATGAAAAACTAAGTTAAATCTTCCATCTCCTACCCACCATGTAAAAAAACCCAGGCATGGGTACAAGCATATGTAATTCCGGTACTGAGGAGGCAGAGGCAGGTAGATCTCTGGGACTTGATAACCATCCAGTTTAGCCTAGTTGACAAACTCTGAGTTCATTGAGAGACTCTGTCTTTAGAAATAAGGTGGGGAGTGATTAAAGACGACAGTTGACTCTTACTTCTGACCTCTACAATACACTTGTACACGCATGTGAATGTGCTCTTATGTGTGAATGCATACCCACACATATACACAAACACATGCACTTATATATACACACTTGTAGCAGGAATCTTAAAAAGTCTTATTAGTAGAAACAAACCTGGAGCCAGATATTGGGGTGAATGCTGGAAGATCAGAGAAGCAGAACAGGCCACAACCACCTCACCTTACCAACTCCTCAGCTGATCATGTTTCCTCAGACTGGATGCCTTTCAGCTGAACTGTGCTGCTCAAAGCCTAAAAGCTTAACTAGCCTAGTTCCTGGTTCTCACACCTTATATACCTTTCTGCTTTCTGCCCTCACTTCCTGGGATTAAAGGCTTACTTTCTGGGATTAAAGGCATGCCTGGCTATTTCCAATGTGGCCTTGAACTCACAGAGATTCAGATGGATTTCTGCCTCTGGAATGCTAGGATTAAAGGCATGAGTGCCACCATTTTCTAGCCTCTGTATCTAGTGGCTTTTCTATTCTCTGACCCCTGATACGTTTATTAGGGTACACAATATTTTGGGGAACACAATACCACCACACATACTTACAAAGAAAGTTTGTGTACACATGCACATGTCCACATAAATACACATTCATATGAATACAGAAAAGCATTTAGAGCATGTTTGACATGACCAGCACAGTAAAAGATACTTGATGTTATTTGTAAAATTTAAAAATTGTCATAATTTGCCGGGCGGTGGTGGCGCACGCCTTTAGTCCCAGCACTCGGGAGGCAGAGGCAGGCAGGCGGATCTCTGTGAGTTCGAGGCCAGTCTGGTCTACAGAGTGACTTCCAGGAAAGGTGCAAAACTGCACAGAGAAACCCTGTCTCGAAAAACCAAAAAAAAAAAAAAAAAAATTGTCATAATTATCTGTACATTGAAGCTCAAATGGTTTAAACCAAATTGAGTGTTTCACATGAAGTATGGATTTATGCCGCCTTCTCTTGTTCTGTTAAAATACCGTTAGTTGCTCTAAAGGAGTTATATGAACACTGAAATTGTCTTTATTATGAAAACTGAAGTGGTCTGTTTAAATGGTTAGACAGACCATCACTGCATGTTGTAATTACACTTAAAGTACAAAAACCCCTGCAGTCAGAACAATTTAAAGCTCTTTTCTATAATCACCATTATTTAAAATAGAAAATGTCTCTGATTTTCACTAGGGCATGTATAACAATCTTTTAAAACTTCCATCTCATTAGTCAGAAATTATACCATCAGGTTTTGGAGAAACTAAGAATTTGTCTACCTCTAAAACGAGGGAAGAAAAAAATGTATTGCTTCCTCAAGCATATGCTTAACAAAAACTTTGGGGATCGATGAGGATGGGTAGAAAGGCTGGTGGGATTGTAGGAAAGAAAAAAAAATTAAGGAGAAATAACTAAAATGAAATTTGAAAACTACATCAAAAACTTAATATCTGTCAGTTATTTTTATCTGATTAACAACCGTGACCCAACATTGAAAACACTATCTAGAGTCTACCAGAATCTTTAGCTGCTGAGTGCAATCTGTATGAAATTTAATTAAACATATTGGCTAGTCCTTGCAGAACTGAAAATTAAATTTTGAAAAATTGTTTGGAATAAAATTATAATGACAAACATAAATAATTAATGTAATTAACAAAAACATAGCTTTAAGCCAAATATGAGGTCTAATCCTTTTACTTATCTAGGAGTTTTAGGATAGCCAGGTGTACATAGTTATAGATTTTTGTATCAAATTTTTTTATACATATTTTAAAATAGTTAACAGTCAGGTGTTTATGAATTAGTGATATTATATAACCAAATAATGCACTTGAAAATATTCCAAAAAACAAACAAACAAACAAAAACAAAGCCAGGCGGTGGTGGTGCATGCCTTTAATCCCAGCATTCAGGAGGCAGAGGCAGGCGAGTCTCTGTGAGTTTGAGACCAGCCTGGGCTACAAAGTGAGTTCCAGGAAAGGCGCAAAGGTACACAGAGAAACCCTGTCCAAAAAAAAAAAAAAAAAAAAAAAAAAAAAAAAATTCCAAAAAATAATCAATTTCTTTTTTGAGTTTAGGCACACTAAGGCCAATAATGTGACTTGTTAAAAACATTACTCAGAACAAATGTTATAAACAGAGCAAGTAGTCAATACCTATGGCTTACCCAGGCATTACAGGTTTGAAGAAGCTTCTCTGTTGTCATATTCTGGGATAACGGCCTTCTACAGTTATACATAATGCCTGAAGGTGTGCTTCATGTTGGACTACACCATAGTTGTATATTTTATGTCTCCCTGCGGTGTGTTCCAGCCCACATGTGTTTCCCTAGAGAAAGATTTGATCTGTGTTCACACAAGTAACTTGAAACTGGCCATGATTGGCGTGTTGACACCACAAAGAGGAGCAAATCAGAAAAGTCAGAGTGCCATTCATTGGTTACTTTTCTCCAGAGAACCCGCTCTGAAAGCATATCACGAGTCCCAGATGATTTTCATTTTGTGTGAAAATTCAGGAAATTGATTTCTCCTAAAAGAATCTATGAGGGACTTGAAGGCAGTGGCTCCACACTACTGGAGGTATCCATGTTCCAGGCATGGGAGTTCATAGACAGCTGAACTGTGATAATTACTGGAAGGGACTGAAATTAACCAAGTGTCAGCATTTTAGTTCCTTGTCTTAAACCCAAGAAGAAAGGAGATGTCAGAGTTTCCAACAGTGTTGATAGACTAAGACTACTTACTTTTGAGAGAAGAAAAAAAAATTATACTTTCAGAGATATATGTCTGAAAGTGAGAAGAGTTTTGGCATAGTCTCTTGAGGAAAAGGCCAGGCATTATTAGACTATACCCCAGACATGTTTGAAGAAAGTTTAGTATGGTTCTCTATTCTGCCCTCATCTAAGGGTAATCTTGAAATGTCATTGTGAATATTTATCAACTCCACACATAACAATGTATTGGAACTCTATCTCAGGTTAAACCAATGTGTCATCCAAAGAAAAATACACTGTCAATGAAGTGTCACAATGTGGCTGGCTCAGCTGAGATTCTGAGTGAAGGCATTTCTTGTCAGGCCATAAATTAAATACCAGAAAGATAAGGTAGGGCAACAAGCTAAAATGGGTTACTGCTACTAGAAAGGCAGTAAATGACAGATCTAATTCTGCAGGCCAAGATACTCCACTTTTGGTTCTGATATCAATAGCAGATAGGTGACTGAATGGATGAATGGAAAATGAGAAGATACCTTCTGGAATATTTTATCACTTCTCTGTTTCTAAGGTGTTTGGTTCCATTAGGAACAGCACCACTGGAGGCTTTTCATTATGGTCCAAACCCCATTAAGTCTATCCTCAACTTTTGTTTCCAGAGTACTTCATTTGTGACTTTTGTAAGGAAAACAATGGCCAGAAGAAATCTCAACAACCTTTTAATGCTGTTTTTTAAGAGGAAGAGACAATTATTTTTTTTAAGATTATCTTTTTATTATTATCTAAGTGTATATGTGTGTGCTTGCCTATGTACATTTGTTCAGGTGTCAGTTCAGGTCAGAGGAGGTCACCAAAATTCAAAATATTTTATAGAATTCCTGGGGGGAAAAAAAAAAAAAACAGAATCATGAAATGGTTAAAAATCCGCCCTTACGGAATAGAATGAGGCTCCATTGTCAGAAGCCTATGGAGATATAAGACAGCAATGTGATGTGGATCTGTGAGAGGTGTGCAGGGCTTGATGTAGCCTGAATCCCAGGGTCAACTGAGGGGCAAGACAAGGCTGGGTTTCCAGGTTAAAAGAAATTGTAGCTGACAAGATGAAGAAGCGTGGCTGTCAGGACCCTGTAAAGAACAGGCATGAACAGGTGGGAAGGCTCTCCTTCCTCCAGACTCTCATGCTCCCTCTAGCCTCTCCTCTGGCAGAGACTAACAGAGAGCCAACTGGCAGATCCCATGCTCTGTGTTGTCACACTCCCACCTCTCAGGGAGGTGGAGAAACACCACGTGCGAGGTTTCTGCAGAGGAAAGAGAGGAGCTCGGTGCCGATAAACAGAAAGACTGTGTGTACCAACTCAGGAGCCCCAGCAATGAGTTGGCCCTTTAATCCAGTACGTCTGATGGGATTCATTCTGTACAACTTTAGATAGTGAATGTTCTGCTTTTCTGGTAAAAGTACATTTTTTTTTTCAAACTTAAAGAATTCAAGGATTATTTTCTCCTTTCTTCCTCTCTTTCCCAATCTTTTGATTCAACAAACTACGTGTCCACAAACTTCTTTAACATAACTGGATGGATGTTCACTGTATATAAAATTAGAACTAGTGACTAAAACAACTAGACAAACTATCATCACCAAACAGGACATAAACTCTTTAAACAAGCATACAAAATATGGCAGTAATGTGTCTTCAAACAGTGACAATAGAAAAGGGTTTCAGTAGATGTCTATTAAGCTGTGCACACGTTTGTATATTTTCTCGGTAGTTGGCAGTGCTGTGCTGCAGGCTATGAAACCATGGAGAGGCATGGACAAGCTGCAGAAGGGGCTCACTAGAGACAGGACTTCGGGTTTCATGTCCAACACCTAGCTCCCCCTTGGCTCTTTGTGTCCTGATCCTGTCATTCCATGATGGAACTGCCTCTGCCACCTGCTACTGCCAAGATGGTGCCCTGAGCTCATTGACCACTGACTGTGACCTTTTTAACTATGATCCCCAAAGGTCCCCTGAAACTGTGAACTAATTAATATTTTCATTAACTTTCTTGCTTATTGGAAGCATTGTTTCATAGTGGTGCAGACCTGAATAATATAGTGGGATATTGCCAGAGAAATGGGGTCATGGCTTGTTGGAGCCCACTGAGGTTTCCTGGTGGCTTTACCCAGCAGGACTGCATAAGAGGATGATTGGACCACAGACCTGAGTACCTGGTGTTTCAAAGGGTCTACAGTTGGCTGTATCTAGCAAGGGGGAGACATTTTGCCCCTCTCCTTGGCATTGTTATAAAAATCCCTTTTGAATAAATTTCTGGGCCGGTAAGGATCCTGGCTCACCCGAGGCTATCCTGTGTTTCTATCTGTTTCTCTCCCCTCTACATTACTATCTAAATCTCTTATCTCTCACTCCTCAAAAGTCCCTGGGGTAAATAAATGTGAGAGCTGGCTGTGAGTAAACCTGACTGTGGGTTATTTGGATCTTTGAAACTAGTTCATACAAACAATTTGAAGAAGTTAAAGATGTGGGCTAGACAAACTCCATTAGTGGTACAGGCAGAGCTTAATGACCTGTGCTGCTGGGCATTGAGTATACCATTACATTGATGTAAATACAGATACGGAGGACTATATTCACTACATTTCAGGTAGAAACAAACCTTTTATTGTGACTTGAAAACAGATTAGCTGTCTCATTTTTCGGGCAAATAATTCGTCTAAGTTTCCCCATACCCCAAAAATGGGAATAAAGATGAATTGAAAAAATGACGAAAAGGTTAATTTAACCTAAACAATTTCAAGCTAGGCTAGAATTCTGATGGCAGCATGGATATTACTGGCTGCTTTTCACAAGTTTACACTGAAAATTGATTTTCCCCCCCTCTATCCTGGAAATTTGTGAGGTTCTGAACTAAAACTTAACGAGAAGAGGAAAATCAAGAGAGTGTAGCATTCTGTGCTTATGTTTTTCCTGGTTGCTTTTAGCCAGGTTTATACTGAAAATTGAGAGCCAAGCACTGAAAATGAAAAATGGGAGGTAAACAGAGTAGAGCAGGTGGATTTTAACAGTTCTGAGGGTAAGAAAACTGGGGTGCTAAAACTTGTGGACAGAGAGGCCTATGTTAAAGGATATTAGAGACTTTAAAGAAAGGCCAAACACTATTCACTGGGAAAGGTGCAGGAGAGAGAGAATGCAGCAATTGGTGAGGTACGCCAGGCGTACCAAAGACAAGCCATACTTGTCTTTGGTAAGAAATGACCATTAAGTACTTTCTGGAGAGGAATCTGTAATGTCCATGCGTCCTTAGAGCTCGAGGAAGTTTCTGTGTGAGTGAATTCACACAATTATAATTTAGAAGCAGCAGTTACCAAAATGTGACAACCTGAGACTAATTTTGATAAGGAAGGTTTTGTATTATGTACATTATGTGCTTTGTGTATTCATTATATATTATTATATGTATTTTTTTTAAGAAAACAGTATTTTCTTGTTTTTTTTTTTAATTGCAGATAAGAATGTCCAGTCAAATGGGTGTACTCAGAAGTTAACCAAGCGAAGATCAATTGGCCTGCTCAAGTAACAAGCCTGCTCAGCAGTTACATCCGTGCGGATCTGTGGGTACTCTGGAACACCCATCTTGTGCTCTGACTGTCAGAAGAAAAGGTAAGCAAAATGAAATAAATCCAAGTGCAAATTATTCAGAAAGCAACAACGATGGAGATCTGTTATCTCTGCTGACCTCAAATTGGTACTCTGATTAAAAACATTGAATGATATGGTATCCTCTCCTCCCCGATCACTCACAATAGAAAAATACTCTTAAAGATACTGACATCTCAACATTGACCTTCTTAATGGTGCTTCCTGATTGGACACTTTGATTGATGTTTCCTATTCAAGGGTGCACTCCCTTGAAAATGCAGATGCTGGTAGAGCAAGGAGACCCTTGAAGCATCAACTGATGGATGCATCCATTTTTATTTGTCCCCTCCATTAACTGTGTACTGTGACCAGCAGGTAAATGCATAAGACATTTGTCTTTCTCGCAAGCACATCACTCAGCTCACAGTAACAGAAAAATATCAGGAGACTGTGACTTCACATTGGGTTTTGCTCACTAACTGGTACAGAGCAGGAGAGAGTATAGGAGCAAAGACTGTGTTGGGAGTGGATGAAGGATCTCAGCACATTCTATTGCTGAAACTCATGCTGTGATGCTCCTCTTTATTTTGAAGGATGAGTCGAAATTCTAAGAATAGATTAACTCATCTCTCTGGTCAGAATTTACTAAAACAATAATAAAATATCAAGTTAAAATGATTAAGAAGCCATGAGTATAAACAGCCTCCAGCCTTTGAGCAGCATAAACATAAATTATTTATTTTGTTTGTGCACCTTTGAGTGTACTAATATAAAAGCTTGCAGACAAAAGAAAAATTTACATTCATATGATTAAGTAAATAATGTCAGATACGAAAAAGAATTGTAGGTAGAAAGCTCAGGCTGCTCTTTAAATAGTTTCTGTTTTTATGTTGAGTTACTATCTGAACTTTCTCCAAAGAACATTAATATTAAAAGTGCTAGGGGATTCAACAGTGGTTGAGAATACTTCTTTGAATCAAAAATCTTATCTAATAAATTTAATATACTTGGACCACAGAACATATCCCTCATTCTTAAATTATTCCCAAAGCATTAACATTACTAATTCAAGTGAAACTTTTCTAGGAAAGACCAATATCCTTTAGCATGTTAACATTTAAAAAAATGATGGCTGTGAGATGCATATTTTAGAATGAAGTATCAACGCAGTACGCATGGGTTCCAGAGAAACCACTGCTGTGATAGCTACAAGAATCCTAAAAATAGTTTTCTAAAATAAAATTTATTACATGTGTTGATGTATTTCTGTGTCCTAGAATACAGAGATAAATAGGAAAAAATAGCAGAAAATGAAGAGTGCACTCTTGGCAGTGGTATAGGAGATCTATTCTAAGTTACTGTTTTGTGTGACATTCCATTCTTGTTTGTTCATTTTTAGGTCCATAAAATACCCAGAAAGCATTGTCTATCCGATGATTTATCACAGTTCTTTTCCTCTCTACTTTAAATCCTTTGAAAGCATGCAACTCTCCAGACGGAAACCATGCTGAAGCATATAAGTGAAGCTATTTTCACTCACATTTTTCAAGACAACTGAAAGAAGTTTAATCTTCACTATCAACACTATTCTAGCCAGCATTTCTGACTTCTTGCCATCCTTCCTTTTTTAATGTCCTGCTTTTAAATAGCCCTTCCCTGTATGTTCTATAAACTCTTTCTTTACATACATGTACTGTTCTTTAGGAAATAAATGTGTGCTAGTCTTGCAATACATATGCATATATATAACCATGAATATCTTTAGCATAGAAGATACTGGGTTTCCTTATGATATCTTCATAAATCTATATCATATATTTTCATGATATTCTCTTCTCCATTACTCTTTCTCATTTTCTCTACACACATATCAGTCTCCTCCAACTCCCTGTCCCCTCCCATAATTTTTTTTTTGCTTTTTATTGAGAAGTTTAATCTATCTATTTATATTCAGTATAATTATATTCAAATAAGGAACATTTTGGTGTTATTTTAATATGTCATTCATTTTGAAATGAAAGAAAAAAAGAATTAAAATTGTTAGTCTAACAAAAGCACAAAACAAGGGCCAACTAATTCCTGAAAGTATTTTTGACAAAATTAGTTCTTTGTTAAGTTAAAACTACAGTATGACCAGTGTGTACTCATTAGCACTGCAACAGGAATGACCCAAAAGAAAACAAGTCTTGACAAAGTTCTTAGGACATTAGCATATGAGTAAACTGTTGTTAGAAATGCAAAATACTGCATCTTTGAAGAAAACACTTTGGCAGACTCTTCATAGTAAAATGCAAACTATAATATGATTCAGTAATTACAACATTGGGTTTCCAACAACAAAAAAAAACCATATAGACATGATTGTGGCCTCATTATTAGTCAAACAGTATAAACAACTCGAATGCATATCCACTGCTGATAGGTAAACAAAACTAGGAACATGGACACTATGGAGCAATAATCTGGAATAAAGAAATGAAAGGTTAATACATGCATAATATGGGCAAGACCTTACCAGGAACAAAACTACATATGCTCAAAAGTTATTTGTAAGACGTGTTCAGAAATACATATATTCATGAACCAGAATACAAGCTAGTGTTTGCCAATGTGTGGAAGAGATAATAAAAAAAAGGTTATTAAATACTCAGTTTCCACTTGAAATAGAGAAATTATTTTCCTTTTTATATACAATTTCATTATTTGATCATTTTACTTTCTAAATATAGATTATTTAAAAGTACATTTTTATTAATACATACTAGCTGACACGTTTATGAGATTTAGGGTAGTATTGTTACACATTAGTACTTGCATGTTGATCAAATTCCACCTTTTTTGTCCACAGCCCCCTTCCAAACACATCTAGTAATTATTATTCAGAATCCAGTTTTCCACTTTTAAGTTCCACATATGAGAGAGGTTGTAGAGTGGTCTTTATTTGTTTAGTTTATTTCATTTAGTAAAATGCTCTTCAGTTCAAGATTTTCTGTAAACGAACTTAAGTATTCTATGCATATGAATGCAGACAGACAGACACATACATACCTACATACATACATACATACATACATACACACACACACACACACACACACACACTTGTTATATTTTCCTTATTGGTTTATGGTTCCTAGATCGAGTCTCCTGATTCTACCTTAGTTATATGTAGTGCCTATAAAAAAGGGCCATGCTGTAGTTCTTCAGTTTGCTGTTTTTATTGCCTTCATATATTTATCTGGAAGGAGAATAGCTGGGTTAGGTGGAAAATCCTAGATGAGCCAGAGGCACGGGAGACACCATCTGAATTGAAAACACTAAATTCATAGCCACAGCGTTGTTAGTGCATCTTGACAGAATGCCTCAATTGTAAAACAGGATTCTATGGAGACTCCAGAGAACCTTGGTCAACCTTCGGGGTTAGCACAGAAAGGACCATCTCTCTAGATGAGAGACAGCCTGTCTCCCAAGGTTATCTGCCTTGGCTTGGGCAAACAATTTCATAAAGGAGAGAAACATCAGATACAGCTGCAAGAATTTCCTCATTCCCAAGCCCCTCACCTTGTCCATATAAAAGGCCACAGCCAATGTCTTCCCTTGGCAGAGCCCTCAATTTCTGGGTGGGGAGAGTCTACCTCTTACTTGTATCTGCTAGCAAACACAGTCCTGTCTGTTGAAGGTCAAAACTTCCTCTTTATGTTGCTTTGGAAATCTAACATAGTTGATAACAATTATCCCTGATTTGTAATCCCCCCTGAGTTCTGCCCCCTTACTCCTATGGTTATTAATTGAGTGAGAAGGTTCCATTTCTCAGCCTTCCTGACTCAACAGCAGCAAGCAATGACAACAGTCAGGAGCAGCAGCAGGTGGCAATTTGTAAGGCTCAAAGCATGCACAGGTAGTGGGGGCTTTAACTTTACAAACAATCACAGACCTTGGTAAGCTTAGTAAACCAGCATCCCTCACACTCTAATAGTGGTCAAGCCTGGGCTGCCAGACATCCTTATCCCTAAAGACTTGACACTTCTCTAGGACTCTTCCAGTGCCCAGGGCCTGTATTTCCCTATCCCTCTTTTAGATGTCTATAACTGTTTATTTCAGTTGCCTACCTTTTTTTCTAATTCTACTACCCTGACCCCCATTATAACTGCCCCTTGCTGCTCTGTTCTCAAACTGCTCAGCTACTATGAATTGCTATAGCTGCTGTCACAGACACTGACACTTGGGATGTAGTTGCTGCTAAGTCCAAAGACTGGAGGGGAAAGACCACCAACCCAAATCATCATGGCCCAGTTAATTAAAGCAAGCTTTTTTAAAAAAATTTGTGCACACAGTCTGCCTTCCCTTTAAGGGAGGATTCAAGAAGTCAGCATTGGATATGAGGAAGACAAGGTTTTTAATAGCTCAGGGGTAGGGAATTTCCAAATGGGGGGAAAGAGGTAGGGTATTAGGAATAGAATGTACATATTACAAGTTAGTCATAACGACCCCATAAAACAAAAGCATGGTTGCAAAATAGTTATTAATTTTGAAACAAAGATGGGTTTTCCTCAAACAGGCCGTACAGAACCATTTGTAGTTAAGGTTACAGGTAGGCATAGCCCAGTCTTTGAGAAACATGTTTATTCACAAAATTTTGAAACAAAGATGGGTTTTCCTCAAACAGGCAGTACAGAACCATTTGTAAAGGTTACAGGTAGGCATAGCCCAGTCTTTGAGAAACATGTTTATTCACAAACAGAAATGAATCTACTGTGTCTTTACTATAAGATGGCTTTTAAGTAAAAGATAGAGGCAGTCATTATATATATATATATATATATATATATATATATATATATGTATATATACACACACACATATGTATATATATATATATGTATATATACACACACACATATGTATATACATATACATACATACACACACCCATACCCACACACCCATATATATATATATATATATATATATATATGTATGTATGTATGTATATACTCTTATGGTGCCCACCACCCAGCTCTCAAATAAACACATGGAGACTTATTCTTACTTTTGAATGTCCTGGCCTTAGCTTGGCTTGTTTCCAGCCACCAGCTTTTCTAACTTAAATTATTCCATTTCTCCTTACGCTTTTGTCTCTGGGATTATTTTTTTTACCTTTATTTACTCTGTATATCTTTCTTTCCTTCTTACTCCATGGCTGACTGTGTGGGTAGGTGGCTGGCCCCTGGGCATCACCCTCTCCTCCTCTCATTCCTCACTCTCTTCCCTAGATTTCTCCTCTTATTCTCTCTGCCCCGCCTATCCTTCCTCCTGCCTAGCTATTGACTGTTCAGCTCTGTATTAGACCGAGTAGGTGTTTTAGGAAGGCAAAGTGGCACAGCTTTGCAGAGTTAAACAAATGCGACATAAACGAACACAGACTGCAGCACATCTTAAACTGATATTCCACACCACAGGTTCTATTGCCAGCATCCTATTGCTGATGCTGTCGTTGGCCCTTGTTTTTGAGGCTCTGCCTCTTCCTCTGCTTTCTGGCAGCCGACTTACCTTGCTGCTCTCGCAGCTCTGCCTGAGCTTTCTCAGCTGTTGCTGCTGCTCAGCTGTCTGTACTGTCATTGCTAATCTGAGGTCTCTGCAGCTTCCTTCTGATGTGCTAGCCAGTCTTGGTCTGCTTTACTAAAACAAAAGAGACAACTCTAGAGGAGAGAGCTGCAGGGAAACTTACCTCTCAGCATGCTTACCAAGGAAGCCAGGCCTCCTGCTTCATAGCCACAGAGGAGGTGTTTGCACAAACCACAGCAAATCTGACATGCAAATGAAGGTTTGAGTTTAAGCCACTCATGGCATTTCTCTCTTTGAATCAGTGATGATAGCAGTCCTGAAGGACAATCAGATGTAGCCAGAAGTTTTCCAGTGTCTCACCTGGCTGGCGGTCAGGACAAATCTCTCTTACCTGCTGGTCCTGCAATCACTTGGACCCAAATAAACGCACAGAGGCTTATATTAATTACAAATTGTATGACTTAACGGCTCAAACGTCTCACTAGCTAGCTCTTACATCTTAAATTAACCCATTTTTATAAATTTTGTAAATCTATACTTCACCACGCTGCTTGTGGCTTACTGGTACCTTTACATCTTGCTTCTCCTGGAGGCAGCGAGCAGGGTCTTCTCTGCTCTGTCGTTCTCTTTCCTCTCTCTCTAATTAGAACTTTATTCTGCCTCACCATTGGCCAAACAGCTTTATTTCAACCAATCAGAGCAACACATAATCACAGCATAGAGAATGACATCCCTATCAACCAAAGAAAGTGTTCTCCTCTGGTCTAGATGGAATGATGTTTATGAGGACATGGCACATAGTTTTCTTTTATTCTAATTCATTTGCTTGGGGAACTAAAAATGTTAAATTCATAGAATAACTTTTGAAATACCGTCTTTGATTGTGTTTTATCTATATTTGGCAATCCTAGACATTTCACTCAGTGTAGGAGCACAAATAATCAAAATAAAAATGTTAGATTATATCCCATTCTTCTACACTCAATAGCTGGCCATTTCATTTATCTCTCAGTAGGTGCTGTAATATCAGCCAAAAAGATTTATTTTATTTTTGGATAGAGTAGCTGCAGCTATATTGATAGTAATTGCTCCAATATTTAAAGGTAAGTTTCAGAATACAAAACAAATAAGCAAACAAACAAACACCCAGATCTTTCTTGCAAGAATTATTGTGTCATTTCCAATGCAGTTTACCAACGTGTGGAAGTTCCAGCATGATATATTTAAGGTCAAGCTTCCTACATTAATGATCATTCTCCAGTTATTCAGATAATTGCATAATCCAATGGGATGTTATTTATGCCTCAAGAATCCCTTCATCAATCTTCTTTGATTTTATCATGCTTAAGCAATTCTGTTTCTAAAGCCAAAGAATGTGGAATCTACATAATTTAGAAACTACCTAACAGCAAGTGTGTGTGTATATATGTATGTATGTATGTATGTGTGTGTGTGTATGTATAAATTTGAGTGTGTGTGCATATATATTTATAGTTGATATTTTTGTTTATTGTTAATTTTTAAACTAAAAATGTGTGCCAAATAAGTGTTAGGTTGGACCATGAGTGACTCAACTTCCAAATGGCACTTCCTGAAAATGGCAGGTATGGATTCATTCACTGAAGCCTCTGTACTCCAGTAAAACAATACTTTCTTCCACAATTTATCTATCTATAATATGCATATATCAAAATTAGTATATGCAATGGTTTTTAATACAGACATTAAGATACATATATGAAAGATAGATGTACTATACCCTCCAGATTTTTTAAACACAGTATAATATTATATGTAAAGAAAATAATCAAGATTTATATTTAATTTTAATATAATATTTTGTAAAATTAAAATATTATAAATTGAAAATAATAAGGTAGAGAGACAATTTAAAAATCATGATTTACTTTTACAATAAAATGCTGGTAATTTCATACGCACTTGAAGATAAATTTTTGAAGTAGTAGTTCAACTTTCTTAGCCTCTGAGAATGCTACAGAAATTTGGGTGAATAAATTATTATATTGAATTAGTACTTGATATATACATTTACTTCAAATATCATTGAGGCCTATTAAATTTGGGTAATATGTTGTTTATTTATTTATATTTTATGAATTATGTGTAAATATATGAGTCTGTGTGTGAATGTGTGCATTTGAGGGTAGCTGTCTACAGAGGCCAGAAACAGGTATTAGAGCAGTTGGAGCTGGAGTTACAAGCCATTGTGAGCTGCCATGTTTGGGTGCCAGAACCAAACTAAGGCCTCTGCAAAAGCTGTATGTGCTCTTAACCTGTAAGCCATCTCCTCAGCACTTGTTCATTCAGACATCTAATATCATAGGTTATATCACAGAATAAAGTGATGTCAGTGTTTTCTAATGAAGAAGGAAAACATCTCACCAAATAGTAATGTATTGAATCTTTTTCTAAATAAGAGCACAAATTATATGGTTTGGATACTCTGACAGTAGCAAAGACTCTTGTATATTTTATAGATAGAATATTTGGGGATAGTGGCTTTTGTCATTAAACTTAGTTCTGGTATACACATGTACAAACATACAGGTACATATAAACACACTCACACACACACACACACACCACATACCACAGACACGCACACTCCCCCACACACCACACACCCACATCATGCATAACACACACACACACACACACACACACACACACACACACACACACAAATATACAAATTGTCGGCCTGTGTATTTCTACGTCAGAGGCAAGATCGAAAAGAAATATTCCCGTTCTAAAACCACCATCCAAACACTTGTGTACCTAGATTCCCACTTATCTTTTCATGGCTATGTTTATTCATTTCAATGGACATATTTTTACATGACTACACTATAGTATTTCTTTTATTTTTATATATTTTCTTTAAATGTATACTATTTTCTAGAGTGAGAAAGCAAGTCTGTCTTTCTTCACAAACCTAAAAGTGGCTTATTTTAACACCTACATTACTTTTGGCGTCCAGCTATATTTTGATCATGTGAAATTTAATAAGGAAATAATTTGACACCTCAAACAGCATTAAGTAATCAGGTAAGATTTATGAGTAAATTTTCCCTTTATCAATTGACTAGTTCTAAAAGTTATTTAAAATTCTCTGCCTGTTTTTAAGTGTTCTTAATTATTCCAAAAGAAAATTCTACAAGCATTTCTAAAAGCATGTTGCCTACACTTTTTGATTCTTTGGATTCTAAAAATTACTAATGTTTCTAATAAATAAGGAGTCATTCAGGATAAAGTCATCTGTGATGAAATACTAATAACAACCATCATATTTTCTGATCACAAAATGATTTCATTAAATAAATCAGCTATCAGATGTCTAAATTGTGTGAGTAAAAAAAAGGTTGCATCTTTGAATCAGTATTTGTTCGGGGTTAGGCGTGAAAACTGTGCTGTACCTTGGAATAATGATCTTCCATCCTCACAAATGGACACACTCACCAGGAGGCAAATAGTATGTGGAATGTATATAAGGGTTTATATATTTTGGTAGAGCTCATTATCTGGGTGGAATGTATGCAGAAAAGTCTCCTGCATACATTTCAAAATTTCCAGAAAGTATGTTCTACCATTGTTTATTCACGCTGGATATAATGGAATTAGTGGATAGCAAAACCACTCAGAATCGATGGCTTGAAGCAGAACTTGGAAAGGCATCACAATTACTAAAGAGCACATTGATAAGTATTTTCATGCTATCCTCTGGGTTATCAGGATTTAGTGAACAGCTTCTCAACTCTTAAATTTCTACACATCTGCCCCTATAATCTTTGCTAATATAATTAAATTTGTTTCACATATAAATTTCATAAAACTAATTATGGGATATTTACATGAACACATTTAAGGAACATGGTTTTTCTGTCAAAATCATATCCAAAAAATGTGCAAGTAACTGTGTGGATCTGACCACCAGAGATTATTACAGGAAATGATAAAATGCTGCTTTCAGGAGTTGCATTACTTGCTGAGAAATGAAAAAAAAAATTGTAACTCATCAATTATGCATATGGGTTTTCACACTGTAGCAAATCTAAAATTAGTATTTATAATAACATCAATAGTGTATTCTTCTCTCAGCCTGTTAAGGAATTATTGCCAGGTAGCCATTTTTACATGCAATCTGGCTTGTTCTATTAGAGTCAGAGAATCAGAACTTATACATGGGGAGACTTTACTTAGGAAGGAAATCTCAAAGACAGAGTTGAAATAGTCTCTTGAAAAGCAAATTACCACTTGCCTTGACAACAGAATAATTCTGATTAGCAAACAATGATACTCTGAAGCTGAAAAGTATTTTAGTAAAATTCATGCTGGAATTTGTAGCAGTTTTAGAAACATTTTGATTTCTTTATTTTACTTTCATTTTCTTTATTGTAAATTCACAGGTGTGCTTCTTGATTAAAAACAACTGTGCTTAAATAAATTTAAAGGAGATGTATAGAAGAGTGTCTTTTTTGTCTCACATATTATGGCAAAGATATTATAATTTGAAATTTACTAAACTACTTAAAACTATGAAGAGTTATATACCATCAATTAGTGTAATGAGTTAGCCCAGCCTATAAAGTCTGGGTATATTTGTAAATGTAACAATAGTAAAATTGAGTCTGTAGCTGAAGTTTTCTCCAGTCCTGTCTGGCCCACAGTCAGGACAAATCTCTCTCACCTGCTAGTGCCATAGCCATTCAGACCCAACCAAGTAAACTCACAGAAACTTATATTGTTTACAAACTGTATGGCCTTGGCAGGCTTCTTGTTATCTAGTTCTTCTTTCTTAAATTAACCCATTTTTATAAATCTATACTTTGCCACGTGGCTCGTGGCTTACCAGTATCTTACATGTTGGCCTTCCACTTTCCAGAATTCTCTTCTTTGCTTGTCCCGCCTATACTTCCTGCCTGGCTACTGGCCAATCGGGATTTTATTTATACAGAGCGATATCCATAGCATGAATCCTTAATAAGAAGACATTACATTAAGAGAAACAGGAAATTCTTCATAAACAGAAAGAATGAGAAGACATTGTACAGTGTCTAAAAACAAAATACAGTGGATCAAAAGTACTAAAAGTTCAGATGTGAGAAATTTGTAATAGCATACTCAAGTTTGAATATTACTTAGAGAAATACTTCTCAATAAAGTTCTCTTTGGTTAAATAAGCTTAAAGGAACCTATTATTAGTTTTATTCCTGGAGAATTATGCACCATTAATTAGTCAACAGAGAACCCTTCACAATTTAATTTTATATCTATCTATCTATCAATCTATACCAAAATTTGATAAATGTAGTGAGATTTGATGTTGGAATCTTAAGAAAAATATCAACTGCATGCTCTAGTTATCTTACAAAATGGTGGCCTAATATAATAACATGGGATTGATAAGTATAATTAAAAATAAAATAGAGAATTATCAGTATCAAACATCTCATTACTCTCCTATAAAATATTTACAGCTAATTTATATTTTAAAATAAAATGAACAATAAATGCACTTAAACACAACTTAATAGTAACTAAACTACTGAAAACTCAAGACAAAGCCAATCAGATTGGTTGTGCAATTCAGAGGGGTCAGCCTCAAAACCATATACACACCACCAAAAAAAATGGAGTAAACAGATTGTATTTATGTATATTTATGCATCAACACACACAGATTCACATGTATATGTAGACAGCAATAATAATCAAAGAGAAAGAAGCTATCAATACTAGAGTGGGGCCATGGGACCTGTTTGAAGGAAGTAGCTGAGAGTAGTTGGAGGGAGGAAAAGGGTGGGAAATGATATGATCTTATTTCAATTAAAAACTTTTAAAATAATACTGTTTGTACAACCATGTTTAAAGAACTATCTATAGGGTCCATATGCATAAAATATCTAATACACATGGAATTTGGTAATTTATTTTCTAAAATTTAAAAAAAAGTTAAAAAAAACCAACTTGTTAAAATATATACTAGAATACTCTCATTGGTTATTCTCCTTAATATGCTTCATCAAATGCGTAGTTTGAGAGACACTGCCAGGTAAAACATAATGAATATTTAGTTTAATCATGGTAAAAGTTATCACGGTATGTTGAGTAGCTCATCATGAGATCCACGCATTCTATAAGGTCTTATGAAACATGAGTCTCAATCTCTGTGGTTCTTTCTCCTCCATAGTTGATGCTGAGTGCATTAACATCATGAGCATAGAGAGAATTTATTGTTTGTGTGTAAACGTAAGGATTAGGCAATGCCTTTGCACTTCCTTAGGTATAAAATTGAATAATGATGTTACAGAAAAAGAGACTGTGACTTCACAGCAATAAAGGAACATACTGAACCTTGGCAAGGGCTGAAGATATTGTATTAAACTCAGAGATGGAATTGAGGTCAGTGCATTTTTTTTTATATTTTTTTCATGATTTCCATATGACATACAATGCTCTAGACTTGTTCTTTATATTTTTCCCTAGAAAGAAAGTTAAAGATAGAGTCGATGACTTGTGGAGAATAGCATGTCTGAAGGATCCAGTTAGAGGCTGACAGGCTATCATCCTCACCCACCCAGAGGAAATCAGCAGCGGCTATTATATATGTGTCCTTGGCTGGCCGTACTATGAAAAGAAGATCACCTCACTGGATACTGCTTACTTGGATCGGCAGCCACTGACTTGCATGAGTGCCAATCTACTACACAATGGGAGGGTAGAACACTATCCAAGAAAATTTCCAGATGGATGCTGTATCTGTTTGATAACCTTGCCATTGTCCAGAATGTGTTCATGTTTATATGTCTAAGAATAAAGTCTCATTAAAGTTTCTGATGATTTTTTCCACATGGTAAGATCCTTTTTGTATTACAGAACAAAGGCCAAAACATTTTAAGTGCAGGGGAATTTCAATGGAGAATATTTCAAAGCTCTATTTTAGTGAAACCTGAAACTGCAGTTTTCATCATGTGATCGTGAATTCACTTTCCAATGTGCTAGATTAGATGAGAGTTCTGTGAACATGACAGAACTCTTCTGAGATGTCAGCATCACAGCACAGCTGAAAAGATTAATGACTAACCTAAGGACATTGCAGTTGAACTTGATACAAAGGGAGAGCAAGCTTAGTGCAAAATTTCATGCAGAATATTTATGTAGTAAAGATATCACTTTTTCTCTTTCCAAATTAAAAGAGCTAATATCCAGAAGTTAACTATCAATGAATCTGTATTGTATTCGGGGTTAGATGAGATCATAAGAAACATTAACTTTCTAATGTTTAATTCCTTTGCAAAGGCTTCATTTTTTTGTCAGGAAATCCTATGAAATCACCATTTGTATTCTTTACTCTCCAGAGTAAACAAATGGAAAACATATCACTGATTTATTTGTCAATAAGACCTTTAGTTGATGAGCTCAGGCAACAACTGCCTGGGCCACTATTTTCCATTTTAGTCTGCTTTCCAAGCATTTGAAGGTGACCATTCGATTGTACTACCCTCCCATTTGGACAATTGCCTGACTTGGGGTAGCCATCTCAACATACAACAACCAATTCTTATATATTTAATGACCACTCACTTCCTTTGTGTGCATTTCTTAGATTTCTTAATGATGATCCTCACATCTAATATTAAATAGGTTCTCAATATTGTGGGACATGAAACATACATAGTTATTAACTATGATTTTATTAGATATTTTAATATTACATATGATAGCCCCAAGGAGACAGACTTGATAGAACTTCTTATTATAACCTTGTAACATCTCAGTTATAATTTTCATAACTGATCAAAATTTCTATTGGATTTTCACTATGACTTATACATATCTTCAAGTGAAGAAAACTAATTACCATGTCCAATCCTTATGTCTATACCTATCATATTTCATACAGGTCCACACTTATAATATTAAAAGCACTGAACCATTGATGACATATTCTGTTCTAACTGGAACTCAAGGAAACCTCTCTAATATCTGTGTCTTTTCTAAAATTTGTAAATCTTTTTTTATTTGCTGTGCTCTTTTAATTGACATAAGACATTCTCCTTCAAGACTTCATTTGTTACATTTTATTTTTATAAGAATATATTGAAAACAGTAATTTTAGACTCTGTTAAATTATTATCAGATTTTCATAACTTAATTTGATAATAAAGAGTTTTTTTGTTTTACTGCTGAGCCAAATATTTTAATTTTTACAATCATTCTTCTCCTGGTTTCCTAGTCCCACAAAACATATGCAACTTATTTTGATTTTTTTTGTGCTTATATCTAAGTTTCTACGTCTATGCTGTATTTATTTTATTTCCTCCATAAAATCTCTAGGGAATAGATAGCTGCACCCCTGCTCTCCAGTTTCCACTGTGATTTCAAAAAGCTAATTAATGGTTGAATTTCTTTTTTTTTAATTTCTTAATTTATGTTTCCATGAGTGGCTAACCAATGTCTGGTATAACTTGAGGCACACTCCATGACACTGTCCCATGCCCAACACTGCCTGGATGCCCAGGAACCCAAGGATGGATAGCCTAGAGACTTAGGGTATAAATAAACATGACTGGCAGAAAAAAAAATCAATGAGATGATTTCTCATGATCTTCGGCCATACTCACAGATCGTTGCCTGGTCAAGTTGTCATCAAAGAGACTCCCTCCAGCAGCAGATGGGAGCAGGTGCACAGACTCACAGCCAGTCAGATATTATGTGGAGAAAGAATCCAAATCGGAGGTTTCCATTGGGGGGTACCTTCTCTCTGAGATTGGGGATTTCTGACACAGAAGAGGGTAGGAAAGACTGTAGGATTCAGAAGGGATGGAGGACATTAGGAGAACATGGCTCACTGAGTCAACTAAGCAGGGATCACATGGGATCCCAGAGACTGAAATGGCAACCTACATGGTTCTGCACCATTTCCTCTGTGTATATGTTATGGCTGTTGGCTTGGTGTTTTTGTGGGACTCGCCATAGTGGGAGCAGGTGCTTCTCTAACTCTTTAGGCTGCTCTTGGCACTCTTTTCTTCCTCCTGGGTTGCCTTGTCTAGCCTCCACATGAGGATTTTTTTTTTTTTTTTTTTTTTTTTTTTTTTTGTCCTATGGTACATTGTTTTGTCCGGTTTGGTTGTTTCTTGAAGGCCTGCTCTTTTCTTTAAGGAAATGGATGAAGAGTGGATCTTGGGGAGGGGGGGGGTAGGGTAGGAGGCTGGGAGGAGTGAAAGAAGTGGATGGAATGGAAACTGGGCTCAAGGTGTAATATTTGAAAGAAGAATCTATTTTCAATTAAAGAAATATACAGGATGCCCACACTTTTCAGACACAGAAAAATGAAAGTATGTAACTTTTTAACTGAAACAGGGCCAATTTTTAAAACCTCTGTTTATTATAAACTGCTCTGAGAAAAAGAATACTGCCCTAGAGGGGTTTTTAAAATCTCTTTTAGTTCTAATAATGTGATATAAGATGGCTAATCCTGAGAAGATGCTTAATTAATTTAATAGAACAGATGAAGATAAATGCATGTAGGTAGAGAGATAACAATCTGAGGTTTGTAAATGTGTAAGTATATGCTATCTACATATAGACAGATGTAAAAAGGCATATAAAATATTAATATGCACATGAGATCCTATGTTGTATAGAGAAACTCAACATTTTTATTAGTGATATAATCAAGTGTGGTATCTACCTCTTCTCACTGGATCCCTGAAGCCTCTTCAGAGGGTTTTCCAGCATAATCATCCAAATAGGAAACTGGAGCCATCTCCTGGATCTTGACCTGATGCAGGGAACCATCCTCCTGGAGCATGGTGTATTCTTAGGCCAGGATGGGCAGGGGCAAATATATGTGCATCTGATTGACAGTATGTGGAGCCAGATCAAGTCTTAACTCTATCTGGTCTGATTCCAGATCACTCACTTCGAGTAACTGGTCAGAACACTACAGAGACCGTCCTGAATCTGAGGAAACATACCTACCCAGATGCTTACATGGTCCTATCTGCAGTACTCTCTCTCAGTATCTCTGTTGTGAAAGGCTGACTGTGAGCAAAGATGTGCTGTTAAGAGAGAGGGCCATCATACACCGTGGAGCCACATTTCAGTAGCAAATTTATATCCTGTCTAGCAATGTGGTCCTAGTCTAGATAGAGAAGAACATGGACAACAACAACCCCCACAACTTTTGAGGTCATATGGGCAAGAAGAGCCTCTTAAAGCATTAAAATCTACTTCCTACCTTCAGTGTCCTGGACTGCCTTGTTCAGGTCCCCGTCTAATAACTCAATTGTTCTGTCTCACAAGGAGTTTGAGCTGTAGCTTCACCAACCAGACCATCCTGTGAGGGGACTTCCAAAAGGTCCCCATGACTCACACCTACTCTCCTTTGGGCTGCTGCCTGCTTGGCCAGCCCTGTACAAACCAAGGAAGCCAAGCAGTATTTTACTTGCAGCAGTCTGTGTGTGGCCTATTTTTCAACTTTCAAAAAAAACCCTCTGAAACTTGGGAGAAAAGAAAGAGAGAAAGGGAGAGAGAAAGAGAGAGAGACAGAGAGAGAGAGAGAGAGAGAGAGAGAGAGAGAGAGAGAGAGAGAGAAGAAGAAGAAGAAGAAGAAGAAGAAGAAGAAGAAGAAGAAGAAGAAGAAGAAGAAGAAGAAAAGAAAGAAGAAAAGGGAATACGGGAACACACACGCACACACACACACACACACGAGTATGTTTTATAATAGCCAATTCCTCCTGAGCATAAGGACTGCCCTGAAATGCAGTTGATATACCCTGTGTCTCACTTTATTGAAGAAAACTCACTTATGCAGAGGGCCTAGTCCAGTCCCATGGAGGCTCCAGAGGTGTTAGTCTAAATTTTATGAGTTCCCACTAATTTGATTTGGTTGTTTCTGTAGGTTCCCCCATCATGATCTAGACCCTCTGCATAAGGGAGACAGTTGTGTAGCTTGATCTGCTTAAGGGGGCCCTTGGCAGTAGGATCAGGATCCATTTCCGGTTCATGAGCAGGCTTTTTGGAATCCACTACCTATGGTGGGACACCTTGAACAGTCTTGAGGCAGGTGGAGGGGCTTCGACGTGATTCTACTGAATGTACCAGGCTTTGCTGACTTCTCATGTAGGAGGTAATGAGGGTGGGTTAATGGGGGAAGGCTGAATGGGGCAGGAGAAGGCTAGAAGTGGATCTGTGATTGGTATGTAAAATGAATAAAAAAAAATTCTTAATAAAAAAGAAAACTCATTGTCTCTCTCCTACAAGCTCCTTGTGTAGCCTTGGCTGTCCTGGAACTTGCTCTGTAAACCAGGCTGGCCTCTGCCTCCAGAAAGCTGAGATTAAAGGTGTGCACCTCCACTATCAGGCTTCTCCTAGAAGCTCTTAATTGCAAATAGAGTCTTGGTCAAGAATGGGGCTGTATGCCCAAGTCCTCTTCTTCATGCTGGGGGTTTGTGTAATTCATGTAGATCTCATGCATACTGCTGAAATCTCTGTGAGTTCATATGTATATCCGTCCTGCTGAGTTTGGAAAATGCTCTTTCATTGAAATCATCTACCACTTGTGGCTCTTAACAATCTTTCTGCTTCCACTTCCTCAAAGATTCCTGAACCTTGAGGGGCAGCATCTAATAAAGGTGTCCCAATTAGAGTTGAGTAGTTTGAATTTATTAAAAAAATATTTCTGAATACTCTGGGTTTTCAGATATAACATATAAATCATTTAAACTTCAGCATATGAAAATAGAAATAAGAGAGGGAAAAGGAATTGTGAAAGGTAAGAGGTCAAAGACAGAAATTTTGTGTGTGTTTGTGATTTCAGAGAACAAATAAAGATATTTGTGAGACAATTGAACATGATGAACATCAAAGTAAATATTAAAAGCATTAATATTTTCCTTTCTTAGACTAATTTTCCCAGCAGGAAGTGGTGCTAATTAATGTATTAATTTGAGGAAGTGGAATTCAGGTTGCCTGAAGACTTTATAGCATTTTAGTAGGAAAATGCTGTTCTGCTTCAATCATAGTACATTGCATACAACATTTTATCTGATCAGTAGTATTTTAGTCCCTTAAATTTTAAAGGTTGTATAGTCTGTGAGTAATAGCAAGAGTTCTGTACCTTTAGCAATATGAATAACAAGTCTAGACACTTAGACATAAGGCTAGCGCTCAAGATGGTCTACAGGAGTAAGTAACCCTAGTCATTGGTTCATGAGCATCCTCAATAAATATGCTTTATATGAAGGGTAAATGTTTGTAAGAAATACATAATCCTCGATATCACAACAGTAACAAAAAATAATTAAATAAAAAGTTTTAACACAAGCAAAAGGAACAATTAATTAAAAGATATGATTTTTAAAATAATGTAAAATAGTAATGATAAAGATAGGATTTTAAAATAGTGTAAAATAGCAGTGATATGTTGTACTTCTGAGTAATAAGAGAACAAGAGACTATAATAATGGCATAATTATAATTTTAATGTGTAATTTAAAATAATACTGAATTAAATAAAATGCTGTACCACAATGTGGAGATATCTGATAATTATGAGGTGTTATTTCTTTCTAAATTAGCCTACAAATTCTAGACAATGTAATCAAAAGCAGAAAATAATTTTATCTTGAAAATTTAAATGCATTTTAAAATGTATGTGGAATTTCAGTAACTAAGGACCTCCAAGACAATAAAACAATGCAGTCTAAGAGTGGAAGATGAGGTATATATTTAAGGATGTGTGTGTGTGTGTGTGTGTGTGTGTGTGTGTGTGTATGTGTGTAAAAATTAATAAATTTTGGGTTGGCATAAGATAAAATAGTAGATCAATAAAGTCAAATAACAAAGTTCATAAACATAACTTAAATACTTTGGAAAATGTATGTTTGCCGCAGGTATCCTTATAATTAAACACAGCAAACACAGACATGTCATAACTTCTAGAAACACTTCTGTCATCAGTACATCTTAGAGAAAATTATTTTTATTAATGAAAGAAGTATAAGGTTATTTATAGAAGAAAACAACAAAATCAACAAAAATAGAATTCAAGATTGAAGTCAATACATTCTGTTTTTATATAATGGGATATCAAATTGCAGGAAAAATGAAACTTGATTTGCACTTATCAAGTGATTCAATCTATAAAAATATGTAAATGTCTGTCAGTGTATAGTCTGATAGGAAGCTCATTTGCCATATACCAAAGTTAGCTTTTCACTGAGTGTGTGTGTGTGTGTGTGTGTGTGTGTGTGTGTGTGTGTGTGTATGTAGATGTTGGGAATGTTAATAAACAGCAGATGATGCAAAGTTGAAGTAGTACTTAACCTTTGGATTAAGCTACTAGCATTGATTTTTACTGTACCGCTAGTTTGTATTCAAAAGTCTTGAAATTTTGCTCTCTTGAATTCATTTTCCATGGATCAGACAATGGAAATCATTCATGTTCAGAACCATATACTGGTTTACGAGGAGATCCCCACTCTGCTCTTATTAAACTCAGGGAAAGCTTCGTCTTCTTTAGATTGCTTGGTGAAAAATAATATAAATATCTTCATGCTCTAACAGCTTACTCTTAATAGACATATCAGCAACCAGAGTTGTAACGTGGGAATTATTAAATCTATATTTTAGTTTTAGAATCAAGAGATGAAATGCTTCTTAAATATGAAGAATCCCATTTTGACCCGATTCATTAATGGACATGCATGTTTTCCTTTTCAAATAAGACCCTAGAGTGCTGACTTGAATATATTGAGAAAACATCATTCAAAACAGGATCTCTCTCTCTATGTATCTATATCTATAGATAGATATAGATATAGATATGTGTGTGTAATGAATAAATATTAAAACTGTATACTTAGTTAAGTTGTTTCACTGACTGTTCCATATTTGCATCCTTCCCAGTGATGAGAATAAATAGAGTGTTCTTTTCTTTATTGCTGTTCTTCTATAATGAGTGGAAAATCTGATTAGGAATTAATACAATACTCAGTTTCACATGAACTGAGAATTTTCCAATTTCCCATAGGTCTATGAAAGTCTTTCCTATTGTCTGGAGGTCATATCAAGTTCCAGATCCTATTTAATGTTTCTCCTTTATAGGTGACACTTATTTTTTTAAAAATATATTTATTTTGTACCTACTGAATATTGCCCATTTTCCTAAATACTATAACTAAATAAATATAGAAATACTAATAAGGAAATCAGGCAAATATCAACTTTTTATTCTTATATTGGATATAATTATAATCTGCACCCCCCCCCCAGCATCACTCATCATTAAGTACTCCCTAGTCTACACTCAATTATATAATTTAGTGATACTATCTTTAAAATTTCTATGTTATCTTTATCATTATACTAACTTCTTTTTTTGGGGGGGGGGTTTCGAGACAGGGTTTCTCGCTCTGTAGATCAGGCTGGCCTCAAACTCACAGAGATCCACCTGCCTCTGCCTCCCGACTGCTGGGATTACAGGTGTGCCACCACCGCCCGGCTTTATACTAACTTCTTAAAGCGCTTTAATTCCATTCATATTTCAATTTCCCCCTACTCCCCTAAGGAGAACATATAACAGAAGATCAACACATATGCAGATTTGATTTTACTCACTCAGTAACCCATACTTGTCATAAAATATGATAACTGATTCTTGGACAGAACTTAGTTCTGAGAAAAATAAAATAAAATAAAAGTCTTTAGGAAAGCAGACATTCAATATGCATTTCAAAATCAAATATTGAACCTTCGTATATAGCATTAATTTTTAACATAAAAAGGACAGGGTCTACATGATTGTTAAGTGACTGTATGGTCAATGATCCTGAAGGTTGAGAAGAATGTGTATATTCAGGCTGTTACCACAATAGCAGATTGACAGGGAAAAAAAAAAAAAAGATTTGAAGCATCTGTTGTGCTCTAGGAAGTTTTAACTAATTCTAAGCAGGGGTTGTAAAATGATTACTTAAAGATTTATGGGGAGAACTGGGTTTTAACTACAGCAGAGAAGATATAAAGAAACTTATAAAATTGTAGTCACAATTAGTTAAAGACGGTAAGAAGAGGCATAAGAATAAAAATGACTCTGTTGATCCACAGCCAAACACCAGGTAGAGCTCTAGTGCTGTGGGATAAAGCTTTTGTACACTGGTTTAATAAAATGCTGATTGGCCAGTAGCCAGGCAGGAAGTATAGACGGGATAAGAATTCTGGGAGGAGGAAGGCTGAGTCAGGAGACACCAGCTCACCATCCAGGGAGCAGCATGTAATGGTACACAGATAAAGCCATGGAACACGTGGCAACATATAGATTAACAGAAATGGAGTCTAGTTGAAGAGAGAGAAGAGGGATTCTATGAGCAAGTGGTTCAGGATCATGATGGGGAAACCTGCAGAGAAGACCAAATCAAACTAGTGGGAACTCATGATGGTTGGATCAACGGCTGTGGAGCCTGCATGGGACTGGACTAGGCCCTCTGCATAGTGAGACAGTTGTGTAGCTTGATCTGCTTGGGGGCCCCCTGGTGGTAGGATCTGAATCCATCCATGGTGCATGAGTGGGCTTTTTGGAGGCCACTACCTATGATGGGACACCTTGTGCAGGCTTGAGGCAGGGAGAAGGTTTTGGACTTGCCTCTACTGAATGTGCCTCCCCATGGGAGGCCTTGCTTTCTTATGGGGGGCAATGGGGGGTTGGGAGGGGGAGGCTGGGGGAGTGGGAGGAGGGAAGAAGGGACTCTTTGATTGGTGTGTAAAATAAATGAAATTTTTTCTTAATTAAAAAAGAAAAATGACTGTGTTGTAAATTCTTATTTCATTTCTTCGGAATCAACTTTGAATAGAAATTTTCTTTTCTCATCCCAGAAGTAGGGTTTAGATTCTCTGGACACTTTCAAGTTCTTTACTTACACTTTTTCATAGTGGCCAGTCACAATATCTGCCCTACACACCCAGCTCTTGGTGACCAGCTACCTATGAGACAGCTACTCATTCACCCCATTAATATCATGCTTGGTATGGCCTATTGAGATGTGCTAGAGTCATTCAGTCACTATGTGACCTGCTAGTGTGCATGGTGACTAGGTTTAAATATACCAGAATGTCACCACAGGAAAGTTGTTTGTTTACTCTCTGTCTGAAATGAAATCAGTCCTTAGGGTTCCCCTCCCCCATCTCTTCCAAAATGTTTGTTAAGTATGTGTATCATGAGCAGCTTTTCATCACCCTTTGTTTTGTGAGGGCTTTGTAGCTTGGATTGCTACATAATACTTTGCTTTTCTTGTGTGGCTTTTTCTCCTGTTTTTGTCTGTTTGTTTATTTGATTGATGTGTATGTGTGTGTGTGTGTGTGTGTGTGTGTGTGTGTGTGTGTGTGTTGTATCCCCTATCTCACCTACAGACACGATCAGAGCTACTTCTGCTCTTGTCAGTGTTCTCTTAGCTAATGGCCTTCTTTATCAAAATAGAAACAGGGCAGACAACAGACAAAGTTCTATCTGCTTGTATTGATGCCTTTCCTGTGGGTGAGACACCAAGTCACCTGTTGGTCACATAGGAACTTTGTAAAATAAGGGAGTGGACACTGAAAATGCATGGTAAACATGCTTAGTTGTGTCCCTTCAGGACCTGCCACAGCAATGTTGGAGATTTATGGCCAATCTAGAGAAAGAAATCTCAAGATTTGTGATAAGGACAACAAATATGTAGTTACAAATTTTTTTGGAAATAATTTCTTTTATAACAATTCATAGAACAATCATTTGAAATAGGAACATAGAAATTTCACTGCTCTTCATAAACTCAGCATTCACACTGAATTATAATAAGATAGGAATAAACTTGTCATACAGTAGGTAGAAATTGCTGACCTCACCCAAGAAAAATTCTTCTAGGACTATTTGAGAAATTTTATTTCTACACAGTGGTCAATTTTCACACAAAACAATCATGCATTATTTCTATTTGTTATGACTAATTTTGCAGATAATATGCTCTTCCTAAATGTTTCTAGTTTATTTTATATTATCATCTTCTGCTTTAATACTGCTATTACCATTAATAGCTACCATCTTTTGAACACTTCCTTTGTATGTGATGGCCATCTTAGTCAGTTAGAATACCATTTCTTCTCCTTAACTACTGTGGTATAGACATTATTTGTCTTAAAAGAAAAATGAATCAAGCACACAAAATATTTGTGTATGCATACATATTATATATTTGTATTACAAAATTGATTCCAGTGCATCTGACTCTAGAACAGCTTTTGGAAGGATTCACTTATCATATCCAACACTGTATGAAGAGATAGTAGAACATCATAGGATTACAAAGAGTGCTTTGTTAGCAGATATACAATTAATAAGGAATATAATATACATAACATGTGAGGGTGTGTTTGTCTTAGTCTCTTGTTTTTCCAAGACAAAGTGTCACATACTTGGTAACTAATAAAGTAGATAAGCATGTTGTTTATAGTTACATATGCTAGGAAGTTCAAAATTATGTGGCTATATCTGGCTTGAATTTTTTTTTTTTTTTTTTTGCTTTGCCACCATGTGATAGTAGAGGGGATGGAGAGGAATTTCTATTTTATAGCATACCCCTTTGGTGTGGTTCAAATAGATATGGACGCCATACACTTGTGTTTGAATGCTTGGCCTATAGGGAGTGGCAATGTTGGGAGGTGTGGCCTTGTTGGAGTAGGTGTTGCCTTGTTGGAGAAAGTATGTCACGGTGTGGGCAGGCTTTGAGGTCTCATATTTGCTCAAGCTGTGCGTAGTGTGGGGGACAATACACTTCCTGTGGCCTCTAGATCCAGATGTAGGACTCTCAGCACCATGTCTGCCTGCATGCTACCTTGCTTTCCTCTGTCATGATAACAGACTAAACTTATGCAACTGTAAGACAGTCCCAATTAGATGTTTTCCTTTATAAGAGTTGCTGTGGTCAACAATAGAAACCCTAACTAAGACACAACAATAGAAACCCTAACTAAGACATCCTTACTGTGACAATAGTATCACTTTATTTAGGAAATATTTACAAAATGCCCCCTTCATGTTCCCACCGCTTAATTCTGTCGAGATGACAAATTTCTACATGAGTGGTGAGAAGGACAATCATTCAAACGTGACAGTGATAATGCATATGAGAGGGTGAGTGTTCTTACACAATCTGAGTAGTGCTAAGAAACGTATTGTATAAGCCAAGCTGACTCTTGAAGTGAAGTGGTTATTAGGCAAGATAGAGGGACTAAACTAAAGAGACATAAGTAGAGGTGGCTGACAAGAGGCATTTAAATATGACTGGAAATGTGGAAAAATGACTGGTCTCCAAGGACTTTGAGCTAACAGGAATATGGGTGATGGTGATACCAAGAGATTTGGAAAGGGATATCGTGGCAGGTTTGCAAATCCTTTGTCATACATGAGGTCTGAAACTGATCTTTCCACCAAAGGAAAACCATAAGGAAAGATGACACTATATTCTGAAAACATGGGAAGGTTGAATAAGTGAAGAAAGAAACATACAAGGGAAATATCTGGTAAAATTAGGTGCAATTCTTCTCATTAGAGGTGAGTGTGAGGAGAAATAAGCAGTATCAGAGACAGAAGGGAGAGTGAAGGAAACAGTGGTTATTGTTTCAATATAAGACTGCAAGGGTGGGCCGGGCGGTGGTGGCGCACGCCTTTAATCCCAGCACTCGGGAGGCAGAGGCAGGCGGATCTCTGTGAGTTCGAGGCCAGCCTGGTCTCCAAAGTGAGTTCCAGGAAAGGCGCAAAGCTACACAGAGAAACCCTGTCTCGAAAAAAAAAAAACAAAAGAAAAAAAAAAAAAAAAGACTGCAAGGGTGAATCACAGATCAGTCGCATATTTGGAGCTTTCCATGATGGAGAGGCTTCACCAGTGCAACCAGCAAAAGAGCAGATCACCAGGCAGACAGGACATAGTGAGCTAACTGGGAACATATTAAGATTTCCCTATGGAATGACTAAAGTAGAGCCCCACCCTCCAACCCCTCCATGTTACTGTTTCCTTTCCTATTTTTATTCTTTGTTACATTTTCATGCATGTCTCTCTCTATGTGTGTGTGTGTATATATATATATATATATATATATATATATATATATATATATATATATAATATTTATATATTACTCAATATATATGTATATATACTAGTGTATGAATAGAACAATTATGCCTAAGAATATCTGGGTAATCATAGCTATTATTAGTATTACTTTCATCATTTATTAAAAGTGATTGACTCCAGAGTTATGGACTGTCTAAGCCAACACTCTACACTCTGCTGAATAAATTTTCATATTGTCAGCCTGAATTATGGGTTTAAACACCTTGTTACTGACAACAAATCAGAGCCAGAGAGGAAAGTTAGCATACTTTATAACAACTCTAAAGTGATTAGGGCATGCATTTTTAGAATAATAGATACAAAATTTAAGTTATGCTCGTAATGGAGAAAAAATAAGTAAACTCAAACATCAAAAGTCAGCTTATAGGTCAAAGTAAACATGCAGAGAAGAAAGCACCCAGGAGAAATGATCCTGCAAAGCTCTTGAAGCTAAATGGTACTTGATAATTTATTCAGAAATGATATACATAGACTTGCGCCAGAACATACAGTCTCTAAGTAGAAATAATTCATCACTTTCCATCTTCTTTAGTAGCCAAGACCTCATATTAACCAATATTCTCATTTAAATTATAGTCTTTCCAAAGATATTCTTCCAAAAACTCTACCATAAAAATATATGTATTTTATTTTCAGCCTTAACTAAAAACATACTCTCAAAAGAGATTTTCTCTTAAATATATCCAGGCCACAATGCATTTAAGATAGGACAGCGTGGTTTGCCTTGTGTGGAATTTATTTTCCTTTCAATTCTTTATGTGGTCTTAATTGAACAATCACTTATGTAAGGAGGTTGGGGGGAGACCAAATGGCATTATCGTTACCTCATCTACAAGTAGATTTGCATACTTTACATGTCTTGACTGTTTGTCTGAGTTACTGATCATATGTTTCATTTAAAACACTCTCATAGTTATTGGAAAAAACTTCACCATTAATAAAATTTTATTGGTTTTCTTTATACCTTTAGCTTTCTGACATCTCTCCATTCTTCTACAGGCCTTTTCTGTCAATTCTAAGCATTTAATATAGGAAAATAAACCTTTATATTTCATACCATTATAAAAATGCTCTCTTTTATTTTTATGAAGATGAATGATGTATATGGTCAGAAAGACAAATGATGATTCCGTTTTAGAGTCAGCATATAATAATTACAAACATTAACACCTGCATCTTTTGTTCCAACAAATTTCAATTTTCAATGCATGTGAAAGGAGTGTGAATCGCCCAGGTGTGGCGATGATTGTCTATAATCAGAGTACATGGCAGTCTGAATCACAGAGATTACCTACTAAAGAGTGCTCTGCGCTACTACATAATCATAAGGTATCTGGAAAAAATAATTTTAAAAAGTATAATTAGGTATTAATGGGAAATTAGACTAAGTAGAAAACGAGGCAAATAATGTAAAAGCCACAAACATAAGGATCTAATAAGGAATTATGAGTCACATTTATGGAGAATGTCTTTTTTATTATTTATATAGTTTTCATATTTTTATGAGATAGGGGATATCATAAATTATCTTGTTAAGGAGGTATTGATAAAATAAGTTGGTTGGATGGTCACAAAGTAAATGCAGGAGTCAAATTTTAAATTTCAGCTTTCTGAATCTGTAAAGAAATTATGAGCAGTAAACAAAAATATGGTTTGTGTTTACTCTATACTTTGAGATTGAGAACTAATTCTATTGATTATCATTTCTACTGAGGGAAATGGAATCCCAGAGAATGTAATTGTTAATGTAAGCTGACTTTGGTCTTCTAGAGTAAGGAGATTTTTTTTTATTATTATTACTAAGTACAAAAAAAAATTGAAACATAATTTTGTATATAGCTCTGGGTGGTCTGAAATTCACTATGTAAACTAACCAAGGACTCATAGAGGTACTCCTGCCTCTGGTGCTGGAGTGCTGGGGCTAAATTGCGCACATTATTCTTGGCCAGAGAAAAGCATTGATTATTGTAAAGCAACTCCACAACTAGGAGACCTCAAACATACAGGCAAAACCTACAGGCAACCGAGCAATGTTATGAGCAGGAGGGATGATATTCTTCAGGGAGAAACATACCAATTTGTTTTCCAGTGCCAGGTTGTAAGCCTCGGAGACATGCATATGTGTAGCACTGTGCAGATGGACCAGGTTAACTTTAATAATACATATTTACATCCATATATATACATGTAATAGCAATTGATAAAGGGGGAGACCACAGGCTTAGAGGAGAGCAGAGAGGAGTATATGGGAGTATTTGGAAGGAGGAAGAGAGAAGGAAGAAATAATACAATTATATTTTGACCTCAAAAATAAAATGAGATGAAAGTTAATTATTTCATGATAAGATGGAGAAATGGGTATGTGGATATATTTTATTTGTATGTTAATAAATAAAGTTTACCTGGAGATCAGAGGAAATAGCAAGTCACTAACACAAAAAAGCAGTGATAGCACACACCCTTAATCTGATCACTTGGCAGGCAGGGTCTCTGTGTTCAAAGCCACACTAGGGAACAGAGCCAAGCATGGTGACAAAGGACTTTAATCCCAGTACCAACCATAGAGACCTGGAGGTCTGTACAGACAGGCAATGACAAGGAAGTTAGGTAGCTGGGCTAAGAGTCAATGAGAGGACAGAAAAGCAAGACAGTAAAAGTGCATGTAGACAGAAAGTAGTTCACTTTTGGAAGCTACAGAGCTGATGAGGTAAGGTGGTTGGTGGCTCTCACTATTTCCCTGTTCTCTAAGGCTTTCACCCCTATATTTGGCTCTGTGATTTTTATTTAATAAGACTGCTTAAAAATTCGGCTACATGGGTGGTTCTCTGATGAATGAGAAGCAGCTAGAGTGTGTCAATAGAAATCAGAAAATTTATTAATGCAGATTTCTTTTGGTTTTCATCTTCATCTCCTAGATTTTTGATTTTTTTCATATGATAATATCTGAAGTTTTGTTTCTACTAGGGGAAAGGGGAATGAAACCAAAAAGTTCTAGTTACAAAATATCATTTAAATTGCACAGATCACTTGTGATTTAATTCTCCTGACCAAAAATCAGGAATGAGGCCCAGGGAGCTTGAGAAGTTTTTGGTTGAAACATGGTTATTATGGAATCGTTGCTCAACTCTCCCTTTAGCTCAGATGCTCTGAGCAGAAGAGACAGTTCAGCAAATGAAAGTGCTTGTCCTCTGAGCCTGATGACCTGGGTTCTGTACCTAGAACCCACTTCTAAAGATGTGGAAAGAAAGAACTGATTCCTGAACGTTCTTTGAGTTCCACAATTCTGCCATGACATATGCTTGTGTTTACACACACAAAGGAAGTAATAATGATAATTAATAATTTTAAAGAATAGATCCAATGGTCTCTAGCCTGGTATAAGGGCAATCATCCAGCATTGCTAAATTCAGATTATTTTTGTTCAACTTACCACTCATCTACTGAGCAGTATTTTTGTAGGATTTATTAGTTTGGTATTTACTTTCTCAAAGCTGGAATAAGCTCTAAGATTCTTATTTCTCAACAAACATATTAATTTCTCCTTTCTCAGATGCCATACTGCATCATGATCTAAAGTTGCTAGTTGATAATGATGAAAGGTTAAGTTTTTTTCACCTATTATTTTCCTTTCATGCTTTTTTGTAATAGGTTCTCCATGGCATAAATGCACATGGGCCAACTTATATCCTAGTCCTTCTCCCACAAAACTGTATTGTTATAATAGCCTCCTGTTTTGTTTAGGTGCTTTGGTAATCACTTCTTACTCAGTTCCTACAAATTCCCGTGTTGAATAGATTTTTCTATACCTTATGCAATTCAAAATTAGCAGAGCTGAATGATGTCCCTTAGATTTTTTTGTGTGTGCACAGAAGATTCTATATTAGACATATGTTAAAAAATAATTCATCTCATCCTGGTTATACAACTGTGACTAGGAAGTTGCTGAATTCAATAAAAATTATTTTGTAGAAAAATAAAATGGAAAGATTTATGATTGGCCCCAAGTATCAAGAAGACTCATGCAATCAGTAGAGTGAATATTTCAGGAGATAATCAGTGTGTACCTGGTTTTCCCTTATAGTGGTAATTTCATTCTTTGTACTCCATGGATTCTGGTTCTGTTCTTAAATATGTATTTTCTTAATGATTTATAATAGATTCTATTAGAAATGTTCTACCATAATTACTAAGATTTTTTGAGATAATTTATTACCACATATATTGGCATGTAGAGTAAAGTATAGGAGAGTGCCTTCCTCTGGTGGAAAAGTATGTTGATGATATATGAAGTCTAATGTCACAGTAAAATAATGGGGGTGCATCAGCCCTGGAGAAATGGCTGAACTCATAACTGGTAAGTAGACCCAGTGAACAAAACTAATTTTTCTTATGGCATAGATATTTTCGTCATGAAACAAAACAGAGTCTACACTGACCTGGGCAATATTTTATGCACAACTAACTGCATTTAATGAGTGTTGAAAGGTGTGCCTTCTCCTGGGCATGATGGGCATTTGCAGTTTGCTTTCAGCTATAGCACTCTGGGGAGTCTGAGATGTAGAAATGAAACATTCTCAGATATTTTTATAATCCAAGCTTATTTTCCAGGAATGAAATTATATAACAGGTTTCTGTAGTCTAATTGCTTCCAGAAAATTCTACTTATAGTAATCAAACCTAAGCATCCATTCTTGAAATAACATTAAATCCTACACTTTGTTATTAGTTCTCTGGCTTCTGTGCTTCTAGAATTATGGGAAACTGGTTCTAATGAATCCTTGTGCATCCACAAGGAATCTAAAATGTCCCTTTCTTTTTCCGTTTTTTTTTAAATTAAGTTTATTCATTTATTTTACATCTCGACCACAGTTTCTCCTCTCTCCTCTCCTTTCATTGCCTTCCCAAACCTTACCTCTGCCCCACCCCACCTGATTTCAATGCTCCTCTGATTCTGTTCAGAAAGGGGCAGGCCTCCCATGGGTGTCAAAGAAGCATGGCATATCAAGCTGAGGTGGGACTAAGCTCCTCCCCTTGTATTAAGAATTGGTAAGGAAACCCAGTATGAGGAATAGGTTCCCCCAAACTGACAATGCATCAGGGACAGGCCTGGATCCCACTTCTAGGAGTCCAAGTAGACCAAAACTACACAACTGTCACACATATGTAGAGGGCCTAGGTAAGTCCCATGCAGGGCCTTAGCTGTCAGTGGTATCTGTGAGCTCCTATGAGCACAGGTTAGTTGTCTCTGTGGGTTCCCTTGTGATGACCTTGAACCTCTTGGCTCATACAATCCTTCCTCCATCTCTTCAACAGGATGCCTAGAGCTCTGTCCAGTGCTCAGCTATGGATCTCTGCATCTGCTTCTATCAGTTACTGGATAAAGGCTTTCTGATGACAATTGTTTTTCATTTTAAACATATTTTAAATTTAAAATATAATTTATATATATATGTGTGTGTGTGTGTATGTAAATATATACATATGGAGTAATATATTTATTCCTAAATATGTAAGTAGAACCTGCTCAGTTCATATAATTTTACTTGTATTTGATCTCAGGGGCTGTTCACGTGTCATTGTTATTATTAATTAGGATACTCCTCTTTGGGGTAAACTATATCTACTGATTTCAGCATTCCTTAGTTTGTTTGGGTTTTTTGTTGTTGTTTGTTTTTGTCTAGGTTTGGGGCTCCCTGTTATTCCCCTTTTCTTATTAGCTTGTACACTGTTGTTGCCATTTTTCAGATTTTGTTTCAACAGACAAGGTCATGGGCCTTCATGGGTGTAGCTTCTCTGACATTTTGTGAGACAAAATCTCACAGCAAAATTTATTTTTGTTGCAGCTTTACCTTGCCATCTTTAATGACACTCTTAATGAGGTGCCTCTGAGAAACTCTGTGACTGGGAATAACATCTGGAATGTACAGCTGAGTGGCTTTTCCAGATCTCTGAGAGATACCATTATTGGATTCATCTTCATTGCTTTTTTACAGTTATATGCCTGGTGGGGCTGTGTTCTGCCTTACTGGTTAAAACACAGCAGTTTGGATGTGTTTCAGTAGGATAATAAGATTACCAGGTATTTGTTCTGCAGTGGTGCCTGATACTTGACTTCTAAGCCAATACTCTAAGTTTAAGAGGTGTGTGTGTGTGTGTGTGTGTGTGTGTGTGTGTATCAACGGCAGCTCAGACTTTTTTTGGGAAATAGCATATAGCACATTGTATATAGCAATAGTCAATTTATTGAAACACACAGTTAATTAAAAATGATGTAAGCAATCTTGGAGTTTACTGTCTTATGCTGTATTCCCAGACACTAGTAAGTGATAGAGAAAGGATCATTTAGAAATTCAGTTTCCTTCTATTGCGGCCTTATCATCCTCTACTGTTATCCCATAGGCGACTATATCTGTTTATAACACCAATATCTAATTCCAATATTTGGGGAACTAAGCATGAAGCAAGTGGTTATCTTATAAAAGAAGATGATATGGAACTATGAAAACTCTAATACCAAAATTAAGATCATATTGACTTAAAAGGACATGTGTAGATGTGAGGAATGTTTTTATTAGCAGAATGTGGACCTTTGGTTGATGATTAAATCCATGGTGATAGGTTGAAGAACAGTCTTTGTAAAAAAAAAAAAAAAAAAAAAAAAACAAAACACCATGGAGAGATGTTATTGGGGGAAAATAATGGGTGGCTATTTTAATGATATTTGCAACATAAATCATTGATGATACAAAAATGTTATTCAAATTCTATTTCTTTCATCATATCCCGTGTCTTGTCAAATTATTTGAGCAGAGACCAAGAATAAGAGCACTTAATCACATTTTGTCATTTTTGCTGTAGATCTAAGACTGAATAGCTTACTATACCACTCCATTTACAGAGTATGCAAAACTTAAGATATGTCCAGAAGTGATACCTGTAAAGGACGTGGAAAAAGAAGAAACTTATTTTCTCTACTGGTAGGAGTGCAAACTAATATAACCATTATAGAAATTATAATTCTATAATTTTTCAAAATTTAAAAAATAAAACTATCATGTGATCCAGCTATTTCACTACCTGTTTTCACTCCATATAATGCCATAAAGACACTTACGCACCTTTGGTAATTGCTATTGTATTTACTAAACAAAGAAAATGAAGACAACTTAGTTGTTCATCAACAGATAAATGGACAATGGAAGTCTGGTAAATACATAAAGTGGCATATAATTCAGACCTAAGGAAATTTTAAATGACAGAATTTGCATGAAAGTTGATATAATTCTAATGGATAATAATAAGCAAGTTTGCACAATCTCAAAAAAATCCAACAAAATGCATGCTCCCTGAGGTATGCAGATTCTAGCCTAAAATATATACATGTATGTAAAGTGTATATATCAGTATACTACCTATAATGGAGAGGAAGAAAGGGTAATAAAAAAGACAAATTGCTTACTACTAAGCCCAGAGATGTAACATCCTTTTGTGTCACTCCTTTGAATGCTTTCTCAAAGTCTAATACCTTTTAAATGCAAAATGTGTCTGTAAGTCAGTAGTGACTCCTTTTGATTTCACAAGGGCCTATAACCTTACTTGAATATTAAATTATGGTTTTCAATTGAATGTTTCCATAGGATGTAGTTCTTTGTAAGTATATTTAAATGTATAATATTGCATTCTTTAAGCAATAATTTTAGCTACTTAAATTATAGAATGATTATATTTAACACATAATATGATAATTATGTGTAAACTACCAAAATTTTAAAAATTCTAAGGAAAATTTGGAATACTAATTTATTGTTCTTGAATCTCAAAGACCAACACAACAGGAATGTGAAAATATTGACAAACTTTTTTCTTTTACATCATATGCTGTATTTCTAAAAGTTATTATTGAGAAATATATATATTTTGGTTGAAAAAGTGAATATTAAAAATATAAGGAAATTACAAATATTTGAATTTTTTATAAGTGAAGAATTAATGAAGATTGCTGGCCATATAATGCTCTTCATTAATATCTTTAAATGATTTTCCTAATATCTCTAGCAAATAATGGGTGCTCAGATAAGTGGAGTGTATAATTGCATTCCTTCATAATTCTAGGAAGAACTGTGTCTAAATTATTTTGTGCAAGAATTACAAAGATATTTGGATATCCCCAAAGACCTTTTGGTCCGTCAATCCAAAAAATGTATCAAACCAATAGACAATAATTCTAGTTATCTATATAAAATATTATTCTCAGCAAGTATTCCAAAATACACATTATAATGTGTTTTCAGAAAATAATTAAAAAATTAATTAGAAAAAGTAAATGTATTCAAGAATGTTTCATATTATATATGTATTAACATGAATTAATGTATATATTATTGATTTGGTTTGATGTTTCTATATGTGCATACAGCATTGCTATTATGAATAGGTTGTTCAGTGTCATGACCTTCTTCCCCTCTTTTCTTTTTTGCTTTGATGTAGTAGAAGGAGTATTTTCATTTTAAGTATATGAAAAATAAATGCATTTCTAATTATAATTCAGAAATTTAAACTAACAAATGATCCATTCAAGAAATGGTCTTCACTTCCGAACAGAGAGATCTCAAAAGAAGAAATTAAAATGGCTGCAAAATATTTCAAAAGCTGTTCAGCATCCCTCGCAATTAAGGAAATGCAGATTAAAATAACTTTGAGACTTCATCTTACCCCAATCAGAATGGCAAAATCAACAAAAACAACTGACAACAAATGCTGTAGGAAGGGTGGAGAAAAGGGAGCTATCATTGACTATCGGTAGGATTGTAAACTGGTCCAGGTTCTCTGGAAATTAGTGTGGACAGAATCCTAAAAAAAAGATAAACACACATCGGCCCATATGATCCTGCTAAACTGTTCCATGACCTACGGCTAAAGGATTGACATCTCGCTCCATAGATAATTCTTCAGCCATGCTCATTGCTGATAGATTCGCAATAGATAGAAAGTTGAAACAACTTATTTGTCTTTCAACAGAAACAACTTATTTGTCTTTCAACAGAAATTCTCACTGCTTATCAATTTACATAAATGATACATTTGAATTTATTTATTCTTCTCTCATATATTGTATCCTGACCACAGTTTCTCCTCCTTCCATTTCTCCCAGCCTCCCCATCACCTCATCTCCCCCAGACCCACTCTTCCTGCATTTCTCTCCAGAAAAGAGCAGGCCTCCCAGGAAATATTAACCAAACACAGCATAACAAGTTACAATAAGACTAGCCACATAGCATCATATCAAGGCTGGACTAGGCAATCCGGGAGGAGGAAAATGGTCACAAGGGCAGGCAAAAGAATCAATTCCCACCCCCACAAGAACACCAAGATGCACAAAAATACCAAATGACTTATCTAGGACCCATACAGGCTAAGGGTTGTTGCTTCAGTCTCTGTGAGTCTCTATGAGTCCTGTTTAGTTGACTGTGTTGGGTGTTATTCTTTTTGTGAGAAGGGTCTTACTATGTAGCCCATGCAGGACAGATTTATGGATGAAGCTGCTTCAACCATAAGACCTTCTTCCTCTGCTTTCATAGTGCTGGGTCCTACAATCCTTCCTCCCCTACTTCTGCTGGGTTCTCTAAGCTCCACCTAATGTTTGATTAAATTATACTTTTTAAATGAGTGCTATACACCAAAATAGTGTGTCTATTATACAATTTTCATTTCTGCTTTCCAGTTTTCTGTTTTTCCAGAGTTGCTAGAAATTGAAGATGGCTCAATTGTTCACTTTTACTTCAAGTATTTATTTGCTGTAGCACAGATTAGATTAGTGATATGCCATTGCACTGGGCTAGACTCTTGCTCTAACTATTACACTGTTGAGTTATGGACAGAGGATGATTTTTTATCTTATGTTAATTGTGTGTGTGTGTGTGTGTGTGTGTGTGTGTGTGTGTGTGTGTAAGAGAGAGAGAGAGGATATGAACATAGAGTATATGCAGAGGCTAAAGAACAACAAAGTTGTGCAGTTCATTCTCTCTTTCTATCTTAAATGGATTCCAAAGATTCAATAATCTCAGGTTGACAAGTTTCTAGGGCAAGAGCCTTCACCCATGAGCCCTCTTATCAGCCCATGTGTTAGGTTCTTTACTTATTGAGCCTTATGACTGAACTCGATCATGGGCCCCTTACAAAAGTGGTATAACCACTATCCAAATTTGTTTAAAAATCAGAATCCATAGAACATGAAAATCAGAAGTGTATGGTCTCATGCTCAAAAGAAGAAAAAGAATGAACAACTGTTGGACACAGATTTGAACATACTGTAGAATATTCATGGTGTCCACTCAGTTCCTTCATTCCACCTACTTGGTGGGAAAGAAATGTGGAAATCATCACTGGGAAGACAATATTTAAAGTGGGGTAGTTTGACAGCAGTGAGTCATTGCTGGCAATACCATTACAGATAAAATCACATATGTAGATGTTCTTTACTAAAGGAGGAAACAAGTCAGTGACTTGCCATAATTCCTTTGGACTTGATTAGCTGTCTGGATTACAAGCACCAGCAAACAGAGACATAGTTTCTCCTGACATTGGCATAAACTGCCATCATGAGGAGTACCATCACAAACATACCAATGCAGCAAGAGCAAGCATTCTTATGAATGGGAGACATTCTTAAGAGTGAAGATCTGGGCTTAGCTGGAAAATAGCGTCTACTTCGGCAAAACAACTGATCACTTTGCTTGGGGTCATCATAGACCCTCAGAAATTCAGAAATACGTGACTTCTATTTAATAACAGTTTACATGCTAAAATAGTTGATTTCTTTCCCGAATAAGTGTAATAAAAGTTTATCTTTGGAGTGACTGACAATTTGGGTTAGATAACTGCTTATGGGTAATGATGCTGTCCTCATCTCTTATCTCATTCTAGCCAATTTCCAAAAACCAAAGTATCTCTGGATAATGTAAAGGTAACCAAATGGGTCAAATGCCCTACGCAACATTGGGGGTCACTTTTCAAAAGTTTCTTTTAATTATTAAAAATTCTTATATTTATTTTACATACCCACCACAGATCCCCCTCCCTTCAATCCACCTCCCCCCATTCCCACTTCCTCCAAGGCAAGACCTCCCATGGGGAGACATCAGAGCCTGGTACACTCAGTTGAGGCAGGTCCAAGCCCTTCCCCCTGAATCAAAATTGTGTAAGGTGTTCTACCACAGGCAGTGAACTCCAAAAAGCTCACTCATGCCCTAGGGATGGATCCTGATCCCACTGTCAGGGGGCCCCTAAAGCAGATCAAACTACACAATTGTCTTGCCTAGTCCAGTCCCATGGAGGCTCCACAGCTGTTAGTCCACAGTTCATGAGTTTCCACTAGTTTGGTTTGGTTGTCTCTGTAGGTTTCCCCATTATGATCTTGATGCCCTTGCTCATTGAATTCATCTTCACTCTCTTCCACTGGACTCTAGGAGCTCGGCGTGGTGCTTGGTGGTGGATCTCTGCATCTGCTGCCAACAGTTACTGGATGAAGGCTCTATGATGGCAGGATATTCACCAATATCCTAACTCAGGCACCCTCTCCCCTATTGCTAGTACAAGGACACATGTTTGTTCATAGCAGCATTTAGGTAATACAAGGACTATGTTCATAGCAGCATTATTTGTAATAGTCAGAACCTGGAAACAACCTAGATTCCTCTCAACCAAAGAATGGATTAGGAAAATGTGGTAAATAGACACAAGGGAGTACTACTCAGCAGTAAAAAACAATGACATCATGAAATTTGCAGGTAAATGGGTGGAACTAGAATATATCATCCTGATTGAGGTGACCCAGATTCAGAAGGACAAACATGGTATGTACTCACTCAAAAGTGGACACTAGATATAAAGCAAAGGATAACCAGACAACAACCCATAGCTCCAGAGATGGTAGCTAACAAGGAAAACCCTAAAAGGGCCACATGGATCACCCTGGGAAGGTGAAATAGATGAGATCTTCATGAGTATACTGGGAATGAGGAGGTGCAATGCAGGGTATGGGGTGGGGGATAAGAACATAATGGAACTAGATGGTCAAGCTGGAACAAGGACTAAGAGGGAGAACAATGAAAGAGACCCCATGATAGAGGGGGACATCATGGGGATAGGGAGAAACTGGGTGCTAGAGAAGTCCCCAGGAATCCACAAGGATGACCCCAGCTTATATATTGGGGATCACTTATTAATGAAATTCAACCAGTGTTTAAATAATAAAAAAGAACACATACACACACACATATACAATTAAGATTAGAGTTCATGTTTTAGAAAATGATAAGAATAGTGTTTAAAACTTACCACTTAACCGACTTGCAAGTCACTTTAAGTTTAAGCACAACTTTTAATTGCATAGTGAAATCATATCTGAAGCCCATAGACACTTGACTTGCACAATTCCCACTTTCCTCTTTTGCAAAAGCTGGCAGATGGGCCAGTTCTCTACCAGTATTATTGAACACATTTAGAAATAATCAGCTAAGAAGTGGCCTATGGTTCAAAGGACCAGAAAGAAGGAAGTAACAACATACATACATAGCCACGTTAGAAGCTTACAGAGTGCGTTGGCATGTCAGTGGAATGGAAGGATACATACAGGTCTTTCCACATTGAGTAAAACTGGAAAAACAACAACTATGCTTTTATTCATCTCAGATGCCTATTTTGTTGATTACATCTACAATTTCAAAATAGTGCGGTTGCTTGCTGCCATCTATTTTTGCATACAGAGACATCTAGCCCCTTGCTGACCTCAGCTAGAATGTACATGCACAGTGCTTTTACCTGACAATATGCTCTGCATGATTCACTTAGCACTTCTGTAAGTTCAATAAATACATCCATGTGAATATTGGAAAGAAAGGAAACAAGACCATATATATGGTCTCCAGATGCAATCCTGCTCCCACAGAACCACTAATACAGTTCAGGTTCAGACCATTTAATTTGGAAGACTCCCAAACTCTTTGGAAACATAGACTGTTACCAGGTAAAGTGAGCTTGGCTCTGACAGACCATACCACACATGGAGCTTTCTACTTAACAGGTATACTCATTTTGTTGCTATGGTATTAGAGAGTTTGGGATCACATGAATAAGTGTTTTCTTCTCCTTATCATTTAACTAGTTCTATGAGTTACTATAATTAAGCACTGGGAAACTACCAGGTAGCTGTTATTATCCTTACCATATTTCCAGTCTTGGTTATCTCAAATATCACTTTCTTAGTCAGGCATTAACTTTCTGGCAACAAGGTTTTGCTCTCCTATTTTTCAAATAGATTTTTGTTGGAGTGATCTGCAACTTCCAAAAATAATATACATATGTTTTAGAACTAGAAATAAGCAAATGAGTGTACACAAATAGTTATAGGTTGATATTGCACATATGTGTATATATAGCAAGCAGATAGAAAATTGGTAGTTAGATAAAGATAAAATGCTATATTTATAGGGAAGTGGTAAGGAAATACATATTTTGAATTTGTATTTTAAGTCATGAAAATTAATTGTCAATAACGAAAAATGTCAGAAAAAGTAATGAGATACCTACAATAGCAGCACACATTCTTAACGACTGTGCAGGCCCTATTTTCCATAGTTCAAATGCATGGAAGCTAAGTTACTTCACTACTTAATAGCAGATTTTGAACTCAAATTTCTAAAAATGTAATGTTGGGTTACTTCCAAAAGACTACATGTATTTCATGGTATGTGGGATATTTCAGTTTAGAAAATGAAGATTACACTGAAAACTTCAAATTTGGGAAGCAAATGTTTTGCAAAATATCTAAAATTTATCCAAATATCTTTCCACTTGGAAAATATTTTTTCAACTAAGGTAATACTCATGCAAGATGGACCATTCAAAAGTATGTAAAAGTAAAGGTATAGAGAAGTGCACTATGGGCTGGAGAGATAGCTCAGCCGTTAAAGGCTAGGTTCACAACCAAAAACATAAGAGAAGTGCACTGATGATTTCTCCTGTTAAAAAAAAAAATATTGGGAAACCATAGGAATAGTGAGGAGGGCTTCAGCAAGCACATGAAGATTACTGACACTCTTTTTTTTTTTTTTACTGACACTCTTTTAAACACAATAATTCAGGTGGGATATTTTTCTATGGCTATATGACAAAATGGCAGCAAACAAAGCACACTTTTGATTTTTTAAATCTTTCTTGTTATAAAAATAAGCAAAATAGATAAAATTACATTGTATTATTAATTTTATTGATTTTTTAGATAAAAATAAAATTCTTCCACTAGATCATATAAGCAGACTCATACGTTTTCTAATCACTGAGAATTTTATGTAATCCTATGTAAAAAGAATTCATACCTCCATTATTTTGGCCTAGTGCAATTAGGCCAAAACCACCAAGGATTGATTGCTTTTGAATTACTTTATTCATCAGGAGTACACACTGTTATCACACAGGTAAACATGCTACAATCAAGACTCACAAAAAAAGAAACCCTTCCTTTTTGTGGGAAGGTTCTCACTATGTACTCTGCACTGGATGGAATTTTTGGATGAAGCTGCTTTCAGATGAAAGACCTTCTTCCTCTGCCTTCATAGTACCAGGATTAAATGCATGTACCACCATGCCTGGCAAAGAACAATTCTTATTAAAATGTAAGAGCAGGGGAAGGCTTTTTAAAGTATTTGGCCAGCAAAAATTACATGCCATTTTCTATTGTTATTATTTTAGTCTCCCATGGTCATTTATCCAAAGAACATTCTCATATAGGAATATCATTCAATACAAGAGCCACTGACTGTGCAAATCAACAATAACAAGTAAATTGCCATTTTAAGTAGACAGTACAAAATGCCATTAAGGAATATTACATGTTCCTTCAGTGAGATGGAAGATTGCTTACTTGAACACAATTAATAGGTCACCATAAAGGCAAGCTCAAGACAATCCACAGGAAAACTCTCTGAAATGGTTACATATTTCTAGAGTTCTCATGGATTCCTGAGAAAATGACAAGAAATCAATGGAGGGGTAAAAAGAAGCTTTTTAAAATGTCATGTTATTTACTGTGTTTAAAAAAAAATACTCTGTGGAGAAAGATAATCAATACACCAGCTATATTAAAGCTACAGTTTGTATGTTCTTTCAGAGAATAAACAAAATTAATGTTATATATATATTCAATTTTATTAATGTTCATTATCAATACTTCATTTAAATATCTCTTTTAGATTTTAATCATGTGCATGTGTATTTGTTTTTTGGGGTGTGTGTTTGTGCATGTGAACACAGTATATTGAGAGGCCAGAAGACATTATCAGATCCCATGGTGCTGAAGTTACAGGTGGTTGTGAATATGCCGAATTGGACAATGGAAACAGTATGCACATGTGACTTCTGTAATAGCAGCACACATTCTTAACCACTGTCAAGTTCCTATTTTCCATAGATCAAATGTATGGAAGCTAAGTTACTTCACTACTTAGTAGCAGATTTTGAACTCAAATTTCCAAAAATGTAATGTCAGGTTATTTCCAAAAGACTACATACATTTCATAGTATATAAAATATTTTAGTTTTGAAAATGAAGATTACATTAAAGATGTCAAATTTTGGAAATAAACATTTTACAAAATATCTAAAGTTTAGCCAAAGATCTTTCCACTTGGAAAATAATTTTTCTACATCTGTTTCTATGTGTTGTATGACTCTTCACTGATAGTCTATTATTTTTGACTCTAGAACAAAAGGACAATGTTAGCCTTAAGAAGCCATTCTAACCAAGTTCAGCTTGCTAAATGACCAAGTCAATGTGCCTGTAGGATCATGGGCAATTTATAGGCACACATACCAATCCCATAATTACTAATTTATATATTCTTGTAGAAAGGATGGAGCATTTGAACCTCATATGCCTCCCGAGTCTCCAGATCTCTGCCCATTCCAAAAGAAGTGTTCTAATGGGTAGAGTTTTCTAAGCCTCATCTGTAGGAAATCATGTCTGCTCTGATTTCTAAATGGGTAAGATATGTCATGTTCAGAGGACTGAGCTCCACAATTATTCCACTTTTCCTTTCTCCAGGAGAAATAATTTGAGTTGGGTATCTATCTGAGCATTCTTTTGTAAGTGCTATTTCTGTCCTTAACTAAGGGCAATATAAAGCCACTCTCAGCTGAGTTCCTAGTTCATAGACCATAGTGTCCTTTAAAATTTGTCATTTAGGAAATGACAATATTAAAAATGAAATGTAAGAAACTGAGAAACGGGAAAAACATAAAATATTAATAACTACTGGTGTTAATAAGAGTCAGCTAATAATTTAACTGACTCAACATTATTATCTTATATATATATACATTTTGTCTTGAAACCAAAAACTACAGTGCCCATTAAGATATAAGACCTATTCTTTTATGTGAGAAAAGTTTACATTATTGAATTTTCTTTGGGAGCCACTATTCTTAAAACAATATTGTTTCAATGACACTGGGGAGTCCATGCAAAGGGTTGGAGGGAGAAAAGAGAAGAGGTAAATTAGATAATTATATTTTAATTTCAAAAAATTAAAATAGATTTTACTGAATCTACTGTTTTTTTCTATAAACAAAACAACAAACTGTGGGTGATAAGACAGTTGGTTAGTGTAGTAAGCTGAATAGTTTATCATTAAGTCAAATGTTGAAATATACTTCTCAGAAAAGAAAAAAAATATATACTTCAAAACATTGTTAATCATTGGCAAAGACCTGATGTTCATCAGTCATGGTAGAGATGTACAATGAAGATGATATTTTCATGCCTGTGAGCACACATCCATTCCACAGCCAATCTACTGAACAGGAATTTTAAACTTTAAGTATTATTTAAGAGATGTATTTTGTAATGCTATGGCCATAGACAGTTATTTATCTGATGGAACTAAGCAATGTAAATTGAAAACCTTTTGGAAAGAATTTACTTTTTCTAGAAGTCATTAAAAGCATTGTCTCACAGGACAAAGTCAATATGTAAACCTTAGTTATGAAAGGTTGTAAGAAATTATTTTATCCACAGGAAAATAGCTCCAAATCTCATTAAATCAAGTGAATGTGATCTTCATATTGAACACAAATTATAAGCTAAATGTTTTAGAAATATGTGCACATAATGTCAAATGATACATCATAGTAAATGTTTGAAATATATCACTAATACAGTGTGGCATCTTGAAATTAAAACTAGCTTAGTTTTATTTTATGTAAATTAATACAGATGCAGTAACCATCTGAGTTCTCGATGAAATAATAAATATATTTTATTAAAATGTTTAAATGATACAATAAAATAAGTAGGACAATATCAGCAGACATTAGGATGTCCACCTACAATGTTTTATCGTATGTCTGTATGCATGTGTGAGTGTTAATGCATTAATGTAAATATGATTACTTGCATATGTGGTCAGGAGACAAGCGAAAGCTAAGGTGTGGCCTTACCTTCTACCTTGTTTGAAACATGCCTGAATCTTTGTTCTTCCCTGCTTTCCCTGACAGGCTTGCTGGCAAGAGAGCTTCCAGGGACTTTCCAGTCTCTGATTCCCTACTGGAATTATGGCATTGCAGACACACGCTACTGTGTCCGGCTTTTAAAACTGTCCTGGGAATTTGAATTCACATTCTTGTGCTCATGTAGCAGATACCCTAATTACTAAGTTATTCCTCCGATCCACATGTCACATTTCTTAAACAAAATAGAAAACATTCCTTAGTGAGTAGCTTTGTTAATTAGAGAATTATTTCATTCATAGTGAGTAAAAATAGTTTCTACAATCATGTGGTTTAGTGTAAATATGTCTCTTTGTTGACTATGTTATGACCTTACATTATTTACTTAAGTTGACTATGTTGTTGACCTTACGTGATTTACTTAAATGTTCCTGTTTCCTTTATCTACAACATACATTTTAAATAATATTTCTATATTGTTTTCTTATCTCATGTTTATATTCTTTGTTTTGATGTTGATGACTTGAACACATTACAAGGCTAATGTGCATATCCCATAAATAAATCCACATACACCCGGAGTATGATCGTCACAAACTGTAAACCCTTTATATTAGTAGTTGGCTGTGGCCAATACCAAAGCTATCACATATATTTTTTTCCTGCATTGTGTCAAAGTATTGTCTAGAATTAATTTTCCCTTTTTGCTGTTTTTTTGCTTTAGAATTTTACACTAAGTCTCTCTGAGGGTGTAGGCACTTTTAAAAAATTTTAAGTTTTTTTGAAATCTTCATGATCTTATTAAAATCAGAACATAGGAGGCACTGATAACCAGGAGAGTCTAAAACACTTCTACTTTTTCCAAATAGTCAATGCACCATGTTGAACTTCACATGTTTGAATGCGGTCAGGCAGATCTAAATGCACCATGAATTTTGTCATTATTTCTGCTGTTAGACCTGGATTACTGCCAAGCTATAAAAATAGTTTAGACATGAGTGAAGTGGGGAAACCACTCATGGGGAATAGCCCCATTAACCTTTTCCCTTGAAACGAAGATTGCAAAATCAGTCAAATATTCAGATGAGGAATCTTGACTCTCTTTTCTAAGGACAGAATGTCAGGGAAAAACCAGGTAATCTAATTCCTGTTGATTTCAACCATTCCCACTTACAGTAGGTTGTAATTAATTAAATTTTTAGTTGTTTTCTACTTAGGAAAGTTAAATACCTTAAAAAATAGAAAAAATATTATTTCAATATTAACTAAAGAAAATCTTCCTTCTTCTTTTAAAAACATAATTTACAACATTTCTAAATTGATTCCTCTCCCTCCAGCTTCCACTATGTCTCCTTCCAACTCCTTTTTAATTGATGACATCTTCCTTATTGCTACACACACACACACACACACACACATACACACACAGGTACACTCATGTAAGTCCATTTAGTGTTGTTCATAGGTGTATGTCTTAAGACTAGGCCACTAAAGACTAGGTGATCTGACAAACGATATGTCCCTGGAGAAGACCCTTTCTCAATGTTCATTAATTGCCTGTAGATCTTCAAAATGGGGTTTAGTCTTGTAAGATTTTCCCCATCTTTATTGGTATTGGTATCATGTTGTTATTGTGTTATTCTTGTTTAGGTGAATGTATTTCTAGACTTCAAGGATTCAGCATTCTTGAAACATTATAGAAAACTCTGTCTTCTAATAGATGTCCTGGTTCTCTGGCTCATTGATTTTTCCAGCTTCTGTGATAGTCCTTGAGCCTTAGGTGTATAGGTTTTTGTTCCCTAGATGTAACAACTTGGCTGGGAAACCCATAGATAGTAGTTCTCTTCATTTTGACTTGTTGCAGATTTCTATAATAGGTTCTGGTAGTTTCCTGCATAAAGAATACATTTTCTAGCTTCCCTTGTGAACTATGGAAGCCATTTCAGCCTATAGAAGGGATCACACCACATTTTCCTCTGTATTTTGTCTATCTGCACATACGGGTGACAAAGTTGTCCCTTCCTATGAATAAACATGATCCCTCTTAAGGTCAGACCAAGCCTTTCTTTCTTTCTACATCTGTTTCTCTACAGCTGCCTTTTAAATAATCTAATATATGGTTCTGAAACCTGGAATGGGGAATCTGAGCCAACTAGTGGCTTGATCCCACACTTGAACCAAGCTCCCTGGTCTCATATGCTTCTTGGCTCCAGGCCAAAAGAGCTGGCAGCACCACCCATCTCTCTCGGGCAGCTTATCTCCTCCTCATCCTTGTCCTCGACATCATCCTTGTCCTTGACCTTGTTCTCCTCCTCTTCTTCTTCCTCTTTCTCCTTCCTCCTCCTGTTTTCTTCATCTTCCTTCTCCTCCTTCTTGTCGCTGCCCTTTTTCTCACATCTTACTACCCTCTGAACTATGTGGGAAGCCAGATTGCATTCAACCAGGACAGGCACACAGCGTAACAAATCTCTAGGAAAAGGTAATCTGGACCTAACTCACAGCTACCCTGGTTAGGTTAGGGGCTCAATGGAGCTTTCTTACATCCTGCTCAGTTGAAGGCATGGAAAATTTTTGGCTGGTTTTGAGAAAGTTTGGTGGATTTCTCCACTGGCCTACCACTCCATTAGCTAAAAGCTCTGACAACCTTCCACTGGCTCTGTGGCTGGAATTGTACACATTTTGGATGAGCTTACATTTCAGGCTCACTTGGTATTTCCATAACTTAGAGAACCCTCTAAGCAACATGATATTGACCCCTTTCTTTACCTTGGTCCTTTACCCAACAATGGGTTCCAAATTCTCCATGCCAAACAGGATTACTTCTGGTTAATCTGCAGAACTCCATTTGGGAGACTTTATAATGTTTTCATTTCTCAGTCTGAATCTGGTCTCAATATACATTGGACAAATGGTCATGGATGGCCCAAATTTGGAACTTTAAATTTCTAATACCTAAATTGACTTAGATAACACTATAAGAGGAAATGGAAGAGTAGTCTGAGAACTCATACATCAATAAATTCCAAGCTCATTCAAAATTTTTCTCCTGGCTCTGGTATACCACCATGTCCAGAGTCAGGATGCTCTCCTGTAGATGTAACCAACCATCTTATTAAAATAAGAAACACAGAACCAATGTAAAAGAGAAAGCCAAGAGGTCAGAGCTCAGAGCTAAAATCTTACCTCCTGCGGTGCTCCTACCTCCTCAAAAGAGAGCTACTTCCTGTGTGTCTGACTTTAAATAGTCTTTCTGTTCTGCCTTCTCATTGGTTGTAAACCCAAACACATGACTGCCTTGTCACTGCCTGTAAGTACAGCGCTCCAGGTCTTAAACGCCTATGTCTCCAATGCTGGCTGTATCCCTGAACACACAGAGATCTACCTAGCTCTTCTACCAAGTGCTGGGATTAAAGGCATGTGCCGCCGCCGCCGCCGCCGCCGCCGCCGCCACCACTACCACCACCACCACCACCACCACCACCACCAGGCTCTTGCTATGGCTCTAATAGCTCTGACCCCTGGGCAACTTTATTTATTAACATACAATTAAAATCACATTTCAGTACAAATAAAATACCACCATACTCTCCATTTCTTCTGGCCCTCTAAATCTGTATATGTTCCTAACTATGGTATCATAGAACTCTTTTTTACCTTATGCCACATCTACTTGATCCTTTTTGCCTAGTTATGGTTATGCCTCTCCAAACCTATAAAATCCTGCTGTGTCTTTAACAGCTAAGAGGTAGAATCACTTCAAGTTGTTTGTGCTCATCTACAGAAACACACACACACACACACACACACACACACACACACACACAGACTAGTTATGGAAATGTAGATCACTAGATTCTGTCTGCAGAGATCCAGATGTCTTTCCGGTATGGATAATATTGAAAAACAATAATGTTTCATCCTGCTCTACATTACTGAAATGGCTGGTTCTGGAGTTGGAATTGGGCCCCTCTGCTCCAGACCCAAGCATGTTTATTTAAAAGTTTTCTCCACAGTCTCTGTCCTAGATCAGGATGGCCACCTGACTCTGTAAAGTCAGAGAAAATGAGAGAAAATCAGAACAGCCCAGGAAAAGACAGTCTGTACTTAAAAACAGCTAAAAGCTAAACTATTCCCAAAAGGGATTACTGTTACTTATCTCATACTCCTTTTCATTGTTTTATTTAACTAAATAACTCCTTCTCTTTATCTTTGCAATGTTTGCTAATGTATAAACTTTATCTTAAAATCTATGTGGTTTAAAAAGTCTAAAATTCCAAGCAGAAAAGGTTAGTTTAAAATCTGTAATGAAATGGATAAATAATACTAAGGAGATTTGAACAAGGCGTACAAAGCCAGTATTTTATGTTTACTTAAAACTATGTAAGTGTATATACACTTACTCAAATGAGATTATCACACTTGGCATGACAATGGTGCCTCTTCGAGTTATAGATTATCTAGAAAGAAACCCAGTGACAACCAAGCATGAGAAAATTGTCTTTGAGGTGTTGGTCATGGGAGCTTAAGAAATTCCTCAAACAAGATCTGTTATTGTTGTTGCCCTTTGCTGTTTCCTTGAACTTTAAAGTAAGACCCCATTGAGGAAGCCACGAAACACTTCTGACACTGCACAGCAATCAAGCAGGAACTGATCTGGAGCCTCCTCTCTGAGGACTAGCTCTCAGAGTGTCAGATGGTGCTATGCAGACTGGTAACACAGGGAATACATATAAGTACACCCATTTCTGACCCATTTCTTCTAACCATGGGAAGATATCCACTTGGGTATAATAGAGGCACTTAGATGTTGGGTGTAACCAACAGCCATATAATAGAATTAAGGCTCACTCAATGGGAGGAAACTCAGGCCTGGCATTGTAAACTTAGCCAATTACTCATGCCATGTGATATCATGGAGCCTAGAAGAGAACCTATTATTGCCACTTTGCTAACAAAAATCTTCCTTAAATTCTGCTCTAGTTTTTTTTTTTCTTACCTATAAATTTCCATTCACATTCAGTGCATTTCTGTTTAAGTTTTGTCTATTTATTATGAAAATTTATAACTTTTAAACATATCTGTTGAGATTAACTTATTGTGTTTCATCTATGTGAGTGTTTTGCTTGTATGTTTGCTTGTATATCCTGTGAATGCCCGAGGATGTCAGAAGTTTCAGGATTTTCCCTGGAAATTGGGATCTGGGCTTATGGATGGCTGTGAGCCACCATGTGGGTGCCTGGTTCAAGTCAAACTCAGGTCCTCTGGGAGAGTAACAGGTTCTCATAACTTCTGAGCAGTCTCTCCAGCCCTTATTATAATTAATTCAGAGTGTATTAAAGTAGATCTATTCTCTATGAATCAAGTCAATTTTTATAAGTTTTTATTATAACTACTGATAATACATTGGTGTGTTTTTAACATGGAACTTATTCTAAGTAGTTAAAGAACCTTCTTTTTTCTATCTCTGTAAGCAATAAAATGTGATATTATTTTCTAAATGCGTCATTTACATAAAGCTGCAACCATTTCCTTAGAGAAGGTCACTGTAGAAATAAATTAATTCTGTATTGTAAGAATCAAAGTCATTTAAATGTTAACGGAGATACTGCAGCCCTTGATTTGGTGTTCATTTTTATGATCTAAAATATCTTCGGAGTATGCCAAACTGATGATTCAGTCATGCTTATATGTAAAAGTTAACTAACTAAATCAACTAATTTCTATAGCAATCATAGTTATAGTTGATAACAATTAAACTGATTCATTTTATTTATAAATTTAAAACTTTAGCTGGATGTAGAAAATATTTCTCAGATGGTAATTCAAACTAGTGCTCATGGGTTCCAGTATGATATAACATTTGTATTCCTAAGCTTTGTTAAAAATCTCCAAATATTTTCATGCAAATATATATGGACTCATACTTTAGTTTTTTAATGATCATCCATTTGTTTAGTAAACAAAATTACTGAATCTTTGTGGCAGTAATTATTTGTGAAACCTATGACAAGTCCCATTGGTAATTTCAGATACTCCTGATTGTTTCCTTTTGTCTCAGATATCAAGAGGTCACAATGGACATTTGTTTTCTAACCCTGAGGAAATTCACACAACTGGTTGCTGCCTTCTGCTCAAAATGCATGAAAACTTTGTAGCTGAGAAACTATTCCCTTTTTTGGGACCTCCCAATCTTATTGTTATACACATACCATTTGTCCAGAAAATGTTGTTTGAAGCTAAATGAAAAGCCCAATTAAAAGGCCTTTTTTTTTTTCTGGGAAAGAAAAAAACAATTAGGAAAACAAAAAAAATGTAATTTCATTCCTTTGTGGGAGTCATTTCATTACAGAATGTTTGAATAATTCCCAGAGAGTGCTGTTCAAAAAATGCTTCTCCGTACCATACAGTGCTATCAAAGATACAAAAGACAGCGAATCTCCAAAGGGCCCCATCATTAACTAATAACTGTCAAGTCTCATTTAGCCAGCACAACAACCACATTGAAAATTACTTTAAATATCGTTCTGTCCCGATGACAGGGACATTTCAGCTGAACTGAATTTATTAGCACTGCTGTGTAGATACCTTACTAGTAAATAGTTGAAATAGTTTATATTTAATAATTTAGAGTATGAGAGTAGTCCCAGGAAAGTAGTTGAAGGCAGATTAATTTCAAGATGGCAATTGCAAAAATCAAAGACGTACATACAGTATTAGAATGAAAGCTCGTGATGTCAGAGAAGCTGGATTTTGTACTGATGAAGGCCTTGATCCAAGTGCTAGGTCACACTCAGCTCACCTGCTTTGCTTGCCATGGTATCTTTCTCTTCTTGTCTGCAGAACATTCAGTGGTTACTCATATGTTCAGTATTCAGCATAACATTTTTCTGTTGATTCTTCACTTAACTGCTGTTTTCTTTAAAACCAACCACTCAATGAATATTTTTCATCAATTACATTTTTGTTTTAAGTCATTTTCAAATTGCTAAATTAAAAAATCGAATGTGATGATAAACATAAAATGGAAATAAATTGATGACAATATTGAAATGAAATTATAATAGATTATTGCTCAGCGATCATGACAATAAGTTCCTATAAATTTAGAAATATGTTCAAAACCATTTATTCATTTTGCTTAAACCAACTGAATGCATAAATAGATTTATTTTTAAATTCATTCTACTCATTTAAATAAGGTATACTTCAAAACAAAGTCTCAATGACCACTGACATTGTATTTATTGAAATTAATAATAATTCCATTGATTCTCTATACATTTTTGTCTTTCCTTTCATGATTTAAACTATTCACTGTGACTCCTATTTTCTATGTTTTGGCTCACATTACATTGATAGGGAGAAAAATTAAGCTGGATATTTGATATATCCAGCAATCTTAAAACAATCAATACATTTTTATTCTCTTGTGCTATGTAAATGACTATGATCTTGCCAATAATCTGTTTTTAATCTTATTTACATGTACAGGTGTATGTATGAATGTCTCCATGTGTGTGGAACACATGTGAAGGTACCTGAGGAGGCCTCAAAAAGCCACTGGATCCCCATAGAGCTAAAGTAATAAGCTGCCCAGTGTTGATTAATGGAACCAAACTCCAGCCCTCTAGAAGAGACTTAGTTTGCATAACCACTGAGCTAACTCTCCAATCCCACTAATACATCTTCTTAAAAGAGTAGACTATATTGATATTTTTTCCGTAGGTGTAGATGTGCTGCCTTGAACAACCACATTACTGCTTCTAATATCACATTTTTAAAAAAATAGGAATCATAGGGTTTCTTTTCTAGAACACAGAAGGACTAGAAAGGAAACAAACAGCAAAATAATAAAGACATCTGAAAGTCTGTAGAAATTAAACAAAACACTTGTAAAAAATTCATTACTCACATTCAAAGTATCACAAGTCAAATAAAAATATTCTGAACTAAATGAAAACTTTAATATTTATGAGATATATCAATGACAATTCATAGAGAGTGATCATAGCACTAAATTTATATATTACAAGTGATAAAACAACTAAGATCAATATACTCAGCTTCTACCTTGGGAAACTAAAAAAGCAAAAGCAAATAAACCTAAAGGAAGCAGAAAAGTAAATGCAAATTAGTACAAAAGCCAGTGAAACTGAAAACAGATCAACCAAGAAAAATCAATGAGACCAAATATTATTTCTTTGAAATGATAAATAGGAGATTATTGTTTATACTGACTAATAAGAAAAGGAAAGGATACAACATTTTACTCTCATTGATAAGTTAGAGACGTGACTTCAGGTACCATGACATAAAAACATAATGAATGAGCATTATGGTTAACTCCATGCCTGCAGATTTAAAACTAAATTATATGAGTGATTTTTCCATAAACAGAGGTTACTACACCTCAAATAAGAACAGAAAATTTCATTATACCTTTAGATAACAATGCAACTGAAGCAATAATTAATGAAGTTCTAAAACAGAATTCCACAAGCCCGGGTAAAAGGAGATTGCTAGTGGCAAATTTTACTAACATTTCAGCCACAAATAATTAATAAACCCTCTATAATCTTTTGCAAATGATAACAGCTGAAGAACTATTTCCTATTTCATTCTATAGAACAATAATTATTTTAAAACAAATACCAACAAAGCCATTTTAAAAGAGAGTATTACAAACTAGTATTTTTTCACAAACATAATTTCAAAATTTCTCAATAAAGTATTACCAGATCCAACAGCATATGAAGAATATTTATTATATAAAGTAATTAAGTAAAATATAGTCTAGATATAAAAGTTCATGATTTTTATTTTTTTTGATTAATTACTGCAGACTATCACATGGACAGCCTAAGGAGAAACAAAACAAAACAACCCTGAGTTTTATTATCAATAGCTATAGGTGAAAATAGAATAAGCAAAGTCCTAAATCATTAATATTTAATTTTGAGATGCTTTTCCATCCACCATGATGATGACCAAAGTGAGCATATCTCCTTTAGACACTTCTTTTTGATGTCAGATTAAAAACAAATTAATGTGAGAGACAAGAAAGAAATGACAACATGTACTAGTTTGGATAATAATGATACAGCATTGTGAATGTATAAAGGTGACCTGATCATCTTGTTAGAAAATTCAAAAGAACTCAAAACTAACCCTTGGAATACTAAGAAATTATAACAAGGGTGCAGGATGAAACAATAACATAGTTATACATGTGATGATATTTTGTTTGTGCTCTAACAAATAAACCTTGCCTGGGGATCAAAGGACAAAGCTTTTACCTCAGGAAACTAAAAAAGCAAAAACAAATAAACCCAAAGGAAGTAGAAAAGTAAATGCAAATTAGTGCAAAAGCCAGTGAAACTGAAAACAGGCCAACCAAGAAAAATCAATGAGACCAAATACTATTTCTTTGAAATGATAAATAGGAGATTATTGTTTATACAGACTAATAAGAAAAGGAAAGGATACAACACTATATTAAACAGAGAGGTCAGGCAGTGACAGCGCATGCCTTTAATCCTAGCATTCCAGAGGCAGAGATTCATCCAGATCTCAGTGAGTTCAAGGCCACACTGGGAACAGAGGTAGACTAGTGGCACACGCCTTTCATCCCAGCAGTAGTAAACCATAGAGGTCTGCATGCATGTACAGATAGACAGGAAGTGATAGAGCTGGGCTGAAAGAGGGAGTGATGTAACTGGGCAGAGAGGAAGTAAGATGGCAGGGCACAGAAAGGTATATAAGGCGTGAGTACACAGGGAGTAGCTGTTTGGGGCTGTGGATTTCCTAATGGCAAGAACTCGTGGCTGGCTTCTACTAGTCCTCTAATCTTTCAGCTTTCACTTCGATATCTGGCCTTGGGTTTTTTATTAATAAGACCTGCACATGTATGGGCATGAATTGTCCTTTGTTTGTTGCTGTTTTGGCCTGGATTCTACCTGCTTCTCTAGTCAGGCTTCCTGTTTTCTTTTCTTTTTATAATAAAAGAAATAATACTGTTACTTTGTCATCTACCAAAAAAAAAAAAAAAAAAAAAAAAAAAGCATGTTTTGGCTCTGTGAACACTGATTTGAAGGCTCTTTGCAGCTTTTATTGATTTCTAGGTCTGAATTAGTAAGCTATGATGGCCTTAGACTATTATTTTCTCCAGTGCCCATCCTCATTGTTGATCTGTCTCTGGGTTCCCTTTTTTCTTCTTCTAGGTATTGTTTTGCCATCATCTGACAGCAGAGTTCCATATATAGAGGAGAGAGACAATTTTTGTACTTGGAAAGCAACTATAAAGGAAAAAAATCACACCTTTTGATGCATAAAATGTAAGGAACAAAAAGGAAGCATTTCTTCAAGGACTCTACGTCAATAATAATCATAGGAGCACAAATCCAATTCTCCCTGTGCACGTCTCTGAATATCAAGCAAAGATTTCTCTAAAACTATTCTACATCAAGGACTCTTTTATATATATATATATATATATATATATATATATATATATATATATATGGTATTTATGGAATTATTTGACACAATGCTCCAAATAAATTTTATGTGATTTATTTATTGGGACATGATTTATTTACTCAGTCAACCAGACACAGTCAGAAACATAATAGATAGTGTCTACAAAGTGAAAAGCAAAGGTAGACATGGTGCCTATTGTATAACGACAGTTCTGCATTGCCATTGCCATTGACATAAACCATGGAATCAAGGGAAAGAAGGCTATTTATGTTCTTATACTTGAAAAATAATTAAAATGATAGGTGTGAATATTATTGAAATGGCAAAATAAATAAAAACATATTTACACTTATCTTTGATGAAAAATCTAGCTTTATCTGTTCTAGGCTCCTCTTTGGTTTCTATTTTTAATTCTTTCCCCTTACCAGTTCTTTAGTTTGTTAAACATTTTCCACTTCAAATAGTGCTTATGTTGGAAATGTCACAATATATATTTCTAAACCTCATAATACACAAAATACAGAAATTAAATACAAAAGTGATTTTTCCAAACAATATAGATTAAAAGTGCAACCATTTGTTGTCTCTCAGGGATTGAGTGTTGGCCCTGTTGCAGAAGTTATAACACCCATAGGGCCCATGGCTCTTGACAACTGAGCTGGATCAGATCTGAAAGCTTCTTTTCTTCAGTGTAGCTTCCATGGTTCCAGGAAACACTATGAAAGCTGCCAAGGGAGGGAAGCAATGTAACAGTCCTACTCAGCTGCGAGAGTTATGAATCACAACCATTACCAGCATGGCAAGACATGCATAAAGGTGCAAGAAGTGATACATGTCAGCGGCAACCAGTAGCTGTCTAATTGAAATTAGGGATCACTCAACTGGAGGGAAATCAGGTCTGATACTAGAAACTTAGTCAACATTCTGGGTCTAAGGTCATAGACCTCAGAAAAGCATCTACTACCATCAGACCAGCATGACTGCTTACTACATCCTAAATTTTATCCTTATACCCACAGAGAAGTGTAGCTCTCAACCCTAAAAATGAATACGAATTGAAGACAAATACTGTGTTAAACTCTCATACATATCTGTGTTCATGTGAACAAAAATACACTTTGCAAGGAAAATGTCTCATGAAACTTCAGAAGAAAACTGCCTTCAGAGTGCCTTGTAATGCAGGAGTGGACTATACATTAATAAGTAAATGTGAGAGCTGAATTTTTTATTTTTGATTTGACTAATTTGGAACATTGCTAAGGTTATCTAGGGGCACACTTAGATATTTTCATAAGCATATAATGCTTTCCCCATTGAGAGTCATCAGTGATTGCTACTCTGAGAGAATCAAAACATTTGCCCAATACATGTCTGTAATATCTTCATTGAAGCTGGACTACTTTTTGAAACCGTTTCACTTAAACTTTATTTTGACGGATTACTCATTTCCACAGTAACTAAAGTACCCTTTATAACCTACCCACTATGTGTGAAGACACACTGCCTTCTCAACTCAAGTGTATAGAAATACATACAAAAAATGCTCTTCCTCTGCTCTGAAAGAACATGAGCAATAAAAATGAAGATGATCATTACTTGAGAACAAAGCATGTGAAATAAGATATGATACCATACAGAGGCTCCCTCATGTATTATGCACTACGGAATTCAGCAGAGGAGTAGGTTAATTCTCACTCCTGGAAAAATGTTTATGAAACAGAAATTTGAGTGAGTAAAAAATAAGGAAAATATATGTTAGTAATCACAAACTGTTAGCTGGGGAGGTGGCTAAGCAGTTAAGAGCATCAGTTGCCTTTGGAGGATGTGGGTTCAATGTCAAACACCCACATAGCAGCTCACAATCATCCATAATTCCAGTCCCAGGTGATCTGATCCCCTTTTTGACCACTGTGGGCACAGAGCACACATGGAATCCACAGACATACACACAGGCAAAATACTTATACTCATAAAAGTAATAAAATATTTAAAAATAAATTATAAACTAAAAGATTGATATTCTGAGATAAAGAGTTGAATGATTCATATACTAAAGCAGAAAGATAAAATGTAGAGGTCTTTCATTTACAGTTGGATTAAAAATAAAACTCAGGGAGTTGCAGGTATGGCTGAGTAGGTCAGGGTGCTTGTGCTACTTGAAGAAGACCCGATTTAGATTCTCAGCATGCAGGGCAGGCAGATCATTAACTGCCAGCAACTCCAGCTCCAAGGGATTCAGCGTTTTTCTTACCTCTTACTATAGCTGTACACACACACACACACACACACACACACACACACACACACACACACACATTCAATATTTAAAAACTAAAATTCAATGCAAATGAAGAGGAAAAGCTATATTAAAGAAGATGTAATGATGATAACATATTTTATTTTGGGCAGTAGAGAGATGCCTCCATGGTTAAAAGCACTTGCTGTTCCTCTGACCATCTAGGTTAGGTTCACAGCACTCATATGGTCTCACAGTTGCCTGTAACTCCAGTACCAAGGAATACATGACCCTCTTCTAACCTCTCTGGGTACTAGTCACAAAGGTGAAGAGCATACATACACCTCGGCAAACACTCTTATGCATAAAATTTTAAAGTAATTCTTTTCAAAATGTTTACTGTTTATGACGATAAATACTAATTAAATAGCTTTTACTTTGAAGGATAAGCAAAACAGACCATGACAAAAGCTTAAAGAGACATCGGGGATTTGATTTCATGTATTCATTGTCTGTTTGTGACATTGGAGCCACATTAAAATTCTCTTGATTTCCAATGCCTTGAGAATTGAAAAAGATACTGACAGCCATTAACTAGCAATTATCCTGTGTTAGACGTGATTGTTTTAATGCTATGTAAAACAAAGCCATAGTCCTCAGCAGTACAGACATAGTTTTTCTACAGAAGAAACTGAACGTTATTTTACAACATTTCGGGATCAACTGCCGTGGACATCTTCTGGATGTGGTTCAGGGGAGGCTGTGATAGATTGCTAGGAAAATTTATTGTGAGCATACGTAGGAAGAATTTAGTTGTATTATCTAATATGAAACACATGGGTATAATTGATAGTTGTTGTGAGCTAATCTCATGAGGAAATGACCTCATTGAGGTCATCCTGGTCATCCCCTGTGTTTCCTCTTTTATATACTACCAAGATAGTATATACAAGTAAATATGTCTTGAAGTTTTTCTTTGTTACTTTCCAGGGCAACATTATTGTGGTTATTATTATCATTATTATTTTATACATATATATCTCAGTCAAAGTTCTATAACTTATGAAGTGGATAAACTATGTACTAAAAATTACACCAAAGATCAAATCTTCAAATATTTCTTATAATACTTTAGGTAGGTAGTTCTTACAGAAGTTTTAATAAAAATATATTTTTTCAAAGTTCTAGATTTGCTGAATTCCATTTTCAGGGTAAATATGATTATTCCTGACAGAAAAGAATTTTTGTGAATTTATGGGTGGACTGAGGACAGGGTGGGCAGGAGCAGAGGTATTAGTTGTGGAGAAGGGGAGATAGGGATGAGGGGGAGAAAGTGGGAAGAAACAAGTAGCATTGAGGAACATGTGAGGGGTATTATGGTAACCTAGTGCAGTGGAAACTTCCTAAAATATATATATAGGTGATGCTAATTATGTCTCCAAATAACGAGAAAGACAGAGTTCCAACTAGGAATCTCTTGTCAACAAACAAAGCTTCCAGTACTGGGACTGGGTTACATCCAACAGAGTAGTTGGCCAAAGGGGTTCAATGGAAATCCCTAAACAACTCGGGCTGTTGCAAAGACCATAGGTTGTTCTCCAAAAACTGACAGCAAGGCTCCATTACTGAAGACAATATACAACACATACACAACTCACTAAACATGGAAAAGTTGACCTGGCACCTACATAGAGCCTTTACGCCTCTAGTGTCTTCAGGACAGTAAGTTACTCTGCATGCTAACAAACAAGAAATTCAAAAAAGAAAAGAAACATGGGTGGAGAAGGAGGTTAATATAGATGAAGGAGGTGGGGAAAATAACAGTAATAAGTGTTGGAGATCTCCAGCTAGGTGCCCCCAATCCACACTCTTGTCTTACTCCTCCTGATCTAAACCCCTCCAATGAGAAACCTGCCAAAAGCCAGTCCCTTCCTGGGTCTGCTCAAGACCACACCTACAGGCTATACAAGATACCATATTTGGTGTGTGATCCTTCCCCTGCCTTTCCAAGAGTTGCCCAGGAGTGCTTTGCTCTGTTAATTAAACCTAGATTTATTAATTCAGTTTGATTTGGCTTATTGCATCCATCAGTGGTGGAGGAACCCAGCAACCAGGCATTCAAAACTTACAAATAAGGATGGCTTTTAAAAAATGAAAAATAGGGCTGGAGAGATCACTCAGAGGTTGAGAGCACTGGCTGCTCTTCCAGAGATTCTGAGTTCAATTTCCAGCAACCACATGGTGACTCACAGCCATCTGTAATGAAATCTGATCCCTCTTCTGTCATGCAGGCATACACACAGGCAGAGCACTGTGTATATAATAAATAAATCTTTAAAAAAACAAAAATCGCCAGGCGGTGGTGGTACACGCCTTTAATCCCAGCACTTGGGAGGCAGAGGCAGACGGATCTTCGTGAGTTCGAGGCCAGCCTGGTCTACAGCGCAAGATAAGAAAGGCACAAAGCTACATAGAGAAACCCTGTCTCAAAAAATAAAAAAATAAATAAAAACAAAACAAAAAATATGAATCAATCAATCAATCAATCAATGTATGTTAAGTTCCGTGTTCTGAAGTAATTTATTATGTAGTTGAAAATATGGTGGTAAGTATCATACTGATAAATTTTATTAATAATAAGTGAAAGACATTTGATACAACAGATCCTAGAGCATAAGATTGTCAGCTGAAACCTTGATCCTCAGAAATGGTGGAATTACATCTCTGACACTTGAATTAGACTGTCTTCTTATTCTCTGATCTATCTAGGTGATTCTCAGAACCCAGATAATTTTAGTCATGTTCTAATTATTGTTGATATTGTTGTAATGTGTGATGCTTATAAAGTCTTGACTACATTTTTTTTGGATTAGTAACAGCAGAAAATGTGTTGAGTCATATGAGAATCCTTTTCTGAAATTTAGTGAAATATTATTCAGCCTTAAAAACAGACGGGGATAAATACTATACTTGTGATAACACAGGTGGACATTGAGAATTCAGTGCTACTGAAATAAATCTGACTCGGACCAAAATTAAGCATTTGATCTTACCTAGATGATTACAACACACAGGGAAGAGGAGGTAAAGTAGAGAATTTGAGGAGGGGGTAAAACATGTTACATGTGATGAAAAAATCTACAGTTCTATAATATATGTTGTGTGTATAGAGTTACTAATGTAGTACATAGGGAACAATTTTACTAATGGTAGATTTAAGGTGTTCCTGACACCTATGTATCTGTATCAATATGTATGTATCATGACATCACCATAAATTAACATGAGAAAACTCAATTAAAAATGATTACAAGATGCAACAGATACTTCAAAAGTAAACACAAATAATAAATAAGCATTAAAAGAGATATTTTGTGCCAAATATCCCTGGAGAACTGCAAAATTATACAGTAGTGAGATACTATTATTAATCCATTCAAATTGCTATACTTCAAACAAATTGATAACAAATACAAAAACGACAGGGGGGCTTTGATTTAGTGGTTCTGAAAATCTACAGACATTCTCACAATCCAAAGGTGATTTTGTCAAATAATTTGGAAATATGTCTACTCAAAAATCTTTGTGAGAAAGTCTTTAAAAGTTAGCTATATTCATAACAGTCAATACTTGAAAGAACCAAGATTCTGTTGTGTAAGTGAGATGCTGAATGATAAATACAGACAATAGAAAATTACACAAAATAGACTAAACTATGGAGCTAGGGAGGAAAATAAAATGTAATTAGTAAGTCAGAGGATCTAACCTGAAATGGCTACTATTAGATGCTATTATTATAACTACCTCACATTGCAGAAGTGCTAGAACTGTGGAGATAATGAAAAGGTAAATGGTAATGAGAGGTCAGATGAGGAAGGCATCAATAGAGAGAGCATAGAATGATTTCAGAGCAAGCAAACTCTTTCCTAAGACAATGAAGTGGTGAATGGAAGTCATGATACATTTGTTTCCATCTATAATGAACAATGCCAAAAGTGAAGCCTAAGGCTACTGATGGTCCTTGATTGAAAATGGTGGTTCGATGGAGCTTTGTCTATTGTAGCAATTATAACCTTTCTCCCTTTGAAGGGCCTGATAATGGGGAAATTTTGCATAGGGGGAGACAGAATAACCCACCAGAGATTGAGTATTCTACTCACTCATTTTTTGCTATTGAACTTTAAAGTTACCTAAGGAGATTCCCTAGTCAGTTATTCTAAAGAGTGATGAAATAATAAATCTTCTTAAATTGCATTTATTCTGTCATAGTTCCGCAAGTCAAGTAGTATTTGTATACTTGACAATTTCATATGTCAAAATACTGATTAATGTTCAGCTAAAGCTCACAACTTAAGCAAAAAAAAAAAAACCATATAAATGTTTCAAAATCAACTGAGTTTTGTAGTAAAAAAAAATAACAAGCCAGAAGGAATATCTCATTTTCCTGATAGTAAGCAATGCCTACTTTGACATGCTTTTGAAGAGGCTGCATGGTTACTCTTTGAAGTTTGACCAAAAGCTGTGTGAATTTTGGAGCATGACTGAAAAAATAAAATAAACCCTAATTCCTTACAAGATAAAGATAAATATTTAACAAGTTAATGCATATAATAAAATACTTTAAATGCTCTTGCATGCAGAGAATTCTGAGTGAAAGTTTCGTTTTTACGATTATAATGTGGTTGGTGGCAGAAATATAGAAAGAGTTTGGAAGCAATGGGTCTCCTAAACTAGAATTTAAAAAAAAAAAATGTGTGGATCTAGTAGTTTCCAATTTAATGAAACTTGAACTCAAATAGAAAGTGTTGACTTAGCTTGAAAAGCTGAGACACTTGGCAGCTCTAGATATGAATTCTCTCATAGCCATAATTACCTAGAGCTGGACAGAAGAAATTCTGTCTTGATAAGTTTGGCTCAACATTCTTAGTCTCTATCCAACGTTTTCACTCTGATATCGGCCAGTCTAGTCTCCATATCTATTTATGCTTTCAGCTTTCCATGTAAAAAGAAACATAATTGAAGACAGTGATCCTTTATGTGTAAGTGATAAGTAGTGTGTGTGTGTGTGTGTGTGTGTGTGTGTGTGTGTGTGTGTGTGTGTGTGTATCTGGATGTGTGTCATGCCTGTAGCTTTGTAACCTAGGTTGGTCTTGAACTCATGATCCTCTTGCCTTAGTCTCTGAGTACTGAAAACAAGCCTGTCTCAAAACACCCAACTCATAAGCTTCTCTCACAAAAAAAGCATTTGTGTGTCTAATGATAATGTTGACATTTTAAATAATTATATCTGTATTAAGGATGTAATAGCTTCGATGCACTTTTAACAATAAATGCCCATATTCAGAATACAGTGACCTCATAATAACGGGTCATTAAAATATTATATGTGCTTAAACATGGAAATAGCTTTTAATTTGTGGTTTCCGCATATGGTTTCAGAATGAGGCAAGTAATATGGGATGGCCCTTCTGGAAAAAGGTCTTGGTTCCTTAACACATTGATAAGATACAGATGGGGCAAAGAAAAGTAAAAAAGAGTCCTTGGGAATGAGGGCAGTCTCTTTCAGGATTAATGTGTTCTTCTATGCTCTTGTTTTCTCCATCGTGCCTTTTTGTTGAACCCTGTCACAGAGACCAGAGCAGCAGATTATCTAAACCTGCAACATGGTTCATGTCAATCACACGGACTCTTATGAATCCATCAAGGCTGATTTAGACTCTTAAGCAGGATTTTGTGATCAGCTCATGTCATTAGACTATTCTCTGGGATATTGGGATCATACATTATTTACGCTGAACCCAAAACAAAGAAAGCATGTTTTTAATAAATTGACTTCAAAATAAATTTAGCTTATATTTTATATGTGTGTAATATATATATATATATATATATACATAATATTTAGCATACACACACACACACACATATATATATATATATATATATATATATATACTAAATCTGTGGCATATATTTATAAATATATGTAATATCATCACAAAAGCAAATTGTCTTCACATGCATTAGTAACTATAGTTTTGTCATATGAATTTTCTAATAAATACATTATTGAGACACCAGAAATGTCTTTTATTATTTGACTTGTGGGTGAAAATATAAAACTTCATTTTAGTTCTAAAATATCAAAAAATACTTCATTTGAAAAGCTTTGAAATTATTTAAAACTGCTTTTCAGTGAGTGAAACACACAATGAAATTCCCAAATTTTATAGAATATTTTCAATATTTCAATAAAAATGTTTGACATAAGTTGTAAGCATCCTTTTCCTATGAGAATTTTATTACATGAGAGAAAATGTAATTGGGCAAGATTCAAAGAGATGCAATGTATAACATATTTCTAACTTTCTCAACATATATAACATTTTAATAGCACTTACAGTCATAAAATGTGACCTTTTAAAAATTGTCATTGTACCTTTAGCAAGAAGAGTTGATTGAATGTGGGGGACCAGCCTCCACACTTATTTACCCCAGGAACTCTTGAGGAATGAGAGATAAGAGACTTAGAAATAGAGGGGAGAGAAAACACAGGATACCCTCGGGTAGGCCTGGATTCTTATCCACTGGCCCAGAACTTTATTCCAAAGGTATATTTATAACAATGCCAAGGGGTGAAGCACAAGACCTCCCCCTTGCTAGTTACAGTCACCTTGTACCCAGGCCCATGGTCCAGTCAACCACTTATGCAGTCCTGCTGGGTACAGCCACTAGGAAACCTAGTGGGCTACAACAATTGAACATTGATAGACACATGCCACTCAGAAGTTACCAGTACTATAGACAAATTGCCCAGATTAGTTGGTTTAGGGAAACCATGAAAACCTTGTGAGAGAGTGGGAATATGGTTCAGTAGCTTAGTAAGCTTGCTAATCTTTCAGAGGAGCCAGATTTGGCTTTTAGCATCAACATGGTCATCTAGAGTTGTGTATAATTGTAGCTCAAGGGAATCCAATATCTCTTCTGACATCTTTGGGTAGTACATGTACATAGTGCAATTGTATATATAAATACAATACACATATTAAGTAAAAATAAACTTAGACACAAAGCAAAGCAAACCAATATTTTCCTTATTAAAAATTTACTAAAATCATCAACTTGATAGGTTTACTAAAACTGTCAACAGAAATTTGACGCGTGCCTTCAAAGTGACCAAATCATAACCAAAATAGCGTGTTTCTATGTGAGTCACACTGGATTTGCTGTTTATGATTCAGCTTATCTATTATGTTTTCAGAAAAACACATTATGTCTATGTCATTGCCTCTAAGGGGTTAGCTTCTCACACACTAGAAAAATTAATTTACTCCTTTTTACACCTTTCCTCATTTATATTATTGTGATGATGATAATCATTATTAGATGTAGTAACAATTCCACTGTGTAGTCCACGGTGACTAAATCTTCATTACATAATCCAGATTTAATTGAACTCAAGGTGACCATCCTGCTTAAACCTTCTGATTGCTGAGATTACAGGCATTAAACTCCACTTTCATATTACAGTGAAATCAAGTAGCTTATTACCCTCTTATTCCTTATATTTGCTTCAAAGGAACATTTAGTTGCCCGATTGCTTATTTTGGAGGCTAGGCCTTGCCCTCTATTTCAGACTGGCATTTGAACTCTTGGTCATTCTCTTTTTTCCCTCCAGAATTCAGGGAGACACCACTAATCTGGTTCTGCTTATCAGTTATTTCCTCAAATGCTCCATGAGATCATAGATTTCATAAGGGAGACTGTGTTAAATATCATATAAGTTTTGTAGAGCATATCCGAAGGAATTCCCCTCATCATTTTGCTATATGGAATGCCAGTTTTAAAGACTCCATACTTCACATAGTTCTATGGGCATTTTCATCTGTAACTGTTAATTTTAATAATCCACTACCCAAAAACTTTTGGCCAAATATTGTATCTGTGCTACATATTTTTTAAACAATCTCTAATGTACTTGGAACTTTTAAACAATGGTTTAATTTGTGAATGCTGCATTATTCAGAATAAAAGTGAAATGATGAATGCCATACTACCTTGGACTATTTTTTTAAGAACATAAATATGTGATTAACCAATCATAATCTTTTCTTTATAATCACCTGAGACTGAGTATATACTTGAAACGTTATCATAATTAGTGAATTACACATACATCAAATTCTGAAAGAGTATATCTTATAAAAGAAATGCCCTCTTATTCACCTGACATTGGGTTAGTTTTCAATATGTATACAATGGCTTGAGGTCTGGTACCAAAGGAAGGAGACAGAGAGAAATAAAATGTAAACATAACACAATCCATGATTTTTTTTAAATGGGAAGGAAACATGAAGATAAAGAATAAAGATGGTATGTGGCATGGAAAGAATGAAAGAGCAAAAAAAGCAAGATGCTGGGCTCCAAGCCCTCTGTTCATTGTTGCAAACAATGTGGTACGGTGGGTGGATGTTTTGTGTACAGTTTCTTTATGGTGATGGAATCCCTACTAGAGTCTTGGAAACCTTAATGGCACTTCACATGTAATCACTTTGAATTTGTGTCTGAGCCTGTAAGGCAAGGCTTAGAGTAGGGTGCAAGATGAGTGTCTAAGAAAGTCATCATAATGTAGCAGAAAGATTCAATTTGAGTTGGAGATGACCATAAAGAACCAGTAACTCAGGAAATCACTGAAATTATAAAAAAAAAAATCATTGTTGTGAAAAACATAATGTATGAGAATTTTGATTTTCCATGTCTGGAATATGTTCAAAATATCAAAATTAAATTCTACACATAGTAAATAAAATGCTTTTTGTAAAAACTCATATTAAGGTGAGACTGTAGCCATCACCAAAAGTAATCTTGAGTAAGCATTTTGTGTCCTAGTTTGCTTTCTATTGTGATTAACATCATGACCAAAAGCAACTTGGCGAAGTAAGATTTTATTTGGTTTACGTGTCCCAGATTACAGTTCTTCACAGAGGGAAACCAAGGCATGAATTCAGGGTAGGAATCTGAAGGTGGAAACTGAAGTAGAGGTCATAGATGAACGCTATTTATTGGCTTGATCTGCTGGGCTGGCTCAGCATCCTTTTATTCATAATCCAGTACCACCTGCCCAGGGCAGGCACTGACCACAAAGAGCTAGGCTCTCCTACATCAATCATTGATCAAGAGAATACCACACAGACTTGCATACAGGCCGAATAGATGGAGGCATTCTCTGAAGTGAGGATCCTTATGACCAAAGGACCCCAGTCTGTGTCAGATTAACTAAGAAATCTAGCGAGCCCATGTAGTAAGATCCAGTCATTCTGGAGAGTGCAATAATATGTTTTAACCTTGAAATTAGTAGAAACAATGCTGATTGACTTCCACATACAAATCAGCATGAAGAGACTCATACTACATTCTTTTCCCTCTGGCCTTCCCTCATCTAAGACACAGGATCCTCCCGAGGAATGAAGACATAAGTGTATTGATAGTGAGGAACAGAGTAAATCCAAGTAATAGCTGCTATAGACTTCAAGATAAAAATAAAGGCTGGGGGAAAGACTTACCAGGAAGTGACTGAGGAGCAAGCATCAAACTCCTTTCAAGCCCCAGGACCCATGTACTGGGCACAGCAGAATGCACCTGTATTGCAGCCCTGGGGGAACAGAGACAATAGAATCCCTGGGACATGTTGTCAAACCAGTCTAGCAAAGTGGCAGGCTTTAAGCTCGGAGGATGGCTTTTTCTTAAAAGTTAAGGCAGAGTGCACTTGAGGAAGACAGTGGTGAACTCTACTGTCCATCTTATTGCACACAAACATACATGGAATCTTGCACATACATGATCACATATACACACATACTTCCAACCCACCCAAAAGCAAGCAAAAACAGTAACAATAAATAAAAACCAAGGAAATCTACAAATCCCCAGAGGCTTCTATAATCACAACTGAATATATATGCAAGCTCACATACATATTTGTTTAAACACACACACACACACACACACACACACACACACACACACACACATCTTGCTTTCCTTGAGTAATATGTTCTTTCTTCTTATTCATTCCTACTAGCTCGTTTTCAGGATGACTTACAATTTTCTCTAAACAATTCAGACCTCACCAGACCCCACACGTTTCTTGTAGTTAAAAGTTCTTCTTGAACATGTACCTCCAGTACTCCTGATTTACTTGCTCACTCCAAGCCAATGTTTGCTCACATATAAGGTTTCAAATTGTAAACATTTTATTTTGGAATAATTTTTGCTTTATAGAAAAATTTCAAAGACAACATAGAGTGGTCCTGTATGCTCCTTCAGTTTGGTTTTCTGACGTAATGTTGTCTTAGAAATAAACTAACATCTGCCGTTATCATTAAATAATCTCTTGGAATTTTTTTCCTATTCTCTTTAAAGTCCTTTTGTTCCCTGGAGACACAGTTCAAGACTGCCATTGCATTTGATTGTCATGATTCTTTGTTTTTCTCCCCTGAGATCAATTCTTTTAGTTATGTGTTTTTTCCTATTTTTATTTGATGGAAAGTAGATTTCTTTTCATATGGTATATTCTGATTATGGATTCCTCTCCCTCAAATCAATCCAAATCTTCTCCACCTCCTGTCCCACCCAAATCCACACCTACTCTTTCTCTCTTACATTAAACTGCAAGCATCCAAAATATAATAATAAAATAAGATTAAAACAGCTGCAGTAGGACAAAACAAGCAAACAGAAAATAAAGAGCAAAAGTAAAAGCACAAGAAACACATAGGCATATAAATGCAGAGACACACACTTTGTTATTTTTATTCTCAAGATAGACTCTTATGTAACCCAAGCTACACTTGAATTCACTATGTAGCTCAAACTGGTCCCTTACATCAGCAATTGGAGCTGAGGTTACAGGTATGAACTGCTAGGCCTGGCAAAACTTTTATTTTTCCTTCTTTCCTTCCATCCTTTCTCCCTCCTTTTCTTGCTTCCTTCCTTCCCACCTGCCTGCCTTGCTTTGCTCTATTGTGGTGCTTGCAACTGAACCTAGGGCATCATACCCATATTAGAAAAACAGTGATAGTGGGTCATTATTGTAGCTGAGAGTTCACAGGTGGATAAAATAAGTCGTTCCCTTTATCTTCCAATAGCATGAATAGCATCTCCCAACATAGCTGGCAGTAGGGATGAAATTTTTAGGTCAATATCAGTTTGATTTTTTTTTCATGTTCTATGAGTCAAGTATGTGTTGTCTTCAGCAGTAAGGTCCTAACATCAAGTTCTGGAGGGTAACAAAAGGCAATCATAATATCCTATAATATTTGGGGGGAGGGCGCTGTGGACTTCACTGACAAACAACTGTAAAAGAGGTAACAAGTTCCTACACTGGACATTTTATTTGTTAGCCTGTGGTATGTAAAGGGACACTATAGTCATAGGGTAACTCCTTTTAAACTCTTTCTAAATGTATGTTTGCAATTTAGAAAATTCCTGCAGGGCAATTTTTACAGGACTTTTCTAGAAGGTCTTTAATGTTGGCATCTATGGTGGTTTTGCTGATAATGACTCCCATAGGCATACATATTTCAATGCTAAGTTTTAGGTTGTTGAAACTGCTTTGGAAGGCTAGAAGGTGTGGCCCAGTTGAAGAAGATGTGTCACTTTGTGTGGGCTTGAGATTTCAATAGCCTAGGCCAATCTCAGCTCTCTCTGCCTTGTGCTTGGAAATCAGGATTTAAGCCACCAACTACGTATCCAGTGCCCTGCTTGCCTACTTACTGCCCATGTTCCCTGCTATAATGGTAATGCCCTTGCCTTTGAAGCTGTAAGCCCCAATAAGCTTGCTATGCTTTACATTGCCTTGGTCATGATGCCTTGTTATACCAATAGAAAGGTAACTAAGATGGTAGCCCTCCTCACTTCCTCCTTTGTGCTGCATTCTCATCCTCCCATTTCATGTAATTCTCTTGTCCCATTATTCTCCATCCTCCTTTATATCGCTGTGTTCTATCTTATCTCCCTTGAAAGCTCCCTTCCCCTGCCGCTCCTTAACTAATTTAACTTTCACATTTTGATGGATTTAAGACCCAATCCACAATATGGAACCCACAAGTGACACTGTCATTAGGTGTGAAGAACCTGTGGTTAGACAGGTCTCAGGTCTTAAGGCAGAACTTAAGAGTATTACTCTGCTAAAGGGACATAGAATTAAACTGACTCCTAATGACTTATCATGACACCCATGGAGTAGAACAGCTTTCAACCCTTACCAGATAGAGGTTTATATTTATAGCAAACAGTGATTAACAATGACTCACAAGTGGTCACTGTGCAGAGAATTAGATACTGCATAATGCTCAGATCTGAGTGGAACAACTATATCATACCCCATCTCATAATATTCAAGGGTTACTGTAGAAGAAAGAGGGAGAATAAAGAATGAAAGAGCTACAGGAGTTGGAAGACTATAAAAAAGCAGAGATTTCTGGACACATAGGGCAGAATATATATATATATATGTATATATATATATATATACATATATATATATATATATATATATACATATATATATATATATTCAACACTTCTGATAGTGCCAGCATACACAATACCTGCATACATTAAAGACAGATTCAATCCCAGCATTAAGGGAGGTAGTCATGAAACAGAAGTCCCACATATGGAACTATTGGCTATTGATAGCAGATTGGAGAGGGTGAATTATTTACTTTTAAGGATCTGACCATGTTAGATAAAACATATTCAAGTAGATGGGGATACACCTAAGAATACATAAGCTACACTGATTGGGCCCCAAGGATTTAAAAAAAAATGAGGACACAAAGTAAGGTGGGGATGGGAGGAGGCAGCAGTGGACATAAGAAGACTTGGTAAGGGGTAGTGACTATGATTAAACAATTTTTTTGGTTTTTCGAGGCAGGGTTTCGCTGTGTAGCTTTGCGCCTTTCCTGGAACTCGCTTTGGAGACCAATTTTAAAATATAAATTTCAATTAACCTCCAAGAGTATCAACTTTTGTTTGTTTGAAGAGAAACACATAAACACAACATAAGCTATATGCCTTCAAAGTATAAATTCGGCAACTGACTGGTGAAAATTTTGGGTTTGTGAAAGTAATTGTTTAGAAATCTAAACAGCGCCGAGCTAGAGCCAGGCTCTTGAGTTCTCCAGAGCTTAACATGCCTACCTATCCTCCCGTGTACATTTCATCTTAGCAGGTATACTGACAGCTTTCATTTAGCGAGATGCTTACGTCGTAAAATATGACAACCGCCCATAGTCATAAGGGCTCTGAAGCTTTGCGTCTGTGTCTGGGGAACTGACAGTTAAGCGCCAGCCAGCACATTGCTGCCCAACAACTAAATATTTCAGATTGCACTAATTATATGATCATCAGTGATACAGAGCACTGAGTACTTCTGCAGAAGACCCAGGTCCAGTTCCTAGCAATGGCGTGTGGCTCATAACCATGTCCATCTGCAGATACAGGGGATCCAAGACTCTCTTCTGACCTCCCTGGGCATGAGATATGCATGTAGTACACACACACACACACACACACACACACACACACACACACACACACACACACACGCATAACATTTATGAACATTGACTACTTCAAAAATGTTAAATGTGATTACTGTTAAATAAGCACTTTTCATTTTTTATAAATATGGGCAAAATAGCCCTAACTTCAAATTGACATACATCATTGAGTCTTAAGGTTTGAACTAATAATATTTAAGGGATAATGAGTTTACATAACTAAAAGTGTTCTTTAGTCACTTCTCATCAATAGAACCTTTCACAGAATTTAGAGGTTGTCAAAAACGATCGGTTTGATTAATCACTCCACTCTGAAGCCTTTAAGACAGAAAGGAATAGTTTGGTAATTAAGATGGCAATATTCAATCAGTCACAAAGATTAATTAATAAGCAAACAAAAAGATGTTCTACATGTTACTATTCCCTCTAGGAACATGGCCCTCCATTGTATAATCGCAGGATGTCTTGTCCTTATGTTACTTTGCATTATACAACATCTGTGCTGTTTCCACAACTGAAGGAACTACAGAGTCGCATACACCACTGTTCCTGGAGGAAAGCTTTAGTACTCAGATTTAGTAAAAGCTACAAGGAGACGTTACATTAAGTAAACCTACAGAAAGAACTTACATGATTTTTTATTGTAGGAATATAAATTTCGGCACCAGGGAAGCACAAGCTGAAATATGTCCATTTGCTTTTGTGTTGACCTTAGTGTTCATAACTGTAGAGAATTCTATTGAAAGAATTGAACTCTCAAGGAGTGATGTTTCTAGAGAACAGAAATAAGTCTGAATCCCTTATCCAAATTTGTACCCATTCTTATAGCGATGGTAAGGCAAGGTGGTATTTCACACTGGGAAATTTCACATTTTTTTCTAGGACATATTGTTGATAGTCATAATATATGAAGACATAGAAAATAGAATCATGTTGCTTTGGATTCTGGTAGAATTATCCATTGGAAAAAGAACTCCATTGTAAATGTATAATATATTCAATTTATTCATGGATTATATATTTAAAATTTATCTCATTGCAACTGGAAAATTCAATATTTATGTCGCTTTCAAGGCTATTAATATATTTGAGAAGACATAAAGAACCTTTCATTGCCTGAGGCATTTCCTGCTGACATGGAATGCAGTAACTATGCCTTCTTGATCTCATCTCATACCACAAAAAATAAAAAATGCTATGAGTATTTTCTTCATATACAAATCAATGCGACAATCATTGTGTGTGTGTGTGTATTTTCTAGGTGATTTTGGTGTTTAACATGAAAATGAAGCAACATTTTCAATTTAAGTGCTTCTCCTCATCAGGAAACAGCTATTTTGTATCATGTAGAGCAGAGAACATACATTTGCTAAACAAGCAGCATCCAGGTGTGATGTATATTGGTAAGGGACATAAGTTCAATGTTAACAAATTAACAATGTATTTAAAATTAGATGTTTTTAAACAGTTGTGTGAGAATGAGGTTATGGTTCAAACGATGGGATCAGAAGTTCACAGACTAGCACATCCTTGTCATCCCATGTCCTAGATAGGCAGAGACAGATGTATTCCTGGAACTAACTCCCTGGCCAGTTGCTTTAGTCTGTTTAGCAAACTAAGGTCACCAAGAGACCCTACCTCAGGAAACAAGATGGATGACTCCAGATAAAAGAAACTTCAATTTGAAATCTGGCCTCCACAAGCAACCCAATACATACCATGTTATGCACACACACACACACACACACACACACACACACACACACACACAGAGAGAGAGAGAGAGAGAGAGACAGAGACAGAGACAGAGACAGAGACAGAGACAGAGACAGAGACAGACAGACATAGACACAGACAGAGAGACAGAGAGACAGGTAGGCAGACAGAAAGACAGAGACAGACAAGCATTGAAATATCAGAAAGGAAATTTTAAAAATGAGCATGACACATTGCATAAATAGATGAATTTATGAAAATGCATTACTTACCCAAATTATGAAGATATAAAGAACTTAAATTATTCTTTAGAAAGCAATGAGAATGAGGCAATAATAAAAGTTTCTCCCCAAATAACAGCCCAGGATTAGATGAATTTACCACCAAGAAATAACAAATACTTCAGAAAATGCTACATCAATACTCCCCAAAGTGCTCCACAAAACTGTTTTGGTTCCATAAAGCTATGATGATTTGAGAGAGAGAGAGAGAGAGAGAGAGAGAGAGAGAGAGAGAGAGAGAGAGAGAGAGAGAGAGAGAGAAGCTCTAAAAATTTATACCTGCATTTCTTTTCTACAAGCAATGCTCCAGGATCTTCAGTGTCATAATTTGTAGTCCTTTATAAAGCATATATATCAACATTTCAAATATTCATCCAAAGCTATTGAGTGTTATGTTGAATAATTTAAAAAGCTGAAATACAAGTTTAGAAGGAGAAAGACCAAGTTGAGTGGTTGTCAGTTTCATATCTTCCTTTCTTAGTTGTCTTTTTTTCTTCTTAAATAGTATAAGTTAATATGTTAAAAATTTAGAAGTTCATTAAAATTTAAATACACATTAATTACTTTAAAATGTCTGTAGTCTATATATAACACATATGACACTGCTGTCTATCTTATATTATTTATTCTAGGTAAATAATCTTGGCTTCAACCAGAAAACAGCAAACTGTATATTTCTTGTTGGATTTCACTATTTTACCATCATCAATATAAGGTTTCTTACTTGAAGTGCTGTGTTCCTCCAATACTCAACAAAGCCAATTAAAAACATAGCAAATCATAATTTTTTTTTTATTTACTGACCTAAGTGTGAGGGCTTTCCAAAACAACCTGCCAAATACATGTTATGGGAATAAGACTTTGGTCAAGTTGTTTAAATGTAAAAAGAAACAAAAATATCAGTCACAGAAAAGGACTCATGGTGAATTTGCTCCAGTTAAGGGCACCTTTGTATTCAGGAAAACTGATGAGCAATCATGCCTTCTTCAGCATTGACAACAAGCACCAACAGCCACACACCCCTTTCTGTTCCTTCTAATACACATTTTCACTTGGCTATGGTGGGGTCTTTTATTTCACGTTTTTAAAAATGTCCTATATAAAATGTTTATTTGACAAATTTTTGTTCCTGTGGAGTATGTCATTTTTCATTTTTTTAAAACAGAAATACTGCAAGCTCCAGTTCTACTGATGATCTTTCCTGTATTTCAAGAAGTAACTTGGAGACTCTATTTAAGCAATTCAGTGAAGCCTTTTGTTCAAAAATTACTATAGATTTTTTTTTCATTCATTTAAAATCTTTCAGAGAGTATCTACTTAGGTAGATTACTGAATGCAATTCTTCCAAAGGACATGTAGTGCTGGATTTGTTAGAAGACTCCCTCTGTATACAAGCAGCAGGCTCTGCTTGGAAATACAGATCTCACAGTAGGGACTACTGACATTCTGTCACATTGAATCACACAGTTCCCACTGAATAATTTGAAGGTGTCTGATTCCAAATCTTTCTACGTCTGTTCCTATAACCTAAAGGAACTCAGATTAGCTACACTAAAACAAACTGAACAGCAAAGATGAATTTCCCCATCCTATCTGAGTGCCTATTTCTGTTTACTTATAGGCATCTAAAATGGCATGAAGGACAGACATTGTCTTTCAGTTTGGAAAATAAATACAGCATAGTTTTTTTTCCCCTACTAGCAACTGTTTCATCCCATGTTGCAGGAGACTGCCTTAACATACTGACCAACTTACTACCTTCTTACTACTTTTTATGGCGAATTAAGCACATCTGAAACCAATGGAAATTCTCTCCTGCAGGGTTTCTCAGGGTTTTGAGTCTCCACAGAAGGACTTTGCCAGGAAATCTCAATTATGCTCTGGGCTCTGGTGAAGGGTGTGATTCCCTGCTAGGAGAATCTCTTGCAACCTGGCTGAAGACCCTCCCTTCTGACTGGTTCTGGAGTAACTCAAAGGATAAAAATATGACATGGTCTCTAGAGTCTCTGTCCAGAAATACAGACAAAGGACTTCACAGCTGCTGCCATCCCTTAATTAGAAACAGGTGGGCTGAACCTTTCCCCAACAACTCAATTTCTGTCCTAGTCAAAGTAATATGTCAGGAAAATCACTATTCTAATATGTGACTCTAATGGAATCTGGGATGTATTTGTGGTTGGTTATAAAGCTCTATAGGAATACAGTTTTGTATTCCAAAGTCTCAATAGGATAGACACATTCTGTGATTTCATGCAAGTTATTAATTTTTAAGAAAAATAAATTAAGTATGATGGTCCTGAACAAGTAAGTTTCTATAAACAGCAAACACATCTTAGTCTCAAGTAGTCACTGGCCCAACTGATTGAATATTCATTGGAAAGAAAACTGAAATGATTTCACTTCTAACACAGTGAAGAAAGAAATAGTCATAATAAGGGAGTATGTGATCCCATAGACTGTGAAGGATGCTGGACTCCATGAACTTCCTATCACCTCTAAAAGCCATATGGTTGCCTTAGTTAGATTTCTATTGCTGTGCTCAAATACCATGACCAAAAGCAACCTAGGGAGGAAAGGGCTTATTTCAGTTTACAGTTGTAGTCCACCATGAAGGGAAGTCAGGGCAGGAACTCAAGGCAGGGACGTGGAAACAATCACCTAAATAGAGACCATGGAAAAATGTTTCTTTATTAGCTTGCTCCTCTAGGCTTGCAAACTTTGCTTTCTTATGTTCCTATGACTACGTGCATAGGGATGGTACCACCCTCAGTGGATCGGGACCTTACAAATCAATTACCACTCAATAAAATTCCTGACAGACTTGCCTACTAGCTTTTCTAATAGAGGAATTTTCCCAACTGAAGTTCTCTCCTCAAAAATGACCCTGACTTATGTCAAGCTGACAAAAAGAACTAACCAGTACACGTCACTATTCAACTAAAAACTTTCTGTTTTCATTTGTTCCCAGGATGGCATGTTAATATTAATATCACAATATAAAACATGATATAACTTCAGAAGTCTCACAGTCTTTAAAAGACTCAAATTCTTTATAATGTCTGAAGTCTCTTTAAAAGTTCAAAGTTTCCCTAGAATTCTCTTAACTGTGGGCTCCTATAAAATCAGAAAACATGTTAAATACTTTCTTATTCCAAGAGAGTAGAACCAGGGCCCAGGCACAATCGAATCAAAGCACAAACTAATACCAACTGTATAGAGTTTGATGCTTGATGTCTGTGACCCACATACAATCCTATGATTTCCAAGGGGCCTAGTATAAATCACATCTCCAGCCTCCAGCTCTATCTATGGCACATAGCTTGTCACGTAGGCTCAAGCCCACTCTACTCCAAGCTGCTGCTGTTCTTGGGGGTAATCCCACGATTCTGGCATCTGAATAACGTTGAGGTCTCTACTACAACTGGATTTCACCTTCACCATAAGCCTCTCCAGGTTTCTATTCAGGGACTCTGACCCTGCTGCATGGTGTCAAGACCCAACTTCTCCATAAACCCTTTAATCCTAGGTCTTCTAAATCAAATGAGGCAGTACCACCACCAACGGCCACAGGCCAAGCTTCAGTTGCTTTGCATGACATCATCATGCCTCCAAAGTCAGTACCACTTGGTAGACTCTTACAGGTTGCCAAGTTCAGCTGCCAGCATCAAACAGCCTTTGACACTTCTGGATGGCAGAAGCTTCCATGTGCTAACTCCGAGCAAATAGTCTCAGATTTATGAACCTCAGTGCAATTGGTCTGTTCTTAATCACTTCTGATTTTTCAGCCCAAGCTAATATGCATCGGTTGTGTCATTAAAGCAAAGATTTTCTGGTTCTGGTCTCCTGTTTATCATAGCCAACTCTTCAGTTCCAGCTGATCACACACTATAGACTCTTAACACAAAGTATCACACAAATTGTCATTGCTTCTCTCTGAAACTCTATAACCCATCTCCATCGCTTATATTTCTCTTGACAGTCTTATCTTCCAAGCTCCCACAGACCAACCCAGTGATCTCTTAGCACTCATTGGCTTTTCCAGCCCAAAGTTCAAATGATGCTACAATCCTATCACAAAAACATGATCAGTTCTGTTTTTCATAGCAATAATCCATGGTCAGTCCTACTTAGGTTTTCATTGCTGTGATAAAACACCATGACCAATATCAATGTGGGAAGGGAAGGGTTTATTTCATCTTATTGTTACAGCTTAGAATGAAGGAAAGTCAGGTCAGGAACTCAAGGCAAGAGACTGAAGGTAGAAACTGAAGCAGAGGCTATGGAGTGATGCTACTCATTGGCTTGCTTCATCATCCTTGCTCAGTTTTCTTTCTTTTACATCCCATTTTCACCTGCCCAGGGGTAGTACTACCCACAGTGGACCATGTCTTCTCACATCAATCAATACTCAAAAAATGCTCCCACAGATATGTCTATAAACTAATGGAATGGAGAAATTTTCCCAATTAGCCCTCCTTTTTTCCAGATGATGTTGAATTGTGTTAAGTTGAAAAAACACAAAGCAGTACAGTAATTTTGGACATGTCACTTAATCCCTGGAGGGTTAGAATACTAATTTACAAAAATATGAGACACATTTATACTTTCTTTATGGAATAGTTATATGTATTGGATTTTAATATATTTAACATGTTTAGAAAACTACATTGTATATGGTATATTGTAGTTGTTTTTTCATTTCATTTATTTATTTACTTAAGATTTTTTTTCATTTTACATATCAACCTGTTTTCTCCTCCCTCTTCTTCTCTTGCTCCCCTCTACTCCCCACCCCCCCATTCATTCCGAATAGGGAGTAAGGCCTCCTCTGAGTACTCAACACAGACTGGCATACCAAGTAGGTGCAGGACCAAGCCCCTCACCCCTCCATCAAAGCTGAGTAAGGCATCCCACTATAAGGAATGAGCTCTAAGAAGCCACTTCATGTACTCATAATAAGTCCTGGTCTATTGCACAATCAATTCAAACCACACAATTGTCACCCACATTCAGAGGGCCTAGTTTGATCCCAGGAAGGCTCCCTAGCTGTGAGTCTAGAATCCATGAACTCCCACTCACTTGGGTCAGCTATCTCTGTGGTTTTCTCCATCATGATCTTTACCACCCACTTGTTCCTATAATCCCTTCTCCCTCTCTTCAAAACAACTTCAGGAACTTGGCCAAGTGCTTGGCTGTGGGCCTCTGTATCTGCTTCCATCAGTCACTGGATGTAGGTTCTATGATGACAATTAGCGTAGTCACCAATCTGACTGCAGGAGAAAGCTAGCTCAGGCACCCTCTTCACCATTGCTAGGAGTCTTAGCTGGGGACATCCTTGTGGGTTCCTGGGGATTTCCCTAACACCAGCTTTCTCCCTAACCCCATAATGGCCCACTCTGTCAAGATATCTGTATTTTGTACTTGTTTGCGACATTATCATTGATATTAATGATAGTAACCACTGTGTAGCATGGCTGATCATTTTTCTCTAAAAAAATTTTTGGAATCTCTATTTTCATTTGGAATCTATGCTATCATACTTCTTACCTACCTATATCATCTTACTGTTTTGTGTTTTGTTTTGTATCAATATCTTTCCCTGGTTCATACTCATCAGATGACAATAGTTCTCATATAACATTCCCTAGGAATGCTAACATTTTTGAGCAACACAAACATCTCTCTAAGTCTTTCTTCTATCAGCATTTACCATTGCTTGACTTCTTGTGAATACTGTTCCTACTGACCCAAGACAGAGAGGGTAATGAAACTGCAAATAAATGATTCCAAGCAAGTCTAGCTTCATGAACCATTGAGTTCCTTTGTGCTCCTTACAGGAGCATGAGAGAGTTGAGCAGCTACATCACCAAAAATTTAATGTAAAGCTATATCCCCGATAATGCCTGCACAACTTGGAGACTGCTTCACTGCAAGAACCTCCTCTCTTCTACTAGCTATTTACTGCTTATATAATGTCAGGGAGAGATCTATGTGTCCTGTAAATTTTGTGAACCTTTGAGCCTTCATACTCCCTCCAGGACAGAATGTTTCAATTTAAGGGAATTTTACATTTACTCATTTGGTGATGTCCTAAGAAATCAAGATGTTATACTCCCTCTGCATTCCAAAATCTCTTATATGTAGATCATCCACCTAGACCTCTTTCCATAAACACAAGGCAATTGTTGAGTAACAGCATGCCCACTTGAGAAACAGGCCTCAAGAAACTTGAAATCTATACAATGAAGTGAACTGTTAAAAAATACAAAATTAAAAATACAAATTAGGGATGAAGGCTCATTTTATGACATGTACTGGAGAGTCACAATGCTTTCTTGAGATTGAGAAATGTTTTTAGACCTTTTTTATTGGCAAGGTGATTTTCCCTGTCCATTTAGGAGAGGGAAATGTTCTTAATATTTTCTGATTCTAACTAAGATGCTGAATCCTATCTTGGGGGGTTTGAAGTGTAAATCTGTACAAGGAGGATAAGTATTTGGAATGCTAGTCATAAATTCCTCCCTCCTACTTTTTGGAGAATTTAGAAAACTAAAAATATATGTTCTGGAGATTGACTTGAAACCAAGTGCACGTAAATAATTTTTGGACAATTAAATGTATTTTTGCAAGACATGGTAGGACAAATAGATAATTTTAACAAACAGTTTTTCTAAGTTTCACAGTTGTTGCTTTTGGTGACTGAGGCCATGTAGCATAGACATTATTCTCTAATGTCCATCCTCTTTGCTGTGTGGGTAAATGATTGTATCTATAAGGCAGGCAAGCGTAGAGAAGGAGTTAGTCCCTGGGCCCTCCCTTTGACATGGGCTATGCAAACACCATTCTAATATTCAGTTGGCATCCTAAGACACTTACTTGTACATACCATGCACATGCACACACACACACACACACACACACACACACTCACACTCAGACATACATCTGCCACTTACAATAGTGCACTAAGCAAACTGTTAGCAATCTAGGACTCCCTTTTGCATCAAGCTGCTTGCATGTGTCTCTGTGAAAACTGGACTATGTTTTTCCTTTACTTAATAATGATTGTTCTTAGATGAATTCTATTCAGTTTTCCTTCATGTATGTCCAGGTACGAAGGTTGGACATGGAAAGTAGACCAGGCTCATTTTTAATACATGCACCATCAAGCAAGCTTCCAAATACACATTAAGAAAGCATCTCCTTTTCACTACCTATACCTGTATGTAATTTTACATGCATATGATTAAAAATCAGGTGCATTACAAGACGGGACTTTTCCCATAAAGAAATGACTATATAACTTAATGTCAGTCAGAATAGCTATCTGCCAAACTGTGCCTCTAATAACCCAATAGTTCAATAGTTCTTCTTCTTGATTCCTATAAAGGAAAAAAAAAACCTCTGAAATAAGTGGCATCCTAGAGTACATTCTATGCGTTGGGTCCACTGAAAATTTAGACAGTGTATTTCTGATCTATATTATCATTCTTCTTTGAATACAGTTACCCTGCTCCTTTTGTAAATCTGTTTACCTCTATTTCAGTCCTTGGAATAAGGGATGAAAAAACTAAGCCTAGAATCTGACCACTGGGGAAAAACTGGATTTAAAAAAATAATATTTTTATTAATTATTTGAGATTTCATACAATTTAATTTTGATCATATTCACCTCCCATTCCTGCTCCTAATTCTACCCAAATCCACTCCCTACACCCTGCCTCTCCCACTTTCTGTTCTTGTTTTTCAGAAGAGATTACCTTGAATTGGATACTCTGGTCCTCTTAGACTTACAATCTTCCCGAGTTTCCCTGAGTTTAGGTGAAGGGGTCTTGTTGTAAATATATCAATTGATGATGCGCACCAAGAACTCTCAGTTGTTACCTGCATTTTAACCAGCTGTAGGTTTTTGTAATGATCTCCATCTACTTCAAGAAGGTCCTTTTATGAAGGGTGAGAGGTACGCTTATTTGTGGATGTAAGAGTAAGTATTTGGAATGCAGTTGAAAAATATACTGGTTTATCAAATTAGCAGTAATTGGCTCTCTAGGGTCTTTGACCTCACTGGCCACAGGTTGTGGTGCTGGTTTACCCTGCTAGATATGAATTCCCTCCTATTGGGTAGACCATAAACTAAAGTATGTGGCTGTTAGTTACCCCCCAAGATATAAGTGTAATATTATACCTTTGGTAATAAATTGTCATGCTTGTCATTGGGGTTCAAAGATAATATAGCTGGATAGGACTATTGATTGCTTCCTCTCTTGTCAGCTTCCATAGTTCCTGAGAGACAGACTATAGGAAGGAGCTTCACATTTACAACCACTATAAAAGTCAATGTGGCAGTTCATCAGGAAAATGGGAATTGATCCACCTCAAGACCCAGGTATACCATTTTTGAGCATATACCCAAAGGGCACTTAATCCTGCCACTGACACACTTGCTCAGCCATGCTCATTGCTGCTCTGTTCCTACTGGCTGGAAATTTGAAACAACCTAGATGTCCCTCAACAGAAGAATGGATAAGGAAAACGTGGTATCTTTACACAAGGGTTAGGGATAGAATAAGGGACTAGTGCATACAGATGTATCTCCCTAGGAAAGGGATCTAGAATAGTTAGCTATGAATGGGGTGTGGGACAGGATATCACGTGAGAATGAAGAGAGAAAGCAGGGATGAGAGAGGGAATACAGGGAGAGACAGCCAAAATTAGCGGTCATTTTAGGGGTAATATGGAAACCCAATACATTAGAAACTCCTTAAACTACATAGGTAAATGATGGCAATCTAAATGAAATTTGTCAAATAACTGGGAAGACAGAGCCCCAAAAGATCATCTCGACATCAAATAAAGCTTCCAGTCCTATGATTTGGGTAACATTTAATTTAGTTGTTGGCCAAAGGGGTTCCATGGGAATCCCCAAACTACCCACTAGTGAAAATTAGACAGGAAAACAAGCACCAATATTTCTCAGTGCCTAACACGTGCAAGGTTTTGCAGAAAATGTTAACACACATGAAAAACGGTGGCCCTGTGGTTGTGACCAACAGCCCTGTGCTGAGGTATAAGCAATCTAGGATTCAAGGGGATTAACTAATTTCCTCCGTCTGGGAGGCTGGTAAAGGACCTCAGTGGTTTGTTTCCAAAGGTGATCTGATTCTAAAATCTGATGCTGCTTATTAGAAAATATTAGACTGGGTAAGTGGAAAAGAATGTTACAAGTGGTATGGGTAATAGTTAGTGTCATAATACAATCTCTTCAGCAGCAATAGTAGCTGCCAAGGTCAAAGGAAAGAGTTCCAGCTAAACCTTGTCATTTGGTGTTTGATAAGGACTTGGAAGCATTAAATTGAACCTCACAACATTATCATGGTATTAAATAATGCTATTTTGAATATATGATATGAGAAAAAGCAGTAAGCAGTATGACAGCCGCTACACGATATATGATTCAGCTTCAAATTGTAGGGATCTAGTTTCAAAAGTCCTATCATTACACTGTTTGTTGAATATTTATTATGATCCCTGCTGTTTTAATTAAACTGTATATGCATCAAGTAAAAATAACTACTCTCCAATATAGAATAAAAGGAAAAATTAAATGGATACAAAAGGTTCTTCACTTAGAAATTAGGACATACAAAGTCGTGGAATGTAACTACATGAAAATTATTGGGAGGACAGTGCACAAAGCATTTGATTCCTGGGACTTTTGATAACTTTACTTCCAGTGAAATTATTAATACTGCTAGTAATAATATTATTTACTTTGACCCTTTTTTATAATAGCTCTGAAAATTTCATCACCATGAATATATAACTTTAGACTTTTCATTATAATATAAACTCTTAGGGATTTGTGGAGATTAAGTCATGAAAGAGACAAAACAAGTATTTAAAGATTTCTACATGTCAATTTTCTTCGCCTAGAAAAATAAACAGGATAAATGTAGTGAAAGCTTGTATCCTGGTTGCTGCAAACCAGCATACACAGAACATAGACTGAAAATATTTAGGTAAGCTTTGAAAAGAAACATTCTGTGGATTTTTAACAACTGAATGAATTATTGTGATATTTTTACAGGGGCAAAGACAAACCACTATAGATTTTTGTTTTTCCATCAAGAACTTTAAAGTAACAGTTGCCCCTGGGGACAGTCTATAATTTGTCTTTATGTATATACAAACTGATTGTCTCCTGAAAATTATAAGCAGAAAATCCATGAGGTTTTTCAAAAAAATAAATTCTTGAAAAGAAGTGGTGATAGGGTCCTTTTGATTGGCAGAATAAATACCCATAAGGGGTGCTCATTAAAATGCAGTGATAGCATTGAAGTACATGCGGGTCACACCTACATGAAGAAGGTTATGTATACTTCATTCTTTTTTATTTTAATTTTCTGCAATGAGGAATCACACAATACAACAGAGGAAATCAGATAATGAAGATGGTTTGGGGGTGTTGGTGGAAATTTTGCTTTAAGAAGCACAATCAAAGCAGTATTATGTAGTGTGGGAGATAATGCTTTCGAGGAAGCAATTTAAATTTCAATTTAATTTCTGGCTAGACCAATATCGTTTCTAAGATTTACACTAATTTCTAAAGAGACAGTGTTGACAGTAGATCTTCACACCAGAATAAAAACAACTGAAAGTAATAATTCAAAGAAAGTTATTTGTATTTGTTGGAGAATTACTTGCTTCAAAAGAGAAGATATCAGTACAAGGAGATTGCTCAGTTGGTAGTGGGTACAAAGGTTGAGGTACAAAGTGGGAAAGAGAAACATTTGGAACCCCAGTGCCTATTTAAGTACTGGGTGAATGCAGTGGCCTCCCTATAATTCTACCATATGACAGGCAGAGTCAGGGAGTCCCTGCACCACAGTAGCTAACTAGACTATGGAAGTGATGAGCTCTTAGAGCAACCGAAAGGCTGCCACAGCACAAACTGTAGAGTGTTCTAGAAAGACTAGCTGGCAGCTATGTGCTTCCTCATGCACATGTATACACATGCTTGCACATCTGCATACATATGTACATCCATACATGTGCTAGCACATGTATGTGCATGGATGATTACAAAAACACGCACAAAATTAACAGTTAACTGAAATTGATATTTTTAGGAAAAAACAAATATTTCACTCTTTGGGGCCTCTGATTTCAGAAAAAAAAATAGTTACAGTTTTTGGAAATTTTGAGACTGTGGGTTAACCACAGAGGAAATCAATAAAATAATTATTGAAATAACATAAAAAAACAAGTGGCAATAAAAGAATGCTCCATTACCATCATCCTACCTTTAGGTAAGCTGTTTATTTTGCTTTCCACTAAGGGTTAAAGATATTTTATAATAAAATTGATTTATATGTATTGGTGTCAGTATGCTTATTAAACTTTATGAGTATTATGGATGCTTCTTTAATAAGAGCCTTTATCTTAAGAATTGTGGATTATTTGCTACAGGAGCAAGCTGAGGAATTTAAAAGAAATGATGGTTCTTAAATCATTTAAATTTATTGTACCTTAAAGTGGCTACAATGATATGTGCGAAGTTTTCTCATTATACAAATGAAAAATGAATGGGTGGAAATGTTTATTGACTTTAATTGTGATAATTATCTCTCAATATGTACATAGATTATAACATTGTATTATACATCTGAAACACAACCAATAAAATATTTCATATTTTATGCATAAGAATATCTACATTAAAGTCTATAGGAAATTGTGTTATCAAGTGTGAAAAACACAAATTGTGTTGATAAACCATTATTCTACATTTAAACCTTATTGACCTTAAATTTACAATCATGTTTTTAAAAAATTAATGTTTTTGGCAAAGTGTGGTGGCACATGCTTTTCATACCAGCATTCAAGAGGCAAAGCCAGGCAGCTCTCTATGAGTTTGAGGCCAACCTGGTCTACAAAGTGAATTCCAGGATATCCAGGGCTGTTATATAGAGAAACCTTGTCTTGAAAAACAAAATATATATTAAATATAAATATATATGAATTACATATTTTTAAAACCATTTTATATATATTAAATGTTATATAATACGTATATGTGTATATATATAAATGGTTTATATATATATATAATAGCTTTGAAATTTTTTAATTAATAAGAGCAACAAAGACATCTAATAAGCATGAATAAAGTGTAGAACAAAGCTACAGATATCAGCATTGCAATTTTGAAACATTTCTTGCTCACCAAAAATGATAAAGTTATTCAAAAAACATTTTAAAAAGCTATTGAGAAACGGAGACAACTGAATTGCATGCATTTGGCTTCAGTTGAACCTGCAGTTTAAAAACTAGATTAAATGGGGCTGATAATATGGCTCAGCTGATAAAGACCTTTGTCATCCACACTAACAGCCTCGGTTGTATCCTAAAAATCCACATGGTAGAAGGAATGTAAAAAAAAATTAAATAAATTAAATTAAATAGGCATTTATAGTTTCCTTTAATAATTGCAGTCCTTTGTGGCAAATAAAATCCTTTTGATATTAAATAAATGATATGGTAGGCAAGACAGGTGTCTTATTTAGGATTTCTGTTTTTGTGATAAAACATCATGACCAAAAGTAATTTGGGGAGAAAAGGATGTATTTCACCTTATATCTTATAAGTCCATCAGTGAAGGAAGCAAAGGCTGGGACTTGGAGGCACAAACAGTAGCCAAGGTCTTTGCTCAATGCAGCGTCCCTCTTTCAAAATGACTGGAGCTTGGTTCATGTTGACATAAAATTAGTCAGCCCGATAACTAATTGTCATAGCAACCTGCTTACTTTTAATTGATGCCTGTACTTTCTTAGAAAAGTGAACAATACTATGTCCACCACGTTCTTTCACATTTGTGTAAACTGTGCCTCTTACTGTCTCAGAGAGAAGAGAAAAATGCATAGCTTCCATTTAAACTGACTCACTTTTATGTTAAAATTCAATTGATAACAGAATGCATTATGTAAGTAAAGGTTATAAACTGAACATCTCTGATGAGGAGCATGATAAATTTATCCTAGCATCTGCCTACCACATTTTTCCAGCTTATGTTTTCTATTCAGAAATGGTATTTTCTCATGGTGATAAATTTTATGAAGAAGGCCATTCCCAAGAATCTATTATATTCCTACCATGTAATACTGTCTTCTAAAGCACACAAAAATCTGGAAAACTGTGATCCTGACTTTTTCAATGATTACTTAATTCTCCTTCCCATTAAACAAAAGAATGGTCTCTGTATCATTTTTAAATAAATCACAGACAGCAAATAAAAATGAGGATGCTTTTCACTTAATGGAATTTAGATTTGGCAATTCTGGTTGGCAGTTCCATCCCTTGTTTCCCACTTCTGATGTTATCTGTGACTGGGGTTTTCAGCAATCCCAATACACTGTAACCTAAATGGTCAGACCTTTTTAACACTGAAGCATCACCTGCGATAGCTGCTTTAGGAGAATTACAATCTTTATACATTTTGCTAGGCATTCAGTTGCAACAAATGCCTTTGTTTAAGCACACTGGTGTAGATGCAATTCTAAATGGTCTTATTAAATAAGAAACACAGAGCCGAATAAAGATCAGAGCAGTAGCAAAGAGCTAAGACCACCCTATCTTACCACTCACTGCCGTCCTTCCCCTGAGAGAGAGACCTTCTTCCTGTGTTCTGTCTTTTTATTGCCTTTCTGTTCTGCTTTCTCATTGGTTCTAAACCCAACCACATGATTTCCTCATCACTGCCTGTCTATATAGACCTCCAGGTATCTATGGTTGGTACTGGGATTAAAAGTTTAGGTCACTTGCTTTGGATGTGTCCTTGACAACAGAGATTCTGCCTGACATGTGATCGGATTAAGGGCATGTGCTACCACTGCCTGACTCCCACTTATGGCTCACTGTGACTTCTGATCTCCAGGCAACTTTATTAACATACAAATAAAATCACATTTCAGCACAAAATATCACCATACACTAGCTTGAATTTTTAAGCATTAGCGAAAAAGAAAAGGCTATAAAAGGAATATTACAACTCATAAGATGCTGCAGCTTATAACCACACATAAATAAGTATGTTTGTGAATAGTTTGGAGAATTTGAAAGCTAACCTCATTTAATGTCATACCCAAACCTACAAGTACCAATGGGAGAATGAACAGTAATTCTCAGTTTTAAATAAGCAGACACACATGCAATTAAAATGTACTTCCAAATACCACACGTTTTTTTAAATTTTATAAATCAATGAAATTGCATCTCTTTTCTAAAAATCATATACTTTTTAACATCACTCACAAATTTAATTGTTGCTACATATTGGACTTTCTTTTTAATTTAAATCAGAAAAGAATCCTGTAATTTTAGTCAGTAGTCATGTGTTCATACACACATATTTTACAAAGTCACATATAACCTTTATGGAAAGAAAATTAAATATCATTCTGTAGCAAGACTTTCAATTGAGGACTCATAACTCATAGTGCAGTCCATTAGTCCCAGATAAAACTTAAAATAGCAGACCTGATTACTTAAACAGTTCAGGAATGTATGATGAGGGCATCTTTCAGTCTTCTACTGTAAGAAATCATACAAGATATGCCACGTTTTGTTAGACTCAGGTCAGCCAATTTGTGTGAGTCTTGACAAGAATTATGTCCGTGTCTGTGCACGTTCAACTCATCTTTGTGAGATTCCAGGACACTATAAACCACAGAGACCAAAATAGATAAATAGAAAGAAGATAGTGTAGCTTTCTGTTGCTAACATTCATGTAAAGCACAATTCAAGGGTAACGAAAAACAGAAGTTGACTTGCTATTTCCCCCTGTGAAGACGGAAGAAGCCTGAACAACCTGGCTTTGATTCACTCACAGGTGCGAAAAGTTGAATGTGAGTAGTCATGGTGATTGAATAAATAAAAAAGTAATGTGGGAGAAGCATGCCTTTGGGAATTGGAACTTTACAGCAGCCAAATATATGTTTTAATGTTTTAAGTCAGAAAATGATTCAAAATTCAGAAAAAAAGGCCCAAAATCTCAAATGTGAAATTACTAGAATTTCATAAAGTAACAGTTAATTTTTTATAAACACACAATTATATTTATATAAATTCTTGACACTTTATGTCATTTTCTAGAATAATTTAAATAAATAAGATACATTTGATTCTAAATGGAAACAAAACAATATTTTCTCCCTAGGGGATATAAATGGTTAGGATGAAAGGATTAATTTTTATAGGAAAATTTTATGCCTATCAAATCAAGTCGCATTTTAAAGAAGGAGCAATTGCCAAGTGTAAACACATATGAAATTGAATTAGTTTCTGAATGTACTATAACTATTTCCAATTTCTGTTTCCCAGGAAGGGCAATATCTGCAATATGGATTTTCCTAAACAGTTGACCAAAAATGTGACCTGTTCCTACCTCAATTATTCTCAAGTTTCTACCTCATCAGGCATTTCTCACAGGAATCAATCATTTTCCTAGTATTTTGCCTGTTAATTCAGTTTGTGAAATTTGCTATTATGAGGTCTTCTATTAAAAAAACCCATTCCTACATTAAACCTATAATTTAAAACACTAAAATAAGATATCTATAATTACAGGTTGTCATCAAGAATAATTATCTGTACAATCACTTCTGCTTAGGCAAGAACAGTAGAAACACAATTTGGTGTTTTTGTAGGATAATGTGCAATAATTATCCTAAATCATGTAACTATTTATTTTTAATTTTTCAAATGTAATGTAAGCCGTACTGCTCACTGCTGGTATCTGGTGTGCTGTTTCTTCATGAATTTTCTACAGGTGTTTTATTTTTGAGTATGCCATGCTAAAAATTTTGCAGAAAAGTTTTGTGTTCTCCTTTGGAAGAATGGCACATACACTGTAGGGAACACACAGAAGCAAAATATCCAAAATATGAGTGGATAATGGCCCTTCACTTGCTTATCTACTTTTTACTGTAAATACTCAAAGGCTGTCATACAACCTACCGCAGATAGCATAAGACCACATTCAGTACTAGGCATCAGACCATAAGGTTCAAGTCAAGAACTCTTGTTAATTTTTTTCTCATTCAGCATTTGCTGTATTTCTGAGCTTTAGTCTCTACTTCCTCTTGACAGTTTCTGGAATATGTTCCAAATATGGGTAGAGAGAGGGAACCCAATATTTTTATTAATGTTGGATGGAGTTCTACATCATTCTCAAATGACATAAGTACAATTAACACATGGGCAGGAGGTTAATTCTAATTTAAATGGTAGATATTTAAAAGAAGTGCTTTTAGGTATTATGCAACAGCCATTTTAAAGTAATAAGCAACAGTCAATAGCAATATAACAAAGATGCAATAAAAAGAAAATAGACTAAGATTAATCATATCACAAAATATCAGCAACTATAAAAAATAAAAATGGGAATTCCATACTTAACAGACAATGAAATAATTCAATATTAATCATACACTTGTGTTACTATAATGTGATCAATTCAGTTGAAAACACATTAATTTGTCTTTTTTTTCCTCTTGGCCATTTACTCTCATAAAACATTCATCAATTTTTTATTGAGGACTCTACTTGATTCAAGTTCCATGATAGACTGTAGAAATTCTTTCTTAAAGGTGCTTACAGTTCAGTGAAAAGAAAGAGTTATTACCTAATTATGACAATGGAATAAGAACGATGGTGTTAGAAGGTTGCTATGGGAACAGACAGTGTCATGCTGTAAAGAATAAAAAATGAAAGTAACCATTTTGGGTGCAATTTTTGTCAACGATTAGACTGAAAATCAGAGATCCTTATGTGGGAGAGCCACATCTGATTCACATTACTGATTCTCTGCATGGTTCACAGTGAGAGCACTTTTAGGTTAGCACATTGCAACTCGATGACGGTACTTCACAAGTTTGTCTCTGGTTATCCAAGACCGCATGACTGCATTAAATCTAGTGACATGGGAACAAAATATTCCTTGTGATTTCTTGCTAGTATTATGAATGAAAGAGTATTTTTGATTGAATGGCAGTTAGACATGCAGAGCGACAGACAGATGGACCTCAGATGTTGGCTGCGGTGCTGATAGTCCCCCCATTGATACACTAGGACCACACTCTCAGATGTAGGGGAACAAAATATAGTATTGTCCCCCATTAAATCACAGTTCAATAGTTACATATAACACCAAAGGCCTATATATTGAAACTCAAATTTCAGTTATTCCAACAACTGACTTTAGGGTATGTCTTGTGTAGCTAGAAATATGTTCTAGTTATTATGTTAGTGAAAAAAGAATGAAAGGATTTCATGTAGGGTAATCAATTTGTACCTTAAATCTTATACTTTTTTTTGGGAATATAGACATTAATACCAATGTATAAACTGAGCAAAACCTATATAAATTATGTACTCCAATTTGTTATAATGCCTTTTACCTTTTAGTGAGGAAAATAAACATTGTCCACCATATAAAAATTAGTTGTAAAAACACAATCCATAAAACAAAATACAGGTTTATAGTATATATAAAACTTAAACCATTTATTTTTTATTTCATAATTTTTATTAGTTCTTTGAGTTTTGAATCTTATATGTGTTTTGATCATATTCATATCCCCCACCCTTCCCAAATCTACTTCTCTTACCCCATCCATTAATTTGTATCTTTATTTTGAAGCTTTCAAGATGAATTTGTGCTGCCCAAATATTCTTGGACACATGGTCTTCCACTGTATCATAGATGACTTACCAGGGGTTATACTTTTAAAGAAAACTTTTTCTCCCTTTCCGAGCAGCTAATAATTACAAATAGATCCACAGCTAGTGGTGTGGTTATGTATCCACCTCCCATCTCCATTGAAATGAGGCTAAAAACAGAGTGAATTTCAGAAAATTCTGTTTCCAAGTTGAAGAAAAGTTAATTTAAACAACTTGAGAGAAAATGAGATAAAATTGGCTTTGAGTAAATTGTGAATAGCATGTTAAGTCAATAGGCCAGAAAAATAGAATTTGCTGAGTGTGAAATCTAGATAACAGTAACAATCTTAATGGTGAGGTATAAGAAAAAGTTTTTGAAATTATATAAATAAAACTATTTGTACAGGGATATAAGAATGATAGAAGAGGATAATAGAGGAAAGTATTATTCATTTGCCAATCATGAGTGTATCACACAGAAAGTTTTATTAAAATTAAAATGATTGAAATTAAAATAATTGAAACAACTCAAATATAATTGAATTATTTAAAATCAAGCAGATTAATTAATGATGATTCTATTATAAAATTTTGTAAAATAGAACACATTTTTTTCTGCTGGAGACAACAACAAAAATAATCACTGAGATGTTTTGAATAAAGAATATAGTATGTGTTTAAATTATCATATATTGCCAGAGCTTTGTAATTATCTCCATTCAATTATCTAGATAAAAGTGCTTTAATAATTAAGACCAAAGAGAAATTATCCTCTAGGAAATTTTTTTTCAATTTTGAACAGGATTCTGTTTTATCATGACTTCTTCTCTACCGCTTATCAAAACAAACATAATAAAATTTGGAATAAAATTAGCCAAATATATACTTTTCTCATTAATTCTGATCATGACATAACAGATACTCATAAAATTACTTAAACACATTTGTCTAACTATTTAAATAACTGTAGATTATGGACAAATCTTCATAAACATGACTCCAATGGCAAATACTATAAAAAAAGTGTTGGTGGCTGTATTTGACCATATTTTTTCTAAAATGTGCACACATTGCTGGTGAGTTGGTCTGGTGGTTAAATTGTTTTGTTGCCAAGTATTCAAATACCAGAATTCATAAGGTAAAGAGACCCAACTCTGCTAATTTTCTCATCTTCTTATATCCATACTTGCTATGTGGCACACAAATGTGCATTAAGACACATCTATTCCCTCTCCCCTCCCCACATGTACACACACAACCACATGCACACTAAAGAAACAAATTAATTAAATGATAAACAAATAAATAAATAACAAGTATGTAGTTGCATGGAACATGAATACCGATAAAGAGGAATTGAACTCATTTTTTTAAGCTCTGTTAAATTCAACGCATTGACCTTTATTTTACGCTATTGGTTCATTGATGATAAATAGTATTTATTAAGTTATTATTTTAATTAAGACTTTATTTCTAGTTCATTTAGTTGTTTCCTCCTGTGTGAGTCATTAACAGAGATTTTCCTTCACTCCTTCTGAAATCTCTTCTATGACCTAGCAACCTATATTAATGTAATTCAGTTGGAATGACTGACGAGTAATAATATTACATCCTTATTTGCTAAACCTCACAGTTAGTTTACATTCATATTCTCTTTCTTTTACATTGCAACACAAACATAGTAATGTGTACTTGCCATTACTGTGTCATCGTGTTTTCTCACATGTCACCATGGGCCACTTCTGTTTACTGTTCTATTTAACATTCTCTTTCATTCTAATAACTTATACACGCTCCTTACTCTGGCCTTCTAGAATGATTAACATGCTGAACTGAAAGTTCCAGTTATTATGTTTTACATTGTATAGCAGAGAGATAATAAAATATGATTCTGAAAGTCGTGTACAAATAATAATTAAAAAAAAACACAGGTAGATAAGAAGGAGAATAGATTTGATAGGAGTTGAGGGAGCAATGTGAATATAATCAAAACACATTATACAAAAGTCCCAACAAATTAATAAAAGAAGGAGAAAAAAGTGATATTGACAGAATTATATTTCTGTGAAATAATTTGAAAAATGTAAATTAAAACACTTTTAAAAGTCATGATTGGGTTCTTACCTCAGGTAATAATATCAAGTGACCATATAATGCGTGTTGAAATACTCCATATTAGTTAGGATTCTCCAGAGAAACAGAACAAAGAGAATAAAAATGGTTATGAGAGCAGAATCTCCAGATTGACTCATAAGCCTGAAAGTAAATTCTTCTGTATGGCTGTCTGCAAGCTGGAGAGTAAAAGTTCAGCTCTTCCAAGGGGTTTAATTCTTAGAACAGCATGGCCCAGTGATAGAGCCCCAGTTTGAGGACTGTAGAGTTACTCCTGCAAGCTTGTTTTCAAAGACTGAAAAATCTAGTGTCTCTTGCCATGAACATTAGCAACAGAGAGATGCAACTGTTAAACAAGGAAGAAACCTGCAAAAGATGAGCTTCCTCTTGTCACCTTCGGTTCCACAAGGCCCTTATCATCTCGGATGGCGATGCCCATATTCAGGGTTTGTTTTTTTTTTCAACACTTAGTTTACTGATACACATGCCAGTTTATATTTATCCCTTGCATATCCAGAACTACTTTTAAACAATTTAGTGTTTTTTTTTCAATCCAGTCAATTGAATAGTAAACTCACTATCATGTATTCCAACTACTAAGGCAATTCAGGAAGCATTAGATATGTTGATAGCAGTAACATGATCTGTACAAAGACTCCTTAGAATCAAATATCAAAAAAAAAATCAAACAAACAGAAAGAGAATCAGCTATCAACTACAAACTTTCTGTTTTAAAATCTGCCCTGTATCTTTATGCAAGGATAGTTTTCTACTAGGAATTCACTCTGAGTGATGGATAAAAAAAATTACTTCAGATTAAATTAATATTATAAAATTATTATTCCTTACAGTCATGTCTCAAGATTAACTTGTGTTTCTTTTTCTATTTTTTTAGATTATATCTCAGTTCCACATTTGATAATTACATACCAGCCTCTTTAACTTCACCACCGTGCAAGAATTAACACCATAAAATCAACACACTAGCATTTTTTCTTTAAAGAATTGTTATCTCTTATTATATTATTTCCTAATGATCCAGCTATGGCTTTCATTAATGTAAACAGAATCAGTAAGAAAGAACATCAATTCTTTGTTCAAGATTGTGGGCAACAAGATAATTGAGAATGATTATTGTGTAGATTCAATCTTATTAGACCTTTATCATGTTTTAGCATTTTTGCATAAGAACTGAGTGTTATTCTCTTTCCCACTTATGACATTAAAGTGTTCATTGCATTGATTTATTTTCATATGTTGTACCATCTGCACATTCCAGAACTAAAGCCCATTGTGTCTGGAACATAATTCTTTTTTGGATTTTTTTTTCATTTGCTGTAGTTGTTGCTGTTATTACAGGATTATGAAAATAGAAAGCAAATAGGTTATGGATCAGAATTGAATTGGGATGAAGGGAAAGCAATTATTAGTGAAAATAATTTGCTGTATTTAAATGGAGAATATGGTAGAGAAGACATTCTATGTAAGCTGAGAAAGTGCAAGAGAAAAGGGAAGTAGTAAAAACTGTACAATTAACAGGAGGTTTATTATATAAAATGTCACTTGAGACCACTTGGTGATTTAGAGTGAGATAATGTGTATGATAGAAATGAATGTCCTCAGGAAAGTGTCCATTAGTAGTTAAACAGCAATAGAGTTTATGAATCAAATGATAATCAAGAGTTAAGGGGAAATATGAGAGAACATCAAAGATTAAGAATGTGCATATTCCTAAAAAAGACATAATATTATTTGCGTATGGATAATATTACTATTTTAATCATAGAGTAAGCATATTGGAATATTTTCCTTAGTTGATAACAGTAGCTGATCAATAGATCAAAGTTATATAGTTGATGATTAATTGATTGCATTAAATCATAACAGACCACATAGTGTCACAACTAAAGCTAATAACTGAGTATTGGCCAGCTTAGTAGTTTCAAGATCAGTGGGACTTAAGGACATATAGACTACTATACCACATGGTTCAGAGGAAAATATATATTTTTTCTACTATAGTTTTTTTTTCCATATAACACTCTGGAGGTAGACATAATGAGAACCAGAGAGATATGTGTAGGTATGTCAAGATTTATCCTGCTCTTCTGATTTTTTCCTCATTTTTCACATGGCTGTTTAACTCTGCACAGTTCTAAGTTGCTGTTCATGGAATGAAAAAACAAAGGGATTGCATTATTCATCTTCCAAGCAGATTGAAACGAGAGCCTACTATGTTTAAATTATTTCCACTGTTTAGATTACTTAATTTCAATGCAAATTGTATTGCTCAAGACAAATTTCCAGAGGTGAGGAGAACAGAGCAAAGAAATTTTTATCTTCCTTACTTGGACAAGGAACCAAACATATGTGGAAAAAGTATTGCCTTATTTAAATTTCACTTTCAGTAATAATAACAATTTAAACCCCGGTGTTTATATCTTTCTACAAAATGCACTTAGATTGTTTATGTGTGTGCTCTAAATCTGACAGCGTTAAGTCCTCTGTCTCATCCAGGTGTTCAATGATTGACAGAACTATTTGTAAACTTTTAACTCCAGGGCAACTGGAAATGACATTGAAAATATGCTTTTGAGAAAAAATGAATGGAGAATATTACTTCCACAGGTGGCAGTATTCTTATGGATATTTATACTAGGAGGATTTCTAGAGAATGACTTTTAGTATCTAGCCTAAAATTAACCTCCCCAATAATACATCTGGAGACATTTTACTTTCTACAGTAATGTTCAGTTATTTGACAACCTTTCACTGTCTATTACCAAACCCAATACAATCTCTTCAAATTACTATGGCATTTGCATTCTTTTTTATTTTTTTATTTTTGCTCACTTAGATCTTTTCCTAACCCTACCTTGAGATACAGCAGTTATCAGAACAACTTGGATATAGAGATTTCTGTCTTTTAAGGCACCAGCATTCTGTGTCCATAACCATGACAGGTTACTCTTTCTTCACTAATACTGTTAACACATTCCCCCAGGTTTATCTCCACTACACTTAAGATAAAAGAAGAGTCACCCATGTCTTTTTTAATTTTAAGACATCTATCAATCACCTGAAATGAAAGAAAGAAATAGACAGAAATGATCACACATATGTGCACATGAACAAACATGCATTAAATACAAGTACACAATCAAGTATACACATAAGTATGCACACACACACACACACACACACACACACACACAGTCACTTTATTCTCTGGTCTCCAAATTTTACACACTAGAAATATCTTATTACTGCCAATTACCAACATTTTTACTTTAAAGTAATGTGTTTGCTGTCAAGGTCATATTATGTGCATTCAACCTTTCTAAAGTCAATGATAAATTAACTTTGAGGATTAAGAAATAATTACTTTTTTCTTACCTCATATAAGGCTACAAGCACCCTTTAAGGTAGATGCTGAATAGACACTTTATTTTGAATTACAAGCACAGAAATATAATAACGTTTTCAAGAAATAAGAATAACACCAAAATAAGATATGAAAATCCTAGATATTTCGAGATGATTTCTTGCTGTAATAGACTATTTCTAGTATGAACAAACTGATTCAGCTAAGTAATCTTATAACAATTACTGTTACACTTTATATAACATACATAATACATAAAAATTAAATTGTCATAATTGAAAATTATAATTATTTAATATAATTTATTTTATGAGGGGCTATATAACCTATATACATTATTTTAAGTGTGTTATATTTGTTTTATAACTGGAGTACATTTACATAAAGGCTGCTTCTAAACAATCAAAATGAAAATAAGTCCCAAAATGTTCAATTTTGTTAATTCATTTTGCCCACAGAAATTAAAATGAATTATCCATAAAAAATGTTGCTAGGATGTGGTGGGGCATGACTTTAATCCCAACAATTGGAAGGCAGAGGTAGGTGGATCTCTGTAAATTTTAGGCCAGCCTGGTCTACAGATTTTCAAGTCAACCAGGACTGCAAAACAGGACTAAAACCCTGTCTCAATAAACAAAAACAAAAGAAAACTAAAAATGTATAGGTTTCATAGACTGTTTTAGTAAAATGTTGTCTATTTGGGTTATAATGAAAATGAAACACAATATCCCCCCTTTTTTATAGATACTGTCCATTGTCTAATGTGGAATATTGAACTTTCCTAATATCATCTGCAAATGAATCTCCTTTTAATTTAGTTAACATTAAAATATTTTAAGTTATTTATCCAATGTTGAGTATATATATATATATATATATATATATATATATATATATTCAAAATTGCTGTATTTTCTTAATGAAGCATACCTTTATCATCATAGTTATTTTTTAATTCATAAGTAATTCAATTGACTTGTTTAATGGAAATAGTACTTTGAAAAACATAAAATTGGTGTATAACCAAAAAGATTTTAAACATCAAATCCCATTTTGAGAAAAAGAAGTACAATGGCCTTCCTCATGCTCCCTCATTCCAACCTGCATTGCAAATCACGTAATTAAAACAGTTGGTAAACAGATGCACACACAACTGGAGGCTTAGAGGCTATCAAATGCACACACACACACACACACACACACACACACACACACACCTATAGGGTCGAATGTATTGGTTCTAGGCTCACAATACCAATCGGGGGAAAAAAAAACCCTCTTCAGAAGATGGCCCCAAGTGGAATATAGACAGGCCTACACAAAAGAAGACAGCGTTTCTCTGTGTGGCTCTGCTTGTCCTGGAACTCACTCTGCAGACCAATCTGGCCTTGAACTCACAGAGGTCTGTCTGCCTAATGCTGAGACACCCTTAATACAGTTTCTCATATTATGGTAAGACCCTCACAGCTATAAAATTACTTTTGTCGTTTCTTCACAACTACAATTTTGCTATAGTTATGAATAGTAATGTAAATATTTTTGGAAACAGGGGTTTGACAAAAGGTTCTTGACCCATGGGTTGAGAATCATTGTTTAAAACTCTGTGAAGTCTAACTTGAAATAGATCATAATTCCATTACAAGGCTGAGACTATAAAACTCCTAGAAGAAACAAAACAAAACAAATCAAAAACTCCTTGATTGTGCTGGTTATTATACTTTGGGTAACAAGAGAGTAGCCCAGCAAATATAAATAAGAAATTGATGATATCAGAAACATACAAAAGTATTTCTATAAAAACAATGAGACCATAAAAATTGTGAAACATAACTTTCAGAATGAGATAAAGTATTTGTAAATCACATCTTTGATAGGTTAATACCTCAATTGTATGATGAAACTCACACAACTCAGCAGCAAAAAAATAAGCGAATCTGTAATAAATAAGTAATTTTAAAGAAGTAGGTTAAAGACTCTAAAAATTTACCCTCCTACACAATGTGAACAAAGAACGAATGGCCAAAGGTGTGCTTACTACCGCTAATTATTTAAATGCGAACTGAAACCACTATTAGATATTTGCTGTTTCCTAGCAGGATATGTTCTATGAAAAGAGGAAAATATGGGTCCACAATATGGCTCAGGATGTCAAGGCACTCCCCGTCAAACAGGATGACCACTTTTCTACCCCAAGAATACATACAGTGGAATGACAGAAGTGATTTTGGAAACTATGATTACATGGTCATTGTGGCATTCACACACGCACAAATAATAATATGTAAACAAAATATATTTTAATAAATAATAAGAGTGATCTGATGAAAGTTTTGAAGTGTAAAACACTTGTTTGTTTGTTGGTAGAAAAAGACACAGGTGTAACCATTACAACCAACCAACAAACAAACACAAAAGTAGATGAACATAAAAAACTAGAAAACAAAACAACCTAGAAGCTTAGCCTAGCATATATCCAAGAAAGGAGAGTAAAGTGAGAACGGAAGTAGAATTGGAATATTCATGTTCGTTGCAAAGCTGTTCACATCAATGCAGATAATAACCATAAATGCCCATCCATGGAAAAGTGGTGAAAAAATATATAGTCTATAAAGGAAGAAAAGTACGATAGTTTCGACATCATGCATGAAACTAGAAGAAACAATAAGTCCTAACACAGAAAGAAATATTAAACGTCGTTTTCCTAGTATGTGGATTCCAACAGGGGAACTCATAGAAAGACAATAGATGTGTAGAGTTCCAAGGCTGCAGCAGGTAAGAAATGGAATGAATGAAATCCAAGGCAAAGTGAACTTATGTGTTGAACAATCTTTGAGAATCTACTGATGAGTCATCCAACAGTTTCTCTTCCTATTTCACAAGGCAAACTCATCCCAAATCATTACATTTTATATTTTCCACATGCTCCATTTGTATTTGGCAACTAATAAAGTTTTATAAGTGTAACAAAGGAGCCATAAGAGAAAGGATTATTTTTAACTTAACAGATTTGTTAAAAAATTTGATAGAATTTAAATCTGTAGTCACAATTGTACCTGGATAGAAAATGTTGCCAAGAGATTTGTCTTTATAAGAAATTAAATTATTTCTAGAGACATCTTGTTTTTTTTACTCTAAAATCTAACACCCAACTTAATCGTTTCATCAATAACAAGAAAAAATAGTATTTATTTTTACACTTAAAGAGAGCTAATTTAAAAACATAAATTCATCCTAAAGACAGAATTTTGCTCATCATTCAATAGTTAATTTTAGCACATGTTGGAAAAGCAAGCCATGCATGCACAATAAAAAAGAAAAATGTTAGTTTTCAAAACTTAATGAACCATCAATAGGAAAACAGCAAATAACTATGTTTAAATGTTAACTTCTCCATGATATTATATTTCATGTTGTGTGATTCCTCTTCGGATAATATGAATATATAGACAGTTTTATTACGTCTAGGATAATCTGGGTCCTGCTACAGTCACTATCATTAGCTGGTTATGCAAACCTAGCTGGGGGAGATGGTGAATGCCTTTAATTTCAGAACTTTGAAAGCAGAAGAAGGCAGATCTTCTGAGTCTGAGATCAACCTTCTCTACATATCAAGCTCTAGGGCTACATAGGGATAGCTTGTAACAAAACAGAAAGAAAATTAAAAACAAATCATGCACCTAGCATAGGGAACCCTGAATGCTCTATTACCTCAGCTGTGATCACATTGAACAAACTTCATGATTTATCCCATCTCTTTCTTTTTCATCCTGGTAAATGGTTAAATGTTAACATTAGTTCTGTCATAATGTCTGGTCAAATCAACCCCAAACTAACAAAATCATAGCAACTGATTTAATAAGCCTAACCTCGTTTGACTTCTGAGAAAAACATGTCCTCTTTTACACATTACACAAAGTAAGCAATCTCAACTATTTCTGGTCATCTGTATTATGGTAAGTTCCATTATATTTTGGGTAGATTTTCTCTCCTCGCCATAGGTTAAAGCAAGTAGCCAATGAGAGATTTACCTTTGATGAATTTAATTGTAAAAACAGTTAACTCCCATTAATAAAACTACTTGAGATATATACATATACACACACACACACACACACACATATATATATATATATATATATATATATATATATATATATATATCCCCTATCTGTTATCCCAATCCCAAATACAGCAGACATTTCTCTGGGAACCTGTGAGTCAAGCCTGCTAGTGTAGCAAGTAGGACAGCTAAGTAATTGGATGAGTTTCAGATCTTCACTCTCCTTCCTTTCCTTCATATCTAATCCTCCCCCCCACCCCGTCTCATCCTCAGCTCTGTAGTAGACTACCTGTTCTGGCCTCTCCTCACTCTCTGAACACATTCCTAGGAAACTAAGCCTTTATGGGTTGAATCCTCACTTTCCTCCCTCCTGTGAACTCTATCAGATATCCCCAGAACACCCCATTCCTATGTGTCAGCTTCCAATACATTGAATGAACATTTTACCTAAAACCCAAATTCCAGAAGAATTTCTTATCAGGCATCATACAGCTACCACTCTCTTAAGAACCAAAAGAGGAATAGCAACCAAAGAAAAATAACATACATCAAACAAAGGTAAGACCAGATATCTGCACCTAGAATTACAGTCTTCCCAAACCCAGATACTTAGAATGAAACTTAAAAAGCCCATCAAGAACAGCAAGGACAACAAGGCACCACTAGTGCCAAGCAACCCTACCACAGTAAGCCCTGAGTATTTTAACATAGCCGACATACAAGACAAAAACCTTAAAATAACCGTCATGGAAACCATAGATGTTCTTAGAAAGGAAATGAAAGCATGCCTCAAGTGAACCTGTGAAAACACAAACAAAAAGTGGAAAGACACAAAAAACGTATTTCAACAACTGAAAAGGAAATAAGGTCAATCAAGTAAAACCAAACTAAGGGAAATTGGGAAGTGAAGAATTTAGAAACTTGAACAGGAACCTCAGAGGTAAGCCTCACCAGCAGAATACGAGGGATAGAAGAGAGAATCTCAGTCATTGAACATATGAGAGAAGAAAGAGACAGTTAGGTAAAAGAAAATGTTAAATCTAAAAAGAAATATTTGGCACAAGACATCCAGGAACTCTGGAAAACTTTGAAAAGGACGAATCTCAGAATAATAGGAAGAGAGGAAGGAGAAGAAACCCAGATGAAAGCCACAGAAAATATTGTCAGCAAAATCATAGAAAAATTCCCTAATCTTAAGAAAAAAATGCCTATTAAGGTGCAAGAACACCAGAAGTACAAGGAGTGGAGCAGAGAAAAATTTCTCTTGGCATATAATAATTAAAACAATAAACACACGGAACAGTGAAAGAATACTAAAAGCTCTAAGGGTAAAAGACAAAGTAACACATATGGAAGACCTATAGAATAATACCTGATTTCTCAATTGGGGAAGGGAAAGCTAGAATGGGAGGGTCAAGAGGGGATGGGAAGGAAAGAGGGACACAGGAATGAAACAAGAAGAGACACAACTAAAATTAAAGGCAGTTGTAGGTATAGTATGAACGTAATATAGTAGAAGCTTCCTGAATTACATAGATAGATGAAGGCAATCGAACTGAAATTGCCAAATAATGGGGGAAACAGAGCCCCAACTGGGCACCCCTTATCCCTAAATGAAGCTTCTAGTCTTAGGATTATGTTACATATAATTGTGATGTTGGCCAAGGGGTTCCCATTCCCAAACAACACTAGCTTTTGTCAAGACTATATGTTGCTCTCTACAAAGGGACTGTCAAAGGCCTCATTGGTGAAAACAGAATCTACACAACACATTGAACTTGTAGCAGTCAATCTGGTGCCTTCATAAAGCTTTTACCCCTATGTTCTAATCTTTCTAACATCTTTGATAAAGGAAAGTACTCTGTATACTATTAAAGACAAACGTTAACACCAACCCAGGCACAAACCCTTTGATCTACCGTAATACTGTGCCTGCAAGATAGGCCAGTACAATGGTAGCACAATATTTGTGGAAGGAATCAACCAATATCTGATTTGAATAAAGGCCCACTCCATAAGATGGAGCCCATACTCCATACCTGACACTGTTTTGGGTGACCAAGAACCTGAGAGTAGATAGCCCAGAGATATAGGGTAAACCACAATACTTCTTTTCTAAAAAAAAACAAAAACAAAAACAAAAAACAACAGTGTAATTAGCAATAAAATGACTCTTAAAAATATTCTGCTATACAATAGTAGAGTGCCTTGCTCAACCATCATCAGATAATCTTTCTCCTGTAGCAGAAAATACTATAACCATAGCCACACAATAATGAGAGAGAGAGAGAGAGAGAGACAGAGAGAGAGAGAGAGAGACAGAGAGACAGAGAGACAGAGAGAGAGAGAGAGAGAGAGAGAGAGAGAGAGAGAGAGAGAGAGAGACAGAGAGAGAACACAGAATACCTAACTCTGAAAGGAATATCTCCATCAAATCCTTCCCTTCATTGCTCTGGAAACCCTGCAGAAGAGCTTGGAAGTGCCAGGGGTCAGGGAGAATCTCAAGAAAACAAGGTAGTCTGTATCCACATGATTGACACACGTATGAAATCTCAGAGACTGAGGCAGCATGCACAGGATCTGCATAAAAGAAGTGGACACATGCCATCGTCTCTATCCCAGAATCAATCTCCATTTATAACCACTTGAAAATGAAAATATAGTTTCCTTCAAGGGAGTCTCACCAGGGAAATAAACTACTCTTAAGGGAAGGTTGCACTCCCAGCAGTTGATGGGCAACAAAAAAAATTGTCTTGGAGGTTCTTTGTCTCATAAAATGTCCTGTCAGAGATTTTCTTTTTCTTTTTTTTTTTATTTTATCTTATTTTTAATTTTGATTTTATTTTACTTGTACATATTTTTTCTCTTTTTATCCTACAGGTCCCATGCATATAAATTATAGCTTCCAGTTTATTGTTTTTATGAGATTTCTGAGTGTGAGAATGTGTGGGACTCTGATTTTCGTGCCTTCTCTTGGGCTTTTTTCCTTCTATTTGTTTGCTTAGTCCTATTCCAATATCTTTGTTTTTCTTTTATCTTATTATATTTCATCATTACCCCTTAGAAGGCTGTTTGTCTTTTAATGAGGGAATGAGAGGCAGAAAGTGGGTGGATTCATATGGGAGTGGAGGTGGGCAGGAACTGGAAGAAGTGGTGTAAACCATAATAAAGGTACATTACGTGAGAAAATAATCCATTTTTAATAAAAGGAAAAATAAAAAATAGCTAACAATATAATATAGTAAATTTGTATGACTGTGCTCTGTCTTGAGTCAAGATAAAAGCTAGTAGTTTTAGATTGAGGTTGACAACAGGTAAATGAAACCACAGAGAGCAATTATGTGGATAGAGAGGGTCTATTACTTCAGGGTGATGGGAACATTGATTGGAATCTCAGGATACCTTCTGAATTCACTATGACTGTGACACAGAGCTGGCACAATTGAGATCCCACCCTGCACCTACCCACCCTAGTCTTAGACAGACATCAGTATTGACTGAGAAATTTTGGAAGCAATAGTCAATGCTATAGCATCCCCTCACTTTCTCAATGTTGACAACAATGCTCCATAATCAGGATACACAGTAATAAAAAGCAGCCACCATTTTGTGCATTTCCTAAGAAAAAAAATGAATTTCTTATTAATTTTTTTCTCTGGGCTTGGATAGTGATGAAGATATTTCAGTACATACTTTGTACAGATTTTGTCAAGGTTACCGTCATTTGATCTGGTCCCTACTTTTTAATTTTTTTAAATAAATAAATTTATAGAATCAAAAGAATCAAAAATTATAGATTCAAAAGAAATGACATTTACATAAATGATCTCAGGATGTAAAGCTGGCTTGGGGAGCAAAATAGTGAGCTATGCTCTGGACCAATCTACCTACAAGATATGACCAAATTATCATATGTGTAAAAGGTGTTCATAATAAACACACACTGGAAAATACAAAGGACATAAATCACAAGAAATGTATGATGAAAGAAGTTAAAAACCAGCTATATTTTTTATATGTATATCGGTTCTTGGAAACAATTTAGGGCATCAGATTCTGAGAAAAAAAAAAAAGGAACAGTCTATATGTAAATTTGATAATTAGCTTTTATAAAGGGGAGTAGCCAAGTATTTGCTGCTGTCAGAGTAAAGCAAAATAAAGCCACACAGTTATTGCTGAATATTATCGTATAAGTAGTGGACAGATTAGCGTTAATGACAACCGATTAAACACTGCCAGTACCAAAATAAAGTAGCAGAATGTGGTCCATTACCGGACATGTTCAATTAGCAAAAAATAAAACCTGTTTTTATACCAAACTTGCATATGCAGACTTAGCATCGATGCACATAAAAGCTTGCGTGTAGATTAAGTATCAATGACTCTATAATTTTATCATGTTTGTATACATTTATAATTTACAACATAATTGTGAATTTATGCTAAAACCCATTTTAAGGGGTGAGTTTTCATATTGCTTATGTTCATACAGAGGAACTAATTAAGATTTGAATGAAGTTTTTGTCCATTTTTCTGTAGTTAATGAATTACAGGTTTGCTTTTGGTGTGTCTGTCCATTCTTTCCATTTTCTATGTAGACAGTAACAATATGTTTAAACATAGACAATATTGTTCCTTCTGTCCAATCTGTATACATTTTCTGTTCTGAAGTTTTCCCTGAAGCACTTAAAAGGACTGATGACATTGGTCTGTGACTGTCTTCTAGAGATATCAGTGGGAATTCCTACAGTTTCTCACCCTCCAATATGGTGTTAATTGTAGATTTTGAAGAATTTATTGGCCAAGAAAAGGAAGTTATTATCTATCTTTGAATCATAGAAGGTTTTTGTTTTTGTTTTTATGAAAGTGGCTAGAAATTTGTGAAATCCTTTTTTTTTTTTTTTTTTGTACATACTTGAATGACCATATGATACTATTTCTAGGCTATTGCTTTAGGGAATCACATCAGTTGATTTCAGTTGTTGAAAAAGTCACATATTTTGAATAATTCTCATTTGGTCACAGCATATAATTATCCAAGCATATCATAGAGCTCAACTGTAAATATTTTGTCATGTATTTTTGCCTTATGTTCCTAAGGTTCAATGCCATGCAATATTCTTATGAGGCATTTGTCTAGGTACAGTATTGAATTAGATGCTTATATGGAGATGGGGAATGTTAACTCTTTAGTGGATTGACAGAGTATACCCAACCATACTCTAGGGCAGGCCCCAGGTCCAGGAATAGTTGGCCAAGATAAAACATACTCCATTTTTCTCTTTTACTTCTCTCTCTCTCTCTCTCTCTCTCTCTCTCTCTCTCTCTCTCTCTCCTAGTGTAAATAAATGCTTTTTGTTTAATTTGGTTTGTCTCTGTGTTTTTGTTTCTTTGTTTTGGTTTTCCTTTTTTATGTTTTTTGAGTTTTTTTTTTTAAGAGAGAAAAGAAGCATGGATGTTGAGTAGGGAGGTGAGAAGGATGGAGAGTTGGAGAAAAAAATAATATGATCAAAATATATTTTATGGACAAAACCAATTTTAAATAAAAAAACTTACCAAAAGAATGGAAATTATAGAGTGAATTTAAACGGATTTTTAAAAGATACATATATTTGGTTCTAATATTAACTATGTACTTTTTGAAAAAAGCTTAATATTGCTTTTTATTAAAATTTGTATTTTGGATGTTTTTCTTTCTTTTCTTATCTGTCTATTCTTTCTATCATATGTTACCCAAAACTTGTCCATTTTATCAGAATAAGAAGAAACATAGTACTAGTGCAATCAAGTATATAGCTGTGTGTAAAGCTTGCATATATAAGGAGAGGTGGGGAGTGAGGGATGAAGGGATAGAGAGAGACAGAGAAATTTTATTATACCTGAGGAACTTAAAATCTCCTTGATGGGACTGAAAATATGGTTCAGCAATGAAGAAATGTGTTTTGATCTTGTGTAGGTTCTGAGTTTTGGTTCTCAGTACCAACATTTGGCAGCTCACAACTTCCTAGAGCATGAATTCCTCGGAACATAATACCTCTGACTCCTCTGATAGCACGTGCACTCATGTGCACGTACTCACCCAGAGATACTTAGAATTAAAAAAAAAATTAAATGACCTTGGATTTTATGAAGCAGATAGTCATGGAATGTTCAGAATACGTTTTCTCGGGCTATTTTAAACAACCATCTTATGTACCGCAGAAGTGGCAAGAGTGAGAACAGGAGTGTAGTTAGTAAAACATAACTAAAATCACCCTGAGAGACATGTACCTCTGAGGTGCTATTGGTAGCTATGGAGCAGGTAAGATGTAGTAGATTCTAAACTTAATTTCAAGACGGTCTCCAGCACTGCAGAGAATTGGGTGTATGGCATTAGAGCATACTTAAAGAACAATCTGAAGTTTCTGGTCTGAGTTAAATGGACATTGAAGTTTTAGCTTAATTAATCATACAAAATGAATATATTTTTTTCTTTTCTTACCTTGAGGGGGCACTATTTCATATTTTTTATTCCTTTTTCTTTTAATTCAAAGTCATAAAACAATAGTTTTTAATGTATTCTTTCACAATGGTTCAATTAATGCTACACTTGGTGTTTTGAATGCCTGCTAGCTTTCTCCTTCCACAGGACACTGTCTTCAGAAGATTAACATTCACACTTGAGCTTTATCTGAAAAGGACTTGCCCCATCCTTGAGCAATGAGTTACATTTCATTTGCTATACCACACCACTAGTGGGTCTTCTGAGTGAGGCGCTAACTTTACAACACATTCATGGTTACATAATTGCCATCTCCTCTACTCCTTTTCTTAGCAAAACAAACAAGTAACAATAACCACAACAACAAAAACCCAAATACAAAACTACCGTATCTCCTACGACTCACTCTCATTAGTTTCCAATGTGGTACGTAAAACAAAGAAGAATGGTACGAATGTGGGTTTATGCTCATTACTTTGTGAATAGAATTGTTTAACTCTGGGTCTGTATTCCTTTTCATATTCAATAAACACATATGTTTTTCTAACAACATGATATAGACAAAATTTAGGTAGCATTTATTACTTACAAAGTTTGGTGTAACTAGGCATAACACAACACATTCATGTATCTAGAACACTTCTCAAGCAGTGTCCTGATTACACTAGCAGATTCCAGCTAAGGTATTTTTTCCCCTTACATTCTTGCTAGTGAGCAGAGCTCACACCTGATCTGTCTTTCTCATCTTATATCACTTCTTCTTCATAGCTGCACAATGTAATTCCAAAGCAGGAACATGCGACTCTGTCATTCCAATGATTTCATTAAAATCCACATTTCACAAACACATATTCCTGCATTTCTGTCTGCTTTGTCTCTAAAGCCTTTCTCATCTCCTCTCATAAGGACTTCCAACGAAGTGCATGTTCATTCCCCAGACTGATAAGATATTACACAAATCATCTGTCCAAGAAAATCTAAATCAAAGTCAGACGTATTAGGGACAGGAAGTTTCTTCCACTGGATGTCTAACTAAAATAACATGTCAAGTGAATCCTTATGGTTAGAGGCAGACATACTGGATGTCTCAACTTCTAAGTATAAATGGCAACAAAACAATCTTCCTGTAACAAATAACCCTCAAAGTGACCACGCTCATTTTTATTTAGTGTTTTAAAGTTTTTATTGTTTAAGCTGCTTTCATTGTAATTCCATTTTTTTTCAGACAGCGTCCATTAAAAACAGGTGTGCTTTTGAAATATACAGCTTATGAGAATTTAAAGGTGTCTCAGGAGAGAAAGAATATAACAAAGTAATGACCCTCAAAAGTTGTCCTTCAGTCTTATGACATACTTCAACGACTTTAAAGATTTTCAATAAAACTTTCTATGAATACTAATTTTAACCAAGGTCCTGCATGATTACTATCCAAAAGAAAGGTAAAGTATTCCTGTCTCAGAGTATCTGAAAGAAATTATAAACAGGTGCTTTATAACAAAATTTTATTATGTGTTTAATCAATTCATTATTAAACAGTACAGTTTGTAATGCCACCTAGTGGTTTTTTAAGTGAAAAAAATGTCCCTCAGGTATAACAGATACATAATTAGAAACACGTGCTTACAAAGACTAATCTAGTCTCATATATTAACATAGACTTTCTGTGTGTACATACATACACATATAAAATGTGTGTGTGTGTGTGTGTGTGTGTGCGCGCGCGCGCGCGCGCGCGTTGGCATATAAAGCTCCAAATGTCTAAGAGCATTCAACTGTAACAGAAAGGAGAAATGCACACCTTAAGTTCATTGTAGGTGTGGGAGATGCACCCTGAATCATAGGAGTACAAGATGTAGAAAAATCTACAGCATCATTAATTATAAATACAGGATCATTATAAATACCATCACATATAGGGTGGTTAAAATATCTAAATAAGGCGGGCAAGGATGGCTGCCAGGCAAGCCTGGAGATTAGAGTTCACTCATCACTCCCCAGAACTTAAATAGAATGAGAGAACCAACCCCATAGAGCTGTAAGGTAACCCCCACATTTGTACCATGGCATTGTAACACACACACATACACACACACACACACACACACACACACACACACTAAAAAAAGAAAACTGAATAATAATAGACATTTATAGTATAAATTATTTTTGTCAATAAAACTTTTTAACTTTTGCTTCATATAAAATGACTAGGCATAAGTGTAAAGCTTGGATTTTAAAATGGGCTACACACTATAGTATTCTGACTAGAAGTCTCCAGGGATGAAGTTGAAGAATGAGCATCCGCTCATTCCACCGAGAAGCCCTGCAAATGATGACATGGATAACAATTAATGGCTGATAGTTACCACTTTAAAACGTTATGATTCAGACACCAATTATTAAATGGCTTAAAACGGGACATGTGTAACACAATATAGAAAATTTTTCTTATATGGATCGCTTTGTGGTGGGATAGCCACTTATCAAGTAACAATCTTCCATCCCACCTCCATGTCCATTTTCCAGATTAGATTTCTCTAGTATTCATGTTTTCTTTAGTCTCATCTACTTGAAATCTTTCCATCCAGCATTAACCAAAATAATCAAAATTGCAAAGGTTCAAATGTGAATCTTTTACTTTTTACAATTTAGTGTCTTACTAAAACCTGTAAGTACTTAAGAGCCATGAGTTAAACCTCTTTTGAATAACCCTCCCTTCTCCAACACACACATTCACACACTCAGTGACTATGAGATTAAGAGTTTCTAATTTACGTTTCAGATCAAGCACTAATTGCTTCCCTCTAATTCATCTCTTTTCTTCATTCTATAGCGTGTTACTAAAGTGATCATTTAAAACACGATAAAATTAATTATAAATTTAAATATTAATGATAGACAAAATAAAACACACCAGTAAAAAGTGAAATGGGATGACATATATTCCTAAAGTAGGAATATGGTATATTCAAAATCATGATCAATAAAAACTGATGAGGGGAAAATACTAAGAAATTGTTAAGAACATTAAAAGATCACAGAAATTTTAATATGTATATGTATACACACACACACATATATAATATTATCAGCAAAATAAAATAGAGAAGCTGAAAGAAGACAAAGAATTTTAAGTGATAATTGTTAAGTAATAAACAAGACATAGCTAAACTTGAGAACATTGATACAGGAAGTAGAAAATAATCAGTAGGGGTCTACTCTGGTGACCGGTCTAGTGAATACCCTAACTGTCATCATAGAGCCTTTGTCCTGTGATTGATGGAGGCAGGTGCAGAGATTCATGGCCAGGCGCCAGGAGTTCCGGGAATCCAATCGATGAGAGAGAGGAGGGATACTGTAGGCAGGGGATTATGAGATTATAATGGGAAGATGGGCAGAGATGACCAGCCACACTAGTGGAAGTCCATGAACTGTGATCTGGAGGCTATTGAGCCCCCATAGGACAGGACTAGGCCCTCTGGAAATAGAAGATGGTTGTTTGGCTCAAACTGTTTGGGGGGCACCCAGGCAGGGGGATCAGGATCCATCCATGGTGCATGGGCAGGGTTCTGGAACCCGGTGACTGTGGTGTTATGCCTTGCACAGCCTTGGTGCAGTGGGAAGGGGCTTGGCCCTGCCTAGGCTCAGTGTGCCGGGCTCTGCTGACTCCCCATGGGAGACCTTGATTTGGGGGAAGTGGGGATGTTGGGAGGCTTGTGAGGGAGGGCTGTGGGTAGGAGGAGTGAGGAGGTAGGATCTGTGGGGTATATGTAGAGTGAGTAGAAAATTTCTTAATAAAAAAATGAAAAGAAAAAATAATCAGGAGGGTCAATGCTGCATTCACATGGAATGGAAGCACAGTGGAACTGTGTTCTGGGAGGGACAGAGCTGAAAAATCTAAACCCTGTGTAGTATCTAACAAAATAGACTAATTGTCCCATGCAAGATCTAGAAACTTGATTATTAAGTATAATTACAGTGGAATCAGTTATTTGGTCCTAATAGTAATTCTTCAGTATTTGGTCCTTTGCACACCTTTGTTTCTATGTTACTACAATTTTAGAAAGTAATTCCTTAGAAGTTGTTTTACCAGAAAATTGGTATTTTCCTGAAGTTGTACATTAATTATCCATTACAACTCTAAGAGTTAAGGATCCAGTCACTGCAATGCCACCCACTTGCTCTGCATCGAGACAGATGGAGTTTATTTATCTATTGATGTAGAATTAGGAAAACTATATCGTCAGCATTAAATAAACACCCATGGGAGAATAAGAAAAGAGCATTCAACCGAACTTACAAAAAGTTAAATAAATGAGAAGAAAGAATGTAGATCCATAAGTTAGAGTGGAACAAGGCAATTCTTATGAGGTTGAGAACAATCTTGAACCCATCCCAATAAAAATAATGCTTCAGGTCACTTGTCTGGGGAGGATGAGAGCGATGTGTTCCTGTTTCCTCGTCCTCCTCAGGGCAGCTGCGTGGCCAGAAACAATATTGTTAATACAAACACTAAATGTCACTACTAAATAGAGCAAGGACTGATATAAATACAAAAAAATAGAAACAATAAGCTTGGTCAGTGTTTGTGTGCACCAAGCTTAACTCTGTCTGTGTTGTGTTCTAACTATAACTGCCTGATCTAGTAAGTCATTGTGAATCTTTTATATGAAGAATGCATTATAAGTAGGTTTTTAATGAAAAATGAATATTTTGAAAACCAGCTATACTCAACTATAGTTTTATATTATCTTGGACAGCGTTTTCACATTAAATAACATGGACTCTACAAGAAGAATTTTAGTCGAGAAAGAGAAATTAATCACTGAATTTTTCTAAATTTTCATTGGTCCCTTAAGATTTATTTTGTTTCCTGAGATAGAAAGATAGGTTTAATTCTGTAACAAATAAATGCACTCAAATATGTGTGTATTTGGAGTTGCAAATGCAATATACATAAATTAATAGTTATATGTATAGCTAAGTAACATACAATCCTTAGAACAAAACAATTTTGCAAACTAAACCTAATGCAACCAATGTAAATGTGAAATTCCTAGAGATCTAATTCCCTTGCTATTCCTACTGAATGCATACTAATTGCAGGTTCACTTGGCATGGAATATATTCCAAGAATAATAATCAGATATATTTAACTGCTCTTAGATTAGTTTCAAGTTTTGTGGAATATATCTTTGAAAGTCCCTTAATTATATTTCCTGGAGTATAGAACAATTAGATCAGTTATATGAAATAAATTCATTGGTTATACAATGGGATTTTTCTATTGTTATTAACCAGGTCATGTTTACTACCAAGTAAGTTGAAGTCACCTTGGTGAGAATAAAGATGAAGATTCCTGAGATGGTATAAAAATATTTGTGAATGCTTCAGTAGAGCAAGCAAGTTGTGAAATCTTGGCAGTCATCATCCATTCATTTTTGCCATGGGAACTCTATACTCTTTTTCCACTGGACATATGGTCAGCAACAGCTTCTATGACTCATGCATCAAAGTCATTACCAACAGAGAACTCACCTGCTCTTTGTTACAGGTTGGAAAATGTAGATGTTTCTGATTGGCCTAATTTGATTCAGGTGGCCAGAACTGAATCGCTCAAGCCTAGGAATGTGTGACAGATGTGATTGACTTAGGCTTCCTGAGATAACGTGGTACATTGGGCTAAAGAGCTATTGTACTGCTAACACAGTCACAAGGGACCTGAGGGCATGTATTGAGACCTTGCTTCAAAAGAAGGAATCAACCTAAACTAAGTACTACTTGCCATGTTTCCCTACTTTAGTGGGTACTACCATATATTCTCTTTTTCCAAACACTTTTTCAGGTTAGGAATAAAAACTATATGCTACTGCCATGAAACAAGGAACTACATTTCCTTGACATATGAACTCAAACAAGTTCTTATCCTCCAGCATAGACGAGTTAGCAAAATCCCAACAAGATCTCATATTGAAAGTTCCATTCTTGACTTGCAACCAATTACATCAGTTGGGTTAGAGCACAGTATCATTTTTTTTCATAACAACTACATGCATGAGTTCAACAAAAGGAAATTCATCAATAATGTCTTCTTACCTTTTTGAAGATTTCCCCACCCCCTGATTTTCTGACTAATCCAAAAAGTAAATTAGAAGAATTTACAACCTAGGGGGAAAAACTAAGGGGACATTAACTGTGGTGTGTGTGTGTGTGTGTGTGTGTGTGTGTGAGAGAGAGAGAGAGAGAGAGAGAGAGAGAGAGAGAGAGCATGTGAGCTATTGTAGAATGTTTCCTTCATTTTAACAAATCATTATTGAGGAAAAGAAGCAGAATCTAGTAGGAAAAAAAAACTTTGATACCTCCCCATTATGTACTGAATATCATGTAATTCCCAGGGTATTCTGCATTCTAGAAGGTCTAAATATTTTAGCTGTGTATTATTAAGTATGAAATAATAATTGTGACATGACCTTTGGTTTGAATGTATTTTCTTTGGACTCTCCAAGAATCTACTTCTGTTTTTGCTAATTATCAGAAGCTTTTTGAAAGATGAAACTTGTCATTTATGAAAAATATAATGGATACTATTTTCTTCCACAGAAATAAACCTAAGTCTGCAAATAATTATTCTAAGAAATCTGTCTGCTGGTGATGTACATATTCCATAATCTCATTTAACTTTTTCCGTGACACAAACACAATATTATACAATGCATTCATTTTTTCTGTAGTTGGAAGTATAATGTTCATACAGTTCTTCTAATCACAACTGTAGTCATTCAGATTTTTAAAAAGTCTAATCTACTAGCCAATGAACACATATTTCCATGCCCCAACATAACAGTATTGCGATATGCTGGATGAAGTGCTCCTTCTAAGCAAATAGTTACGTTAGTGCATGAAAGAGAGAATTGATGACTACAAACTAGTTACAAATGCTGATTCATTCTTTATGAATGACAGGTTATTCACATCATATTTTTTGCTGATATGAAGTAGGGAAGGCATGATTATACACATTTTTCTTTTCTAGGTTTTAGAATGTCTCAATTTGGTGGATTTGCTATCCTTGAGAACTGTATGCTCATAATACTCTGGAATTTTCACTGTAGTATTTCTTTATTGTAGGTTATGGGTAGCATTTGTTAAATTTATTTATTTTTATCATTTTTTCTTGCTGACATATGTTTTGGTTGCATGTGTGTATGCATGTTTTATTGACACCAATGTATGTGGAGGGTATGTGATATGCACAAGGAGTCCCAACTTTCTGTCTGTTGCTTTTCTCATTCACTCTCCACTTTGTTTTTCCCAGCAGGGTCTCTCTACTGAATTTAGAATTTGCCTATAAGAGTCGTCCAGCTAGCCAGCTTGTTCTGTGAATTCTCTTGTCATTGCCTCCAGAGGAATACTTGCTTAGATTACAAAGGATGACTGCACCTGCCTACCTTTTTAAGTGGGTTCTGGGAACCCTAACTCAGGCTGTCATACTTGTGAGGCTTTATCCACTGAGACATATCTTTGACCCTGTATTTTAAATTTCTTTAATTATGAATTTATTTCATATTATTGGGTTGAAGTTTTCAAAGTGCATTGCCCCACTCATTGTCTCCATCTATGAACAGCTGGAGCATGTGAAGGGGATAGACCTGCAGATCCAAAGCTACAGAATCCCCATGACACAAGGCAACAATAAGATATCCAAGCAGAGTTCCAGTGAGTGTCCAGTATCCAGGATGTAGCAGAGGCCAGAGACCTGGAATCAGACCAATGACTCATTGCAATGAACACTTACAAGTAAAGATATATGGACTAAATGGTAAACTGTGTGACTCACAGGGCCACACTAAAGCTTCATGCTGAGAATTTGTTTTATTATTATTTGTTTGTTTGTTCCTTGTTTTTTTTATTTTACTTTTAAATTTTGTTTTGGTGGGAAGTTGCAAGAGCAGACAGCAGAAGCAAGGGGATGGGGTGATGAGTGGGATCAGGATGCAAGATGTGAAATCCACAAAAAGTCAGTGAAAAGTTTTTTTGTTTTTCTTTTTAATGAAGAGAAATGTCTTTGTTACTTTAGAAGACTTCTGCTTCAAAATCATGATTCATGGGAGAAAGAATGTGGACTTGGGAGTAAACAAGGTAGTCTACTTTCAAACTCATATTTAACTAACACTGGGCTAATTCTCCAGCTCCCCCCGGATTTTGATAACTAAGAATGCTAGTTGTCCTTCCATACTTCTGTACACACCATCTGAATTTAACACCACACATGAGAGTAGCCAGGACAGTGGCAAGAAAATAATTCACTAGAGATATTGACTTAATATTTTTAATTATTGCTCAATTGTCATTTTAAAGTTATTTAGTATATTATGATATGCTATCTGTAGTTGTGTTGCATATAAGACATGTGTCAAAATGAAATTATTTGTTGAGTATAAATTCCCAAGTTTGTAAAAACACATGATTTCTCAGGCATTCAATACAGTCAAATAAGCCATCCCTAGGAGTCCTTTATTCCCACACCAACTGAACTCTAAATCTCCTGAATTGCAAAGGAAATTGTCCAAAATAAAACACAGACAGAAGGACAAGCAAATAAAACTTGGGCACAGTGGTCATGGAGACTATTTTAGTCAAATTAAATATCTACTTATAGTACTCATGAGAAAAGGTAAACACAAAAATATTTGAGAACCTGGGGCTAAACATTCTCAACATATCTGTTGATTTTTATTTGATAGTGTGCCATATCAAGATGGGATTGAAACATGCTACCTGACAATCAGTAGTTAGGTAGAATAAAGTAGTCTTCATGAAAATAAGTGTACCATGTGGTTTTTCTTTAAAAAAATAAATAAATAAAATGTAGTTAGTTGCTCCCTACTGTGAGATGACTACAACAGGCTTGTGGCTGAAATCTGTGTCTGCAATTCTCCCAAACCAGAAACCTTCCACTTAGAGACCTGCCTGTCCATTGCTAAGACCTTCTGTCTTACATGAACTCCTCTGAGGTTTTACTAGATAAGTCTATGTAAGCCTAAGTAGTAACATTTAAGTTTTATTCAACTGTTTTCTACAATGAAGATAGCATGATATGCAGAGAATGAATTAAGAAAAGAGGTGCATTGTCCATGTGTTCATTATTGCATAGGCCACATATAATTCACTCAACACAGATTTGTAAATAGGAGAGAGGATTAGAGGATACTTGTTAAGCTTAAATATGCTTTTATGAGCCTAAAAATGCCGTTATCAAATTGACCAAACTGTATAGTTACATCACTTTCTGTGGGAGTATAAATAAACTGAACATTTCCTTCATAAAAAAGCTAGATGAAATTCTTTTTCTCCAGGTCAATTCTTTCCTTCTTAAGTTTGATAACAAATCCTCAATTATTATGTCTTAAAGTGAATAAAGGCCAATGATATATTAATATGTGCCAAAAAGTCCCAAGATATTTATCATTTTAAGGATTATTTATACTATTTTACTCCATGCTGCTCTTGGAAGTGATTTGATATCATGGCCCAATTTCCCCCAAATGGGATTTTGTTCATAATGGGACTTGTGGACTTGTGAAGGAGTGCTCAGGTTAAGTACCCCCAGGGATACTCTGCCTATGGTACCTCAATTCTCAGTCAAGCCCCATGGTAAATTGCTGTTTATATTATAGCTCTTCATGTTTCTATGGGCAGGAATTTGTTAGAAAAACACCTCAAGGCTCTTTTCTTCACAAGTTATACATTTTCCCCCCTATGGGTAGAGGAGTGAGATTTCCAATTGGAGACTAGACAGGGGAAAAAAAAAAAAAGAGCCAGACGTATTGAACTTCGCTCTTTCTCCTTTAGAGTCCGGGATCTGTCCACATTATAAATTTTACAGGGATAACTTCAGTAGAGGAAGCTTGTCGTTTTCCAGCTCTGTCTGTACCTGAGTGAATTAGTGGCATTCTTTGATGGAGTTTTAGCAAGCTCTGTCTTCCAAACCACCTTTTGTCATAAATAATAGTGATGCATTTATTTCCTTCTGTTGGACGCCTGTGTTTAAACCTCCCTTTCTCATGTTGCACTTCATATTTATTGGTGACGTTTCTTGTTTTAGCCTAGTGAAATTTTAATTCACCCATTTCTTTCACGTGGCTTTCAGTTCCATTATAGGCAGGAAATGTCAATTCCACTGCCACATTTAAACTGATGAATAGATGTAAGAATAGGAAATAGCCAATACATGGTTTGGACTAAATGAATTAGAAGTACAGCAAGGATTGCATAGGAAAAAAAATCCTTGTAATGATATTATAGGCCTTAAATATCCACTACTGCTATTCAGTGAGTATGTTGCTGTCAACTGGGATTCTAAGTCTAAAAGTGAGATGTGAGCACTATCGGAGAACTAACCCCAACCACAGCCTTCTGAATTTATTCCAATTAGGGAGACCTTTTGAGGCAATAAACATCTTCTGAAATATGTAAAGTAAAAATTGTTTTGTTTGTTTGTTCATTTTCTATCAGACAGTTCATCTCTGTGCCAGTCTGTGACACTTTGTCTGATGCTTCCGCCTAGGTCAAGGAAGGGATATAGGAGTTTGAATGATGGTAAAAGAGGCCCACTGGGACTGTGATGAGGAAAAAAAAAAGAAAGTCCTTTCAAACACGTGTATTCTCATTCTTCTAGCATGACAAACTTTCTGGTTGAAAACATCTGTTAGTTTCTCCTCGAGGGTCTTATTACACAGCCTGTATCAACTTTGAAAATATCTTCACAAACACACATATTTTATATAAAAAAATGTATGTATGTAGAAAAACCCTGTCTCGAAAAACCAAAAAAAAAAAAAAAGGTATGTATGTCTGTGCTTATATATATAAACATGTATTGGTTTTTGTGTTTTCACATGAATATTCCAGTAATGGCTTTAAACTGTTTGAAGATTAAAATGAAAATTAATTGGAAGCATGAGTTTGAGATTGTCAGTGTAAGTTTAAAAGAAACTTACATTAGTAATACTAGAAAAATTTAAAATATCAACATTTATTTACTGAAGTATTCATTTATGAACAAAAGAATCAGCCAATATTTTATATCTAATAACAAAAAAAGCTATTCCAAGTTATGCTATAATATTTTAGAAATGGAGCAAAATAATTTTCATTTCCTATCTCCCCAAAATGAAAACAACAATAATATGCTCATGCTGAACTTCCTCTGAGATTTGGTAAAATATGTAAAGTTCAGCCTGGACATTGCTTTGGTTTTCTTGCCCTGAACTGAACATGACCTTATCCCATATTCTATCTTTTCTTTCAAAATTGGGAAATTAGTGATTTATGGTACCCTGTCACTTTGGGATGAGGAAATCTGCCGTAAATGATTTTGCACTTTGTTCTATCATGCAGAGTGTTGAACAAATATTTCTCTTTTCTTACCTCTTTCTGTATTGTTTCTTCAGTGGTATTCCTAGGAGATGCCAACTCAACATGAAACTTTCTGGCACAGATATCTTGAAATGAGTTGAAATACCCAACTACACTTTTGTTTTAAGATCAGTGCTAGTGATCAAATCCCTCAAGCCTACAGGAAGAAGCTATTAAAGTAGATTCCCCACGTGTTCATTTTAAGTGGGTCAGAAGGTTACACAACAATATGAAATAGCACACTAGAGCTCTAAAAATGATTTATATTTTCTTACATTTATTAATACTGATAATTCTGAAAGCTTTATAGAACAAGAAATAGTCTTGAAAAAATATCATGTCCATCTGTGGCCATATGGGCTTTGTAAAGATTCCTTACTCTCAGTTTTATATTCCCATTTCTAAACATATAAAGTTTAGTTTTTGCCTCAAACATAAGCTTTTCTTCTCTCTTTTAGATAAAGACTTATTCTTTACATTGGCGAATAAAATGTTAGATTTCAGTGAAGGTGTGATACATAATCAGGAAAACAGATGTGATTGGCTTGTAGAACGAATTTAAAATGAGTTTGGAATAATACCTTGTAACAAACTTAAAGACACCTTTTCACATTAACAGTTCATGAAGACTCTTTTTGTGGTAAGGCATGTGTGAGCATGGATTGTCAATAAGAGTATACTGTATCTGTCCTGCACAGACCAAACAATCCAAGTGCATGGATTTGGTCAGAGTAGCACAAACAGAACAAAAGGATAGGGACTTAATCTCATGTTTGTATGAACAATGAGTATCTGGAGAAGGGATTTGGCAATATGCAGCAGGGTACCTATAATATTCCAACAACTGATCATGCATATCTAACTTTAAACAGTTTTGATAGGAATTTCCTGCTCATTTATCTTAGTGTTCACTGTTGAATGCAAAAATCTTGTCAAACAAACAAATAACAATAAAACATTTTCTTTGGAAAATTTCTCATCCCTAACAGCTCGATAGACAGGATATGAAGCTTTTAATTTATGGTACATTATTTTGAAATTATTTCTTTTATATAATGGAAATAAAAATTGTGAAGATTATACAATTTAAATATGCTATCACATTTAAGAGAGAAAAATTATTTTCAATGGCTTTAATAATCTGTAAGTTTAAAGACATTACAAAAACACTTTTTTATTTTTTGTTTTTGATATATCTGTTAATTAAAACATGTTTCAAAACTACAAAATATTAGTGTTTTCAATATTATATTTTTAAATTGTATTTCCATATCTCCTGTTAAAGATTTATGTTTTCACTGAAAGTTAAAAGTTCAACATTGTTTGTTTATTATATTGCCAAAAAGAATGCATAGATTCCCCTTTACATTCACAAGACTAAAGCAAACACTCCAAAAAAATTCCTGATAGAAAACTTCTTGAGAGATATGCCAAGCTTTGTATACATAGTACCATTCTTGCAGGAGTATAAGAAAAATTCCCAGAGACTAGAATGAAACACTTACAAAAAAAATTATAAGCTGTCTCTCGAGCTCTAGACATACCTGGGACATTTACAAGTTATTGCAATCATGAGCTGTGGACTTCAGGGATAATCATGCAGCAGCTACTGCCTCCAAGAAAAAACGTAGGAAAAAGCTTCTTGGCTCTCCAGGTAGCAGAAAAGAAACTGGATTATGGTGGTGCTCTGATTTTACTCTGGTTTTAGTCGTGACAAAGGTCATGACTAAGCACAGGCTAAGGGAAGGGGGGAGGTTATTTTGGCTTACATGTCATTGTCTATTTTGGGTGGAAGTCCAGGCAGAAACTCAAGGTGGAACTTGAAGCAGAAACTATGGAGGGACATGACTTGTTCAAATACTCATGCTTTTCTATTCTCTCTCTCTTCCTCTCTCTCTGTCCGTCACTCCCTCCCTCTCTCCCCCTCTCTCTCCCCTCCCTCTCTTCTTCCTTCTCTTCCTCCTCTCTCTTTCTTTCTATTCCTTCATTTATTTCTTTCTTCATTCCTCTCTCCCTCCCTCCCCCTCTCTTGTTCTTTCTTTTATATTTTATTCTGTTTAGAGTTTCATTCATGAGCACTATATCAACATCATTCCTGATTCTCCTCCCCCTCCAACTTCTTACATACCCTCCCTCTTGTCTCCCAATATCTTCATCCCTTTCTTAATTGTTATTGTTAGCTGTATTATTTATTACATACATCATGCTGAGTCTATTTAGTGTTGCTCATATGTACACATGCCTAGAACTGACCACTTGAGATTGGCCTACCTGTGAACTCATCCCTGTAGGAAACATATTCACACTCTCTCAGAAGCCATTGACTTCCAGTATTCTTCATATATTGGCTGGCTAAGGTGGAATTTCCCCTGTCCAATTTTGCCTATCCAACTGGGGTCTTGTTGGCTAGGTTTATTTTACAGCATCAAATGACCTTTTGGGGAAATGGTAATGTCCACAATGGACTAGGTCCTCACATATCAATAAACAGTCAAGGGAACACTCCCACATGCAAGCAGGGCAATCTAATTTGGGCAGTCCCTCAAGTGGACTACCTTCTCTGGTGATTCTAGGTTAGGTCAACTTTACAGTTAAAGCCAAGTAGGACAGAAGTGGTGAAGAAATAATGCAATGAGAAAGTAGCAATAACTAGTCTCCATCTTAACTACTACCAAGTGACAAAAACGGTACAAATGATACTTTAGATAAAAAAATAAGCTGTTAAAAATGGCGCTGAAATTATTTGAAATGGAAAATATCTAAGAAAACAAAATATCTATGTGTAATGTTTTCCAGCAACAAATATGGAATAAAATAAAATGCAAAGTTAAATTTGCAATCCTGACTTTTACTGTTTTGAGGTTCATTTCTGGATGATTAAGGCCAGTATCAAAGAAAGGATCTTAAAATTGTACACTTTGATTCTCTGATGCAACCTTATGATTTAAGTAGCACTTTTGTATTTATACTATTGGGTGCATTATTTCCTGCCACACATTCATATGAGGAAGTCCTGATCTAAGTACCTCATGGCATGACTTACTGAGATGAGTCTTATTACAGTAAATGAAGTCCAAAGGAAGCCACTAAATTGTATTTAAACTCAGCATGATAGTGTCTATAAAAATGAAAGCTGGTCTTGAACTCACAGAGATCCACCTGGCTCTGCCTCCCGAGTGCTGGAATTAAAGGTGTGCACCACTGCCACCCAGCCCAAGACTTCCTTTTTTTTTTTTAAACAAAAGTAACACTACAAAAATGTTATCATAAGACACGGTGCTGAGAGGAGATCCTTGGCTCAGTTGGGAGAAGGAACCATCTTAAAATCACTTTGTTTCTTTTTGAACCTCCAGTTTTGAGCACCATAATAAATTTCTATTATGAGACCTTGTTAAAGTCATACTGGCAAAAATTGCAGTAATTCAGACTATAAATAGGAAGACTGGAAATAATAATAAAGCCCTGCTTAAAGCAAACACTGTTTTTTTTTTTTGCAAATATATAAAACAGAAATTTAAAATGCCTTTTCCACATATATTTCAAATGGGCTGATAATCAACATATCATCCTACTGTGCTCAAATGCTGAGCTACAGCAGTCCTGTGAAAAATCTAGGACTCAAATAATAGAATCTTACAACAATTTTCACTTTGGGAAGAGAGGCTTCCCTTTTTTGTTGTTTGTAGAGTTTAGTATCTGAGACACCCACATTATTTTGAAATATATCAGAAGTTGATTAAACAGATTCAAGCTGAAGAGACTTATTTTGTCAATCTGTCATAATTTAGCTAAGTTGTTTACATTCCACTGGTAGTTAATTGATAGTTAGCTTGCACTATGCCACAAATCCATGTAAACTCATTAACAGAAAGTTTACAGGAGACACATCTCTCACATGAATGAGTTGATTTATGTCTAAATTCTCACATAGAGAAAGAAAATAATCAAGGCCAAACTGCCGTAGAATGAGCAAATGTGTTCTATGTACACAGTGTCATTTCTTAATACAGATGTTGGAGTATGGGTTTTATTTCTCTAAAGACTACAGTAAAGCTAAAAAATCCATCTCAAACTTCGGATGCTCAAATAAAATAAGACAAATCTACTGACTTGATAGCTAAGGGGTAAGGGTCAGCTCCTAATTCAGGCAAGGCTCAAGAGAGTACATGTTTCAGCTACTTACCTGTTTGACGGGTGGTATGTAATAAGCTTTTGTATTAACTAAACCGGTCAGTAAATAGTCCCAAAGAGCATTCAGAGTGAGAAAAGAATCAAGACAAAGCCTTTCTTTTTTACTGCTATTCTTAAATGTATTGGTTACTACAAAAGAAAAAAAAAAAACTTCTCTTTGTACTGGGGATACAGCTTAACGTTGGCTCAATTGCCTGTTATGCGTGAACATCTGTCTTTGATATCCAACACCATACTATTCTTTTTAATTGATAAATTCTACTCTTTTAGGGGCTATAAAGCATTATTAATAACACATATTTTAAGGAATTCCATCTCTCTTCAGTAAAACTGGTAAGCATCCATCTGATATTTAAGAACAGTATCCCTCTAATTTCATGGTTTTGGGGGAACTTGGTCTCCCTGTGGTCCTGCAATTCTGGAAGCAGCAGCCCTCTCCTCTGAGAGCTCAACAGTGTGAGCCATTCATCCTTTAAATTGGCCAATTCAGATAAAAATTGATTTCAGATAAGATCTATATGAAATAAGGAATATGCGGAGCATTTACGTTGTATTTTATTTTCAGTCTTAAAAACATATTTCAGTAAGGAATTACTGCTACTTTCTGCCACTTTCTTTTGTATTGTACAAATACAGGAAGATATATTTCCACCCATAGTGACTGTTCTATTTAAGGGTATTTAATGCCCAGATTTTCTTGAGTCTTGATCAATTTTTACAATAGTTTTAAGTTTTATACCTCATTTCAAATAAAGTGCTTTTAATCCCAAATAGTCAAATTACACACACACACACACACACACACACACACACACACACACACACAAACACATTAATTCAACTTTTAGGCAGGATTATCAAAAAAACCAAGTTTTTGTAAACTTTGCCAAGGAGTTTTGTATCTCATTACATCTAGAAATTGATTTATATGAGAGTCAAGTATTTTAAGAACAAACTGTCACTGAAGCTGGCATGCTATGTAACTCTGAATATTATTACACTTGAAAAAAATCCGGTTATTTGCAAAAATCACAAAGTTCAGAGTTAATTTGTGTTTTTATTTTCATATTCAAAATGATAGTCTTTCTAGTGCAATTTGGTATTTTTAAGTTACGCAGCGCTGTTCAAAACATAAAACTAATATAAATGATTATGTATTTGCCATTAATCTCCACAATTGTCTCCCCTCCACTGGAATTCAGATTATTCTCAGCTCTGAATCTTAAATGGAATAGGACAGCCTTGGTAGAGTCCTCAAACCCTCAGTTGTCATGTCTCTGGTCCGTCCGTTATTTCTCTATTAAAGCCCATTAAAGTTGTCGTTCTGAAGCCAAACCCAGAAAGCGTTTGCACAAATAAAGTCTGCACAAATGGATTAGGAAGGAAACATTGCGCTGATGAGGCTTTTGTAGCTTTTCTGTTTTACCCATAGAGATTTGAAGCAGAGTCTCTAACGCTCCACCAATGTGGCACCTCAAAGACTGTGCATACAAAGATAAAGAGAAGAAAAAAAGTGGAGAACATCATGATTCCTCAAGATCAAGTACGTGCTGTTGTCCTGTACCTGACTGCCTAGGAGACAGTACAGTTCATGGTTAAGAAGCACAAACCTTCTAATTTGGAAGAATTGGTTGAGTTAATTTCTTAGACATGTTTTTCTAGGAACCATGTGGTTATGAGTATTAATGTTGTGTAGTACATGTGTGGATGCAGATTAAAAGCATGGGTATGTCAGAGGTTGACATCTTTTGCTTTTTACCTTAGTTTTCAGAAGGAAGCTCTACTTGAACCAGAAGCCCATTGATCTTGCTAGACTACCTTGCTTAGCAACATCCCAGAATCCTCCTGTGATGTAGTTACCGATGCATATTTTTGTCCTATGATTTTTCTTTTAATACACAGGTGATGGAGATCTGAACTCAGGTCCTTATACTTACATGGCAAGCATTTCACTAGCTGATCCATCTTTTTAGTACATTTAATAGTATATTGATGCGCTATGAGTATATAATTAATAGTATATTCACACTCTTTCAAAAATTTCGTCTGTAGTTTAGAATTATAAGGTTGCCAATTGCTATAGTAATTGTTAAATTTAATCATATATTCATATATATACACATTTAAATTTAAATCAACCAACTAAAGATTAAAAATATTTTCAAAATTTACATCTGCATAGAAAATATGCAGATATTATTCTTGTCATTATTACTAAATAATAGGGTGTAGCAACTATTTACAAAGCATTTGTATTGTATTAGATGTCATAACTAATCTGGAGGGGATATACATATGTGTATTTAGGCTATGGATAAAACCTGCATATATAAAATACAAGTATAAGAAAATTTGGAAATCCTGGTGAGGGGTATTGTATATAAATCCTCACAAATACCAGGATTTATAGGTAGGAAGATAAATAGATAGATAGATAGATAGATAGATAGATAGATAGATAGATAGATAGATAGATGATAGAAAGATAGATGTAGATTTAGATGATAGATGATCATAGACAATTTGATAAATAGATGATAGATAAATAAGTAGATAGACAAATGATAGACTGATAGATATAGATAGATAATTAGATGAAAGTAGATAGACAGAAAGTTTTGTCTAGAAAGTATTACTAAATTTGTAGCTGCCAATATCTAATGTTTATATGCATATGAGTATATGTGCATTCATGAATGTAAGCATGTATATACTCGGGTGGTATTGGTAACACAGCAGTCACAGTAGAGATGAATTAGTGGATTTTAGATTAAAATTTTGTACTAAAATTTAGAACAGGTTTTTTTAAAGAGAAGATTAACGACATCCTGAGGTAATGGGAGAGTCAAGGATGTCTTTAGACCATCTTCCTTATGTTTCTGATGATTCTAATCCAAAAAATGGAAAAACATGGTAGAGAGTAATAAATATGGAAAAATAAATTGAAGTGATATTTTCCTGACCTCCACATCAATTCTTAAAGTAATTCCTTTCACTATCTTTCTACTTACAATGATTTCTCCTTCTTTAATCAACCACAATTACATATATAAACATTTAGTTTTCATAATGCACTACTTTCTATAAAGCATCAAATAAACATAAAATACAAATGAAGCTGTGTTAATAATGCAAACATATTTTCAAAATCATTTCCCCTTTTGAAAAGATACAGTTGTCCCTTAGAATTTTGCATACATCACATTGAATGAATGACAGATTTGCATGGTAAAGCAGCTATCCTAGAATAAGGGGAAAAGATTAGTGGGTAGAAGTCTAAGTATCCAAGGTCTGTCAACAACTAACTCTATGAAGTAGATCACTTGAAGTGCTCAATATTTAGTCTTGTTTCGACCTATAAGAAAATATCATCCCATGCAATTCAATCCATTGTTCTGGCAACATGTTTCTAACTTTTTCTTTTTTATTTACTTAATATTTTATTTTATAATTAACTTAATTTCACATATCAGCCATGGACTCCCCCCCCCAAGACTCCCCCCAATTCACCCCCCATTCCCACCTCCTCCAAGGCAATGTCTCCCCTGGGGAGTCAGCCCAGCCTGATAGACTCAGCTGAAGCAGGTCCAGTCTCCTCCTCCCTTGATTTTCTTCATAAATTTGTGAGAATTCTGCTTAGCTCTAGTACTCATAATAATTACTAGACTCAATTTTATATTCATATATTCCTTATGTTGTTGTTTACTAACTCATGGTTTATTAAAGTCTGTAATGTATCACCCCCACAAAATAAAAGTCTAATAGACTCATTGGTTTCCTACTCTCTCTTTTATTAGACAGAGAATTTTCTCCAGACACATAAAATGGAGAAACTTAGGTTAAAAATAGAAGTTCAGTTAGAACTGATAGTTTATATCAGATTTTTAATTTTATATTATACAGATATCAAAAATAAAATAAAATAAATTTCTGGAGCAAAAATTTAAAACAAGAATTATTTGACAGTTGGTAATGACTTTGAATGACAGTGAATAATGCATGGGAAAACATGTATTTGGGGACTTTGAAATATTTGTTTTTTATATGAATAGCCTGTATTAATCAATTGCTTCAGTTTGTTTGGTTTTCAATACACAAACAATTGAACCTACATTTGTGTATAGTAGCTTTCCAGGCATTTCACACATTCATCTTTTTATTACCAATATTATATAATAAAATAAAATTTAGTTAATTAATACATCATTTAAATAAAACAGGTCCACTTGCCAATGTTGATGAAATATTAACAAAATTAATGAAGAATGAATTTTTGAAGAACTTTACTATTTGAATTCCATTTTAACCAGGATATTTTACAAAGTGATGAGAAGCTTTTTCCTACAGCACAAAATTAACTTCAAGTGACACTGAGTTATTTTGTACACCTCAATCCTTTATTTGTAAGACTACAGGAATAGAGATCAGGAGAGAACAGGGCAAGATTTCCTGAATTGTATCTGATTTACCCTCCTGTGTGATGTTAACACTTGTTCAATATGCAATAAGAGAATACAAGTTCAAACTAAGATTACACTCTAAACCAATAAGGACCAGGATTCTATGGTGTAGTGTGTATTAAAATTTAGTAACATTCTTGGAAATAGAATATAGAGGTGGGCCCCCATGGAAATGTCATTAGATCATAAAAGCACAAATTCCATGGATAAGATTATGCTCTTACAGGATCAAAGTACTTTTGCTGTGTGAGGCTAGAGGAAGAAATGTTGCCGTAAATCGGAAGATGGAACCAAAATTTCAGGCATCTCAATTTTGACTTTCAACCAGTTATGTAGATAAATTAGTGTAATTTCTGTGTTATCTAGTTCATGGAATTTTATTATAGCAGCACAAACAGATCCAGTTTGTCCAATTTAACACATTTATATTTCCACCCTTAAGTTTTTAATTAAAATTAAACCAGGAAAAGATTATTCTATGATACCTGTCCATTATCTGGTTTCCCAAGTACTGCAATACTGAAAGACAAGAAGTCGGCTCATGAGGACCTACAGCAGATCCATGACATTACTATCAGTGGTTCTGTTATTATACATCACTTGTCATCTATAATCAAAGTCAAGAAAATATGTTTACTCAACAGTCTGATGTAGGACAGTGTAACTTTTTCTTTTTTTTTCAGCAAACATTCACCATTTTATTCATTATTTATATAAATATTTTAATACAATATATTTGATCATTTTTCCCCTCCATCAGCTCCTTCCAGATTCTTACCACCTCTCTACCCACACAACTTCATGGTCTTTCTGTCTCACAAATAAAAACAAACTAAAAACCAAGAAGGCCCCAAATTCAAAAACCAAATAAGACAAACCAACAGACAAAACCAATATATAGTGTTTGTTTTTGTTGGCCACCTACACCTAGGCATGGGCTTCCCCTGGAGTGTGGTTGATGTACCCAGTGACACTTCCTTGGAGGACAGTGATTTTCCCTTTGCTGGTAGATGTTAATTGCAAATAGCTTCTTAGGGGTAGGAGCCCATTTCCTCTTCCCCTCTCAGTTCTGGGACCTCATCAGGCTTGAACCTGCATAGGTCCTATGCATGCAGCCACAATCTATGTGAGTCTGTCAGTCCTGTTGTGTCTGGAAGAGTGTTTCCTATAGATCAGTGCCTCACTCAGCCCTATCAGAGAAGTTTCTTCTTACAGTAGATGGGAATGAACACAACTGGACAGTGTGCAGAGAGGTAGAGACTTTGGAACGTTTAGTCCTAAATGGGATGTCTCCATGAATTTCTTCCCCTGAAGGCTAGGGATTTTAGCACAAGAGGAGGGGACACGATTCTAAGAGTAGAGATGGTGGATGTCTTCATTTTTATTTCCTTTAATATTAAGGAATTGGATTTAGAATTATTTATATAATGACACAGCAGAATCACTGTTTCTGCACTAAAATCTCTGAGTGTTACTTGATTTTATTCTTTGAGGCCTATACTTGATATAAGTAGTATGTCTTAACTCCTTTCTGTTGCAATGATGAAATACTTTCACAGAAGCATTTAAGGGGGGTAGTTGTTATTTTCTGATAGCTCAGATCAGGAAAACAAGGGCAAGTGGAGCTTAACGTGGCTGGTTTCATTACACTCAAGGTTGGAGAGCAGAGTGTGGTCAACTCATGACAGTGTTCACTTCCTTCCTTCATTTTATATAGGTCAGGATCCCTTGCCCAGGAAACAGTCCTAGCCACAATTTAGATGGTTTTTGCCACATAACTAAAAAAATAAGATGAATGCCCCCATGGTCTTACCCAGAGACTCACCTAACCAAACTAATTCTCCATGGGTATGCCAGCGGACAGTTTCCCAGTTAATTCTAGATCTGCCAAGCTGACTCTCTGTACTGACCATCACAGTATCCATCTATTGTTTTAAATAAATGGAGACCTTCCCTATAACATATTTTCAAAAGTAGGAAAAAATACATGTAATTCTAGTATAAATATAATTTTATACTATAGCATTTATTTTCCTTCAGTGTATAAATGTCTCATTATTTTGCCAACAATTTAGCTTCAATTGAGGATTACAATAAATAATAAGCAACATTGTAAAATGCCTTATATTTGTTGTTCACTTATAGGTATAAAGTATGGAAAACTCAACCTAAGATAGAGTCTTATTTCTTTTTATAGTAAAATAACACCATGAATTTTTTAGCAAATCTTAAAGGGTCATCCAAATTCTAGAAAGGCAATTGGTCAGGAGATCATTGATGTTTTCCTTGAAAAGTTATTATTAACCATCTATGAGGTCATTCCTGTATCTGGAAGCTTGTAGATAATAAGTTATGCATGCAAATTTTGCATTCCAGCAAATTCCATTAAAAGACACAACAAAATGTTATTTATTTTCTTTCAAGTAATGAAAAACAATGATAAGCATATTTATTTAATATATTTTTGATTTATTATTCAGTGGTAATCAAATAAGCAACCTAAAACTATTTACATAGACCAGTGTTTCACTCCAAAGCTCATAATGATATTTATTCAAATAGTTGAGTGGGTTTGTGAAAAATAAATTAAATACAAATATTTTCACTAATATTTTAAGGAAATTCTACTTGAATCATAAATTTCCCATACAATTATCTTGACTTTGTTTTATTAGTTCATAGCTTATAAAGCTGAACAAAACTAGGAAAGATGACTGCACAAAAAGTTTTTGTTAGGGAACAAAATGCCATTACGATAACTAATGTGTTTATAAAATTTCTAAATGAAGCATGGTAAGGATAAATTTCCAGGAAATAAAAATAGAAGGGACAAAGACAAAAACAATGTGTAAAAGAATACAAATAAGTAACATGTGTGTCTACAGAAATACGTTGCTTTTCTAAGTATACTTTTTATGTGCTGATATTGAATCTAATCTTTATTTTTAACCCATCTAGCTTTAAATAGTGCAATTATATTTTAATAAATTGGGAGCCATCTGAACCCCCACACTACAGTGCTGGAGAAATACTTGTCTAATGTAATGAAAGTTAAAGAGAAGTGTGGAAAGTTTCTAAGCCCTGACAGTATTGACCTTTGCCTAAGCTCTCAGAACTGTACTCGTAAGAAGGTACCCTCACTCTGCTGGTAGAAAGAGCCTTATCACAGATGACTACACATCCCCACATGACCTATACTGATTGCCTACTTCTCTTTTGATCCTTGTCAGACATATAGCTAAATTTTTATTCACCTATGACAAGAGTAAAGACAGATCTTACCTCATTGTGTTAACTTGACCAGAGTAAGCAAACAGTCTAACACAGCATTCTTAGACTTCTGAATGGTTAGCTATCTCATTGCTCATTCCTCTAAAATTACTAGACATGGAAATGAATATTTTTTTGTCCAGCTGACAAAGACATACCTTGATGGCAAAATCAATTTCCACTGTAAATCATACCAACTATCCCTTGTCTACTGCACTTCATAAAAGTTTAAAGCAAGAGCATCCTGCCAAGACACTCTTCAGAGCAGGATGCAGGCTTGGATAAGTCAAATTCCTTACGTCCTCATGATTTTCAAACAGGAAACATAAAAATGTGTATCTCATAAAGAGATGAGAGCACTTTCTATTACAAGGCATTTCAAAGGCCTAGCATCTTAAATATACAAATGTTAACTATGAAATTCTTATAAGTTTTAGAAAGGCTATTTGGAATAGCCTCAGTTTAAAATGAATATTAGTTTAATACAATTTAATAGTGGGATTGTTAAAATTTATTGAATACACACACAGCCACACAGATGTACACACACACACACACACACACACACACACACACACCTGTTTATTGACATACACCACAGAGAGCTGTGTGGGACACACAGGTAGCATTATAGGAAAGGTAAATAATACTGTTGTTGTTATTATTATGACTTCTCAGTGTGAGCTATTCTTATTCCCATTTTACTTTTTGTCATCTTGTTTTTCTGTTGCTGACATGTTTAATTTCAGAGCATATAAAAAATAAAAAATATTGAGTTTGGAAAAAATGTGTCAGATGGAGCTAGCTGGATGTGTTAACACCATTGGATGTAATTGTTACTGAGACTTGAGAGTGTATGTAAGGAAGTATCTAGAAAAACAATTTATGTAAGATACAGTAAGTTGTCAGAATAAAAACAATATCCAAATTATAATCATAGACCTAAGTTATAAGAACAGGGAATTAAGCCGGGCGGTGGTGGCGCACGCCTTTAATCCCAGCACTCGGGAGGCAGAGGCAGGCGGATCTCTGTGAGTTCGAGGCCAGCCTGGGCTACCAAGTGAGTTCCAGGAAAGGCGCAAAGCTCCACAGAGAAACCCTGTCTCGAAAAACAAAAACAAAAACAAAAAACAAAAAAAGAACAGGGAATTATTATAAAAGGTATAGATTTGTATATTCTGGAGTTTTAAAAGATGTGGCTACATTCCCAAAAAAGCCCCACTGAAAAGGCAAATTAATGGTTCATGGGTTACTAATCTATAAAAAAAGGACAAATGTATTATTTTCTTATTTATTTACTCATTGTAACAGTAGTTCATCAACACCCACTACCACTGGACAGGTTTTTTTTTGTTTATTAATTTGCTTTTGATAGTTTGATAGGTAAGCAATAGGATCTGGTCTCAAAAATATTCATTAAATTTAGATAATAAGCAGTAATGACAAAATGAATAAATATGCTATATTAGACATTAAATGCTGTAGTTACTTTTCTTATTGTTGTAACAAAATACTTGTCAAAAAACATGGAAAGAAGAAAGGAACAGAGATTGTACTTTAATTTAGGGCTTCAGAGTACAATCAGTTCTGGAGAAAAAGGCATCCAGACAAGAGCCTGAGATGGCTGGCTACATTATGTCCATAGTCAGGATTTATAGATAAATGTCGGTGCTGACACTTTCTCTATGTCATACAGTCTATGCCACCTCTCCATGAGATTAAGTGGTCCACATTTAGAGCCAGCATTGAAACCCGTCTGTTGGAATCACCCTCAGAAACACCTTCTGAGATATGTTCCACAAGTGATTCCAAATACAGTCAAATTGACACTGTAGATATGTGCTGTGTTGTGTGTGTGTATGTGTGTGTGTGTGTGTGTGTGTGTGTGTGTGTGCATGCCTGTGTGTGTATGTGTTTGTGTGTGTTGTGGTAGAATATTAATTTAAGATGTGTTACTTTTGTTTATGTTGCATTAGTTTAACCCTGAGAAACTGTGATGCTTTGCCTGTCTAAAACACCTGATGGTCTAATAAAGAACTGAATGACCAATAGCAAGGTGCAGAAAGGACAGGCAGTGCAGGCAGGCAGAGAGAATATATAGAAGAAGAAATATGGGAGGAGAAGTAGCCAGAGAAGGAGGACTTCAGGGTCCAGCCACCCAGCTACACACAAGCCACAGAGTAAAGAAACAAAGAAAGGCATACAGGGATACAAAAGGAAAAGCCAAGAGGCAAAAGATAGATGGGATAATTTAAATTTAAGCAAATATGGCTAGAAATAAGCCAAGCTAAGGCCATACATTTATAATTAAGAATAAGCCTCCATCTGTGATTTATTTGGGAGCTGTGTGGCAGGCCCTCCATAAGAGCCAAAATAAACAATAACATTTTGGCATACCACATAGCACTTGAATTTCCATAGTGCCTGAGAAAGCTTTAAAAAAACAAACAAACAAAAAAAAAAACAAAACAAAACAAAAAAAAACAGCTCCTTCAAGAGTTTCTGCAGGACAGTGAGCACTTTAGCAACTAGTATGTTAAGAAGGAACAAAAAAAAAACTAAGTAAAAATGCCTGCCACAGAGCAAGCATCTGCATTCTAGAGCTCCAGGAAAGTTGAATGCAGTTCCTGAAATGTACCTCCAACTGAACTGTGAGTTTTAGTCCTGGATTTCACAACCCAAAAAGCAGGCAGCTGCCAAAGTCATAGTCAGAGGTTCAGGATGCTTAGCAGTTTAAAATTTGCTTACAGAGTAATGAAAAATAAAAGACGAAAAGATACACAATAAAAGAGACCCCAGCCACTTCCTGAGACTTAGAGATAGCCCCCAGCTCCCATCCTGCCATGGACTTCCCTTCTGGACCAGAAGTGAGTGTCCAGGCTCAGCCTAGACCCCATCCCTGGGCACCAACCACTCCAGGGAAGACCTGCCCAACTTGGGCCCAGGTTCTGGCCACTGGGAAGGTTCCCTTCTAGCCCTACAAGGAGGGCCCCCCTTCTCCAAGACTCCTGGCAGACCCTGCAATCTCCGTGCCCTGCCCCCACGCATATCCTCCAGAGACCCCAGCCACTTCCTGAGACTTAGAGACCAGCCCCCAGCTCCCATCCTGCCCCAGACTTCCCTTCTGAACCAGAGAGCTCCCATCCTGCCCTAGACTTCCCTTCTGGACAAGAGCTCCCAACCTGCCCCAGAGTTCCCATTTGGACAAGAGAGCTCCCATCTGGACAAGAGACAGAGACTTCCTGAATCTGTCAGCGCTGTCTGAACCAAGTGCGCTGATAAGACCAAAAACGAACCACAAGGAGATGGGCAGACTTCAAGGCAAATGTATATACAACAAAATTAAGAGCAATACAGCATCACCAGAACCTAGCCCTCCTCCAACATCTAAACCTGAAAATCAAAAATTGGAAGAAGCAGAAGAAAACAGCCTTTGAATAACATCATGAAGAAGGTAGAGGCTCGTATAGAGGAAAAGACAAAAAAATGGGAAGAACGCTATAAAAAACTAGAGGAAAGGACAAATAAAGTAGAAGAAAACAATAAAGTCCTGGAAGAAAACAATAAAGCACTGAAAAAAAATGATGAAAAAGCATTGAAACAAACGAAGGAAACAGTCCAAGAACTGAAAAGGGAAATAGAAAAAGTGAAGAAGACACAAACAGAGGGAATGCTGGAAATAGAAAATCTGAGTAAATGATCGGGAACTTCAGATGCAAATATTACCAACAGAATGCAAGAGATAGAAGAGAGAATCTCTGGCATTGAAGATACGGTAGAAGAAATAGATTCATCAGTCAAAGAAAACACTAAAGCCAACAAAGTCATGACTCAAAATATCCAAGAAATTTGGGACACCATGAAAAGACCAAACCTACAAATAATAGGGATAGAAGAAGGAGAAGAATACCAACTCAAAGGCACAGAAAAGATATTCAAGAAGATCATAGAAGAAAACATTCCCAACTTAAAGAAGGAAATGCCTATGAAGATACAAGAAGCCTATAGAACACCAAACAGGCTAGAGACCCCCTCCCCAAAAAAAATTCCCCTTGCCACATAATAATTAAACAACTAAATGTACAAAATAAAGAAAGAATATTAAGAGCAGCAAAGGAAAAAGGCCAAAGGCAAACCCATCAGAATAACACCTGATTTCTCAATGGAGACTTTGAAAGCCAGAAGGACCTGGACAGATGTAATGCAGACACTAAGAGACCATGGATGCCAGCCCAGACTAATATACCCAGCAAAACTTTCAATCATCATAGATGGAGTAAACAAGACATTCCAAGACAAAACCAGATTTAAACAATACTTATCCACAAACCCAGCCCTATAGAAAGCACTAGAAGGAAAATTCCAACCTAAGGAAGTCAGATACACCCGCGAAAACACAGGCAACAGATAAAGCAACAGCGGTAAACCCCAAAGAAGAGAAGTACATACAAACACTACCACCAAAAAATAACAGGAATGAACAACCACTGGTCATTAATATCCCTTAATATCAATGGACTTAATTTGCCTATAAAAAGGAGGTCCAGACAGAAAAACCTCCAAATAGGTTATAGTATATTTAACAATATGCATTGCCTTAAGAAAAGAAAAAGGGTATAGTCATAGGAAGAAATGAATAGTTTAAAAATGATAATATAGTATTTAAAGAAAGAGTAAAGGTAATATAAAGGAAAAAAAGCAACACAGGATGGGAAATACACAGGGAGTCTGGATTCTGTATGTTATTGTGTTAATTTGGAATTTTTTGTTTGTTGGAAAGCAAAAGACAGCTGCAAAGAGACCTGGAACTGAAAGAGGGACTGTTGAAAGAAATCAACCTATATACTTTAAGAATACCTTAACCTTTAAAAAGTATATGCCAAATGGAAATAAAAATGCTTTGGACTATACAATGGAAAAAAGAAAGTATCTTCAACAAATGGTGCTGGCATAACTGGATGTCAATATGTAAAAGATTACATATAGATCCATATCTGTCACCATGCACAAAACTCAAGTCCAAGTGGATCAAAGACCTGAACATAAATCCAGTTACACTAAACTTAATAGAAAAGAAAGTAGGAAGCACTCTTGAATGCATTGGCACCGGAGACCATTTCCTAAATAAAACACCAACAGCACAGACCCTGAGCACAACAATTAATAAATGGGACCTCTCGAAATTGAGAAGCTTTTGCAGGGCAAAAGACACAGTCAATAAGACAAAAAGACAGCCAAGAGAATGGGAAAAGATCTTCACCAACCCCACATCTGACAGAGGATTGATCTCCACAGTATATAAAGAACTCAAGAAACTAGACATCAAAATACTGAACAGTCCAATTAAAAAAATGGGCTAAAGAGCTAACCAGAGAATTCACAAAACAAGAACTACAAATGGCTGAAAGACATTTAAAGAAATGCTCAACATCCTTAATCATCAAAGAAATGCAAATCAAAACGACTCTGAGATACCACCTTACACCTGTCAGAATGGCTACGATCAAAAACACCAATGACAGCCAATGTTGGAGAGGATGTGGAGCAAAGGGAACACTCCTCCACTGTTGGTGGGAATGTAAACTTGTACAACCACTGTGGAAATCAGTATGGCGGTTTCTCAGAAAATTAGGAATCGAACTACCTCAAGACCCAGCCATCCCACTCTTGGGCATAAACCCAAGGAATGCTGATTCATACCATAAAGTTACATGCTCAGCTATGTTCATAGCAGCACTATTTGTAATAGCCAGAACCTGGAAACAACCTAGATACCCATCAACGGAAGAATGGATGAAAAAAATGTGGTACATATACACAATGGAGTACTACTCAGCAGAGAAAAACAATGAAAGCATGAAATTTGCAGGCAAATGGATGGAACTAGAAAAAATTATCCTGAGTGAGGTAACCCAAACCCAGAAAGACAGTCATGGTATGTACTCACTCATAAGTGGATTATAGATATAAAATAAAGAACAATCAGACCACAGCCCATAGAACCATAGGGGCTATATATATCGTATGGAGATCCCTAGGACGACTGTGGCTTATAATAAATTTCGGTCCTACTCAATTATTGAAAAAAATAGCCAAAGGAATGGAAACACATGAACTATGAACCAAAGGCTGAGGGGCCCCCAGCTGGATCAGGCCCTCTGAATAGGTGAGAGAGTTGATTGGCTGGATCAGTTTGGGAGGCTACTAGGCAGTGGGACCAAGTCCTGTGCTCATTGCATGAGTTGGCTGTTTGAAACCTGGAGCTTATGCAGGGACACTTGGCTCAGTCTGGGAGGAAGGGACTGGACCTGCCTGGACTGAGTCTACCAGGTTGATTGCAGTCCTAGGGGGAGGATTTGCCCTGGAGGAGGTGGGAATCGGGGGTTGGCTGGGGGTAAGGAGAGGGTGTGGGAGGGGGAAGAATAGGGGAACCCGTGGCTGATATGTAGAACTGAATGGTATTGTTAAATAAAATAAAATAAAATAAAGTGCTTTGGAGTTTTGTTTCCATCAAAGGTGAGAGGCTGTGGATTCCTTCAGTGTTAATATGAATCAGGTTTGATAAGGCGAGACCTCCTGAATCTTGACAGGTGATATCTATCAGCAAAGATTATTTCTGGTCATCCTGAAACTTGGCCATTATTTGAAATTTTCTCTCTGGGGTCCTAAATATACTTCATTCATAGCCAACAGTAAGCAGTATGGAGAAAGCTATGTCCACATTTCTGAGAGTTGGGGGATGTGGATGGTCTTTGGTTATTTGTTGGGTTATAGATATTTGTTATCACTTGGGGAAATATAGTATATTGATACAAATTTAAGTTGTGTTACAATATACTGTATATATGTTTCTAATCTTGTTAAAGGATTTTTGTATATTGATACAAATTCAGGGTCATTTTTTGATACAACATATTGTAGCTATGTTTCCATTTTTGTTTGAGGTATTATGCCTAGGCAGTTCATTTGGAAATGTAGGGTGAAGTTCTAGTTTTGAAAGCTATTATTATAAACTACATAGGAAAATCAGGAATATAGGTTAGTGGTCAGTTATTTATAAAAATCAAAATTGTAGATATGTTAATTATGCTTCTCAGATCATACAGAGATATATTTTAGATAGTTGGATGGTCTTCAAATATTTCAATGACCTACAAAATATGGCATTTACAAAATTTTGTTAACTTGGCGCTTTTTATGACAATGAGACACATCTGCTGCTGGCAGCACCAATTTCCTTCAGAGAAGATAAAGGGCATTGGAGAAACTCCTTATGGAGTTTTCTTTCATTGTGGCAAGGTTAGCAGCTGGGCAAAGAAACTGTTCTTGCTTTTGACTGCTAACAATGAGATGTGCAGACTGGATATGTAGGACACACAGGAAAAAGACTGTTGATCTTTGCCAAAACAAGGCAGAACGGTCCTTCAAAATTCCTGCTTTATAGAAGAGACTGTCAGATATTCTGCAGGACACAAAGAAAAGGGACTGATGAACTTCACCAAAACAAGGCAGTACAGTCCTTCAAATTTCCTGCTTTACTGAAAAGTACCATATGTTGTGGATCTGTGGGCTGAAGACAGATGTCCCCGCATTGCAGAGGAACATTGGGTGACTGTCCAGGCAGCCAAATGTCTCTGTTGTGAGATAATATTATATCCTTCTGGGTCTTTGATGGAGTTGAGGACGAGATAGTTATAGTTTCAGTTTTCCTTAGTTATGATAAAAAGTAGAATATATATAAACTTTGGAATTACTAAGCTGAATGGTGGAGTGCCTTCTCCGAATTCACTAAATGTAAATGGACTGAATATTGTAAATTAATTCTTACTTGATAACTATGTTTGTTGTATGTAGTTATACTATGTTGAAGTTAAAACCTTCCTTTTTATTTAAACAAAAAGGGGGACATGTTGTAGAATATTATTTCCAGGTATGTTACTTTTGTTTATGTTGCATTAGTTTAACTCTGTGAAGCTATGATAAAAAGCCAATCTTATTTCAGTGCGTTGAGATCCCTTTAAAATTATATATGTGACATAGAAAATATATTGTGATGATTTACTTGTGCAAAACACAGTATATAGAACTGGGATGCAAGAAACCAAACAAACAGATTTAAGAATTCAACTTTATTAAATATTTAACTAACATGATGGGGCTTCTCATATGGCTGAAGATTTTAGACTATTTACTGCAAAATGCGGGAAAGTAACTATTTGAAATTTTTAGTAAAAATATAATTACATTGAAATCTTTCATTTTTGATAAGTAACATTTTATTGTAGAAGAAAATAAATTTTGTCTAATTCAGAATGAAATCATTAGAAAATCAGGGGATAAAAACCTGTTGGAAACACTGAATTTGCTTCAGAAACTGCATGCCATGGTGTTGCAATACACCTGCACTAACAAAACTTATCTACTTTGTAAATTCCTTCTAGCTATCATAATTGACTGCCTGATTCTGCCTTTCATCCAACGAGATTATTTTACATATATATGACAGAAAATAAAATAAGCTTACATCGGCTCCACCTGAACACTGGACAATGCTTCTTCAACTGATGTATAGACCTAGGTATTTCTGACAATTTCCAGCTTTCACATGTCGGAATGAAAAGTCACAGGGCACTTGGAGACTTGAGGCTGAGACTAGTTCAATCAAACAACGTGGAGCAACCCTGAGTGTAAATGTGAAAAACAGCAGGGATTGTGTATTACAGCACCAACAGTGTTCATAAAGGGATTCCCATCTTTATCTCTTTTGGAAAAGAACAGTGAAAACTGCATTTAAACTGTAAGACTGTGGTACATCCAATCAGATATTCTTTCTCAAAGTAATGATGGTTCATTAGAACACATAGTAAATATTAGAACACATAGTGAATGTGATAAATATACTCTGATGCTTTTAGAAGAGAAACAGCCAGGGTAGGAGCTTGAGTTTTAACCTTGTCTAAAAATCCATCTTACTATTGTCTTTTTATAGTGTCTATATTTTAAATAAATTCCTTTATCCTTGTCTATTATTCTCAAAAGTTTAATAAAACTTTCAAGCCATCTAATGAATATTTGAAAAATCAATTAGCAAACTGTTAATTATATATAAAATGTTCCATCTATTGTCTAACTAGGAGGCAAAACCATTGGCTTTCAATGACATAATTAAGGAAATAGTTACAGGGATTAAGGACCTCTAGTCAGTAAATGGCTGTTAGTAAACTCCGGAATTAGTAATATCAAAATGTATTCCAAATTGCATACTAATGTTGGAAAATTGTTTAAGAAATTTAAAATTATTTTAAAAAATCATATATATTTTGTCATTTTAATACTATAATTTCTTCTAAAACCAGACATGTTCATTGAAAGGAATATCATGATTAGCCATATGCCCTAAAACAAATTAGTATGAGGTTTTCTGAATGTCAGTGTTAAAAGAAATGAAAATAAGTCACCTAGGCATTTTCCTATAAAAAGTTGCAAAGTCCAGATTGCCTAGAAAGCCTGCAAGGTAAATGTAGTAGTTTTGAATGTAATTGGCCCCCATAATCTCATAGAAAGTGGCACTATTAGCAATTATGGCTTTGCTGTCGTGGGTATGGCTTTGTTAGAGGATGTGTGTCACTGTGGGGGCAGGCTTTGAGGTTTCCTATGCTCAGAATACTGCCTAGTGCCTCAGCTGACTTTATATTGCCTGCAAGATATAACACTCTCGGATTTAGGACCACATCTGTCTGCAAGCTTTTATGCTCCCAGTCATGATGATAATGGACTGAACCTCTGAAACTGCAAGCGACCCACCACAATTAAATGATTCCTTTATCAGAGATACCGTGGCCATGATGTTTCTTCACAGCAATGAAAACCTAACTAAGAAAGTAAATATTGCTTATTTCTTAAATAGAAATCTCTAATTTCTCAAATTGAAATAATTACCGAGCAAAGACATTAAAATAATGTACTATAGTATAAATAAATCTGAGCATTTGCCTATAGAATATGTTTTAATAAGTAAATAAAATAATTTCTCTAATTATCAATTTAGAACAAACATGTTCAGATAAATATTAATGTAGGAAACTACAAATACACAAATAATAACACTATTTAAATTTGGTTTAAATAATATATAATATTAAGCTTGGTCTAGTGTGGCTGTATGTGTCTTAGTATGTGTGTATATTCATATATACATATACATACATACATATGTATATGTATAAATGTAGAGGTACATGTGAAGGTCTGAGGACAGCTTTGTCCTTATGTTTTAGAAACATTTTTGTCAGTATAGACAGAATTTCTCACTATCTGGGAATTCACTTTTTTGGCTAAGTTGGTTGGATCGTTCTGTCCCTGTGTCCATTGAGATCACACGTGCTCATTGCTGCTGCCATTTTCCCTCAAGGTATGCAACTCTGGTATTTCTACTTGTAGATCAAACACTGTACCAACTGAGCTATCTCCCTAGCATTTGCTCAATTTTAGAAAAGCATAGATCTTGTTATTTTATCACATTAATAATATTAGAATTGTTATCTTCATCCAAGAAAGATTTCACAAAAAAGAATAATGGATGGAAGACTGTTTTATGCACAGGGAGAGAGGGCATAGGGAGAAAGTGAGATAGAGAGAAAGAGACAGACAGATGGCAGAGAGATAGTGAGAGAGAGTAGAGAGAGTTAATCATGGATAGGAATTCACATAATTACAGAAGCTGAGCATTCCTACATACTGCAATCTGCTAATCAAATGAAGAAAGCCTGTTGTATGAGTCATTCTGAATTTGAAAGCCAGAATCACGTGGCCAGTAATAAACCTACTAATCTGGTCAAAAGGCAGAAGAACTTATATTTATGATTGGAGAATGCAGAATAATCAGGATGGCCCATCTCAAGGTGTTATTAACCTGCTTTGACCTTCTACTCTACTCAAGAACTCAATAGATTGGATATCACTGGTGAGGATAATTACAACAGCTTGTGTATTTGGAATGCACATTTTGTCTTTCTTCTCCAAAGACATACACTAATAGAAACAACCAGAAATCATGCTTGCAATTACCAGAACATCATTTAGGCCTAGTCAAATTGTCATAATAATAATGTTTTTTTTTAATATTACATTTTGCCATCTCCCTTTACACATGCATGGAATGACCAGGCAGGGTTTTCTTTACTCAGAAATTATGTATTTATATCAGTGCCTTGTTTTGCTACATAAATCAGACAGAGAGAGTGATACATACACATGGACTTTTTCATACATTATAAATATCTGAAGCTCAATATGTTATATAATGTTAGTATTTCTATACAGTTTTCAATTGCTTAAGTTTACTAAATATGTATATATTCATTCACTCACTTTTGACAGACATATGGAATGTTTCCAGTATGGAATGTTATGAGTAAAGCTGCTGTGAATATTCTTATACAATTCTTATACAAGTATTATATAGACACATGTTTTCATTGTTCTTATGTAAATACTCATGATTGGATTTGTAGGCTCCTGGGGAAGCTGTAGACATAATTATATAAGAACTTTGTAGACACTTTTCCAAAGTGATTGAAACATTGTACATTGCCAACAACCAAGTGAGCTCCAGTTTTCTCACAATCTTCTCATTATTTTGCCTTTTGAGATATTTCATTTTGGCATTGATTCATATTTCTTTGATGAATCATGAGGATGACAGCATCTTCAAGCACTTTACTGTTCATGAACCCTTCCAGTGAGTTATCTAAGACTGTGGGGTTTATTTTTATTTTTATCTTTTCCTTTCTCTTGTTGAGAGCAATAGTCTAGCCATGTTTTTTTTTCCTAACAGCAAACCTCTGCCAACGAAGGGGTCTGGTTACAAGACCTTTGCCTCTTTCCAAACACAGCAGATGCTTAGTGGAACTGCACCTGGGAAATGTCAGCCATGATTTTCCAGTTCTACCTGCTGCCTTATTTCTCCATTATGTATAAAGCACATTTTAGTTGTTCCTTTCAGTTATAAATTTTGTCTTTGGGGATTTTTTTTTGTTGTTGTTTGCAGGGTGATGATTGGCTCTGAGCAAGCATTTCCATTAAAATCAGAGTTGAAAAATGTCAGTAAATTTTTTTCCAGAATGATTAGATTTATATTATCTAACTTAGAAAGTACTAGCTAGTTGTTTTGCTTCTCACCTCCTAACTGGATCCTGTTTGGATATCTTTTTGTCCACATTGATTTCAATTCTGTAAACAGATCTCATGAAGTTATTTCTGGGAAATGGAAGTTTGGGTTTTGTGTTATGCTTCTCAGTTTGAAAATATCATTGACTAGAAATTCTATTATTGTTCTCACTTTTTTTTTCATTCCTATATCACCTCACATGTAGGAAATATAACTCTCTAAAAAACTGGTTCTGACAATAAAACCTGTTCACCAGAAGTATCTCAGAACTTAGCGAATATCTTCCAGGTTTAGAAATAGATTATCTTTGTGATGACTTATCTGGAAATTATTTTAACAAACTCAGAATTTATGCATATTGAGAAATGACATCTTTATGAATAATACAAAATCATGAATAAGATTTACTATTTGTATACAAATACCTGTCATGTGTGCTGCCTATATCCAGAATGAAGTCTTTGAATGCAAATGCATTAGTCAAGTTCTTCCAGATAAGAAGAAATGATTGCATAGAGAGGTACATGGGAAGAGGAACAGAAGAAGGAAAGGAAGATATGATGTGGATAATATAAGAACCTATTTATTATAGGAATATGCTCTTAAGATTATACACTTTGAGACATTCCATGATATGACATTTTTAATCTACAATGCAAGAACCCACAACCATAGCTCAATCTAAGTCTGTAAATTTGATAATATGGAAAAGACAGAGTTGGTACAAATCCCAGAGTATGAAGTTCAAAGACTTGGTATTCTGGCATCCAAAAGCAAGGAGCTATGAGTTGCTCAGCTCTAGAAAAGAAGCCTTGGCCGGGCGGTGGTGGCACACACCTTTAATCCCAGCACTTGGGAGGCAGAGCCAGGCGGATCTCTGTGAGTTTGAGGCCAGCCTGGGCTACCAAGTGAGTTCCAGGAAAAGGCGCAAAGCTACACAGAGAAACCCTGTCTCGAAAAACCAAAAAAAAAAAAAAAAAAAAAGAAAAAGAAAAGAAAAGAAGCCTTGACTTCACCCTTAGATTCTGGACCTTCAGTATAGATGATGGTACCCATTTACAAGATGTTGATAGTTCATTACTCAGCCTGCTATTTCAAATGCCAGTTTATTTATTCCTGATACATTTTCAATTTCATACCCAGCAATGATGTTTTCTACCTATTCTTTATCATTGTTTAAGTTACACACACACACACACACACACACATGTTAACACATACTTTAAGATATATTTGTGTTAGTTTTTAAATATATGTGGCATATGTGTGTGTATAAGTGATAGTAAACCAAAAATCTCTATTGCTCCCACATTCAATACTTAGAGTATTATTGCTTTATTAGCCATTTCCTCTTATAGTCTAAAAGTACTAAGTATGAATAAAAAAGGCATGCCCCAAACCAACTAAGCTACTTGGAAAATGTGTGGAAAACACATCTGGGTAACTATAGAGTCCACAGTGAAAATGAAAATAATGAAATTTCCAACTGTTTAGATAGCAATGAAAAGTGGCACTTATACCAAAACTTATGATGTTGAGTAGTTGCTTTAGGATAGAAGGTTTGCAAAAATTTATAACATTTTACTTGAAAAGGGGTCATATAGATGCATAGTTACTGGTGGATGAGATAATACAAAGAGAATGTGAAAGAAAACCATATTCTCAAACTTTTAGACATCTTGGTACCTATAACACTGCCTGACTGGAGGAGGTTTTGCTTTGAAGCAGATGGTATGGGTTCAAAGGCTCTTGAAGGTGAAATTATTATCCAACCATATCATTCATGTAGGTAATTGGTCCTGTTGGAGAAACTGAGCTACACATTGTTAGGCCTGTCACAAAGTAGTTAGGAGGAAAACTTCTATCTTGACCCCATCTGTTAGAAAGAAATGCAGAAAGACACTAATATTAAAAAATGATATTTAAAATGTGAGGCTAAAAAAAGGAAAACACTATAACAAGATTAAAGGATCCAGAAACAAAATTGAGTGATGCTTATCATAAAATGTCAAAAATTTAGACTCCAAGATTTTACTCATTTACCCGAAACTCACTGATTATGTGATAAACAGCATTTACTGTATTCTTATAAGACTTTAAATTGCTTATATGAATGCAAACATCCACAATGTTGTGTTTATAATATATTTATTTCCAGAGCTAAAGACATGGCTGAATTGTTAAGAGCTTTGACTGCTTTTTTGTCGATCCAGGTTTGATTACCTATACCCTCATGGTGTCTTTCAGCCATCTTTTGTTCCAGTATTAAGGTATCTAGTACCCTATTCTGGTCTCCATGGGCAATGCACATCATAATGCACAAAGCCCCATATAGACAAAACACTCATACGCATAAAATTTTAAAAGGGTAAAGTTATAAAAATGTCTATTTACTAGAATATTTCATATAGCAGTAGGCCAAATGGAGAAGAACAGACTTTGAAATATCATTGACCTAGGGCAGAGAGTTCAAGTTTTTTTGAACTAGCATTATATGGCTTAGAGTTAACAGCAACCTTAGCCAGAAGTATAGAGAAGAAAAACTGAGACAAATGTACATCCTTTTTCTCTTGCGAATTCTTGGAGGAAGGAAGTTGAAGTTGAAGAGTTTCGTAGTCCTTTCTGCTTGCTGCAATTTTGTGTTTTCTTAACACCACCCTTGGTAATTGCTTGGTAATGATGGCCACCGTAGAAGTGACATAGCAGTGAGGACTCAGTTCCCATAAATTCAAAAACTGCGAGCACAGAACTAGTCCTCCCATGGACATGGGACAAAGCTTCACTGTTGAATTTTCTCTGTCTTTTAGCCGGTTATTTGGCTGTAAAATCAGGGCACTGTCATGGGGGATGCAGCAGAGTAGAACACAGGAGCAAAACTAGGGACGCTGCACATTGTGGACAGTGTCATAGGAGTCCCGAAAGCAGCTCCTTCAATTTGCTGATGGTTTCTTGGACACACCGTCATTCAGCGCAGCCACAATCAGCCCCGGAACTTACCAGGGGTTGAGGAACAGACTTACAAACAACAAAATGAAAAACACATCAATTTAATATTCTGAGTAAATGACATGCTGTGTGCAGTTACACAAGAAGCAGGAAATGGCGTTAAGAAGGAGGCTGTTTTAACTAGTCGTTGAGTGCAGTGTGAGGTCAGAAAAAAAAAAAATGTGTTCCCTACAGATAAACACCCTTTGTCTTAAACAAGAACAAAAAACTTATGTCATAACCTTAAATATAACTAAGATACAATCCAGTATTATTCCACACCTAGAATAAAAGAACCAAACAAGGGCGGTGGTGGTGGCTGGAGAGATGCTGAAGAGCATTGGCTGTCCTTCCAGAGGACCCAAGTTCGATTCCCAGCACCCACATGGCTGCTCACTATAGTCTGTAACTCCAGTTCCAAAGTATGATACCCTCAAATAAAAACACTCACAGGTAAAACATCAAAGAACATAAAATAAAAATAGAACATTAAAAATTTAATATGAAAACTAAACAAAACAAGCTGGGTGGTGGTGATGCACACCTTTAATCCCAGCACTCAGGAGGCAGAGGCAGATGGATCTCTGTGAGTTCAAGGACAGCCTGGTCTACAGAGCAAGTTCCAGGACAGCCAGGGCTACACAGAGAAAATCTGTCTCGAAAAACAAAACAAAACAAAACAAAAACAAAAAAAAAAAAAACTAAACAAAACAAAAATCTGAACAATGAAAACTTTTAACTTAGAAAATTTAAGAAAATCACTAGAATCCAGACAGAGTTTTACATGTTAGATTATAGAAAATACAAAAAAAAAAAAGCCTTAAAGATGTAATGATAATTTTTCTTCAAGAAATAAGGAAAGCAAAATAGCAAGCTTGAATCATAAAAGTTAGAAAAAAAACAAATAAAAATAGAAAACTAACATTTTCCACCAAATTGGTGAAATACATGAAGTTAAAGATCCTAGAAACTGCAAAATTTCAAGTTCGAAATAGGAAAAGTACAAGAAACCACATCCAGTCAGAGGCAAGTTTAACTGCTTAAAATTGCTGATGAAGAAGGGACTTGGCCACAACCCAATGGCTGTGTAGGAATGTCAAGATTTAATTCTATGGCATGCTAGAAAAGACAGGACGCAAGGTTTTAGAATTACTAGTGACTTCCCTGAGTTAGAAAGGAGCATTGAAATACCCACACTCTATGGAAGATTGCCCCTATGAGGTGTTAAAGCTTTCCTTATCATAGAGTATTGTGGCATACACTTTTGATCCCAGCCCTTAGGAGGCAGAGACAAGGAAACTTCTGTTAATTCGAAGCCAGTCTGGTCCACTTAGCAAGTTTCAGGCCAGCCAGGGCTTCATAGGGTGACCTTGTCAGTAACAAAATGTAAAATGTATACTGATAGCCTGGGAAAATTTATACTTACATGGAAATTTTTTTTTAAATTTTAAAATTATGAGCATGGATTCCATAGAGAGTCTGGTGGAAGAACTCTTTCTCATTTATTGAAAAATTTATTTTTTATTCATTGTTTACTTAGTACCTTAAAAATAATTATACTGAGAGCCTGACTTTTTCACTAATCTTAAGACTGTATGAAGCTACGATCATCGTTGCTGTTCATTCTTTATTCCCCAAGCCACTATGCTTTTTTTCTTCTGGCAAATTAGTTTGTATAAACTTCTCCTTTTCTTATTCTTATTTTTATTTTTTTCTTTGTGGTATATGACTCTCTCTCTCTTTCTTGCTCTCTTGTGTATGTTTACTCTCCATTTTGTGAGTGAATTATTTGCTAACTACACGAATTTGCATGTTAAGTATTCTATTTTATTTATTCGTCTATTTATTTTACATCCCGGCACAGCCTCACCCCCATCCTCCCCTCCCAGTTCCTCTCCTGCACCTCTACCCCTACCCCTACCCCCTCCTACCCCCCCAGTTCCTTCTTCAGTCTCTATCCATGAAAGGGCAGGTTTCCCATGTGTATCAATAAAACACAGCATATCAAGTTTCAGTAAGACTAAGCACCTCTCCATGCATTAAGGCTGGACATGGTGACCCAGTATGAGGAGTAGGGTTCCAAATGCTAGTAAAAGAGTCTGAGGCAGCCCCTGGTCCTGCTGTTAGGAGTCCCACAAGAGGAACAAGCTACACAACTATAACATATATGCAGAGTGCCTCTTAAACTGGTCAGTATAATAGCCATTGAAAAAGTAATGTTTAATAAAAAAAAAAAAAAGAAATACCTAGGACAACTAGGGAGCCTGCATGGTTCTGGTCTAGGTATTTGATTTTATTTAAACATTCATTTTCAGTGTCTATAATACTGACCATTTTAAGAGGAAGAAAATGATATTAAAGATTAATACCCCAGGAACCAAAAACTAAAACTCTGTATATTACCTAACACTAAAATAAAATATGAATCAATGATGCTATATTATGGAAGTGATCACTTTTCTCTACATTTTCCAGGCATTCCAGGATTAATTAACTTTTAATAAATATTACTTAATCTAAAATTAGTGAGCACTTTTAATTCAAATCTCAATAGCATCCTTTTATCAAAATAGTAAATTTACTAAGTAAAGTAGAGGGGAAAAATTGAGTGGTGCCTCTGGATTTGTGTTAAAATGATTATAAAATTAAACCTAACTTTGGTTTGCCAGGAGTTTATAATTATCTCCCTACCTCAGAAGGGAATCATACACAGGAAACTGAGTTGTTCTTAAATATACTTTTAATTTTACAAAAGTCTGCCAAATGCTACTGTCAGAATGTTCATACAAATATAATTATGTACAATGCTGAGAATCAGTAGACATTTAATGTACCAAAAACTTATGTTTTTAATTCAACCCAACATCTGTTTTTGCTCTTGCTATAACACGGAAGAAATCAAGGTTGAAAGAGTAGAGACATACTTTATCCCCCGACTCGAAGGCTCAACTATAATAGTGTTAATGAATGTTTGCTGAAACTGATGCTCCTGAATGTAAACCTTGCAGTTTTGCATAAAATATTTGTTGTCTGCAATATTTTTGTTTACAAATATTGTACTGGTTCATTTTTTTCTGGTTGTTATAGGACTGCAGTTTTAGTGAGCAATTTGGGGATTGAAATATTGTTAAAAGTTTCTTTTTCTGTTATCTGCATCTGAGTTGCTTTTTCAGTCTCAGAGTTTTTCTTTGTAAAACAAATTAAAGACTTTTATTTGAAATTGGTGTGACCTTGATTTTAGCTCTATGCATGTGGGTAATTGCGTATAGAAAATGTTGCAGATTGAAGATCACATGTTTATCACAATACCCTCAGCATGACCTCTGCATGAAAGGTACTGAAGTACCCCAGAAGTGGCAAGCATATCAGATCTTAAGAATCCTTTTTCTAAATATCATTGCCTGGTAAAGGAAGTCAGCATTTTCAGAGGAATATATGATTCTGTGATGGCAATAAGGGAAATGGCAAAATAGGGAGGATCATCTGACTAGAGAAAGAGGAAGAATGGTAGACATAAGTCAAAACAGAGAGTGAAGGATGGAGGGCAGGTCAGGGACATAGTTCCCACAAAGAGTTACCAATGGTTATGCCCAGAATTATCTCAGTAAGAACTTGTATAGAAGCCGGGCGGTGGTGGCGCACGCCTTTAATCCCAGCACTCGGGAGGCAGAGCCAGGTGGATCTCTGTGAGTTCGAGGCCAGCCTGGGCTACCAAGTGAGCCCCAGGAAAGGCGCAAAGCTATGCAGAGAAACCCTGTCTCGAAAAAAAAAAAAAAAAAAAAAAAAAGAACTTGTATAGAATATCAGAGGCCATTCAAAATAACATACATATCTGAGCATATATTGATACATGCCTAAACACATAAAAATAAAAGAAAGAATTTCCATCTTTATTATAATCCCAAGGGATATAGCAAGAATAAAAACATAGCTGGAAAGCTAAAAGCTGAAAAGGTGGTAATAATGGCTACCGTCCAGAAACCACTACAGGCAGAAAACTATAACCAAACAGAATGCAGAGTGATATAGCCCAGTCACAATAGATACATCTACACAATATGTCTGCATTTAAGGCTAAGGGAATACTGCAGAAGAGTGGTGGAAAGACTGTAAGAGTCAGAGGATCAGGAAAATTGCTGTGAGATTGTCTTTTAGTAATTTCTGAGGTTCTGCCCCTTAAAGTCTTTCCAACACAACCACCCAAATGTGAGCCGAACAGCGGTGACACCAATGAATATGTCAAACTGAATGGGGAAAAGGTCCACAGGATATCAACCATACACAAAGAACTATAAGCACCCAAAGAAAGCTGGGAAAGAGAGAGGTAGTTTACCCTAGGAAAGAGCACACCGATTAGTTGTGTAGTGTCAAATGGTCAGTCCTGAAAATATACATAGAGATAGCATTATACTGACTTAACAGGTTATATTTGGGAATAAACTGGCATATACATATTATCTTAGTCAATGTTCTATTGCTCTGAAGAAACTCCACGACCACAACTCTTATAAAGGAACATATAACTGGGGCTTGCCTACAGTTTCAGAGGTTTAGTACATTATCAGCATGTCGGGAAGCACAATGGCACAGAAATAGGCATGGTGCTGGACAAGAAGCTGAGATTTTTTGTTTTTTTTTGTTTTGTTTTGGTTTTTCGAGACAGGTTTTCTCTGTGTAGCTTTGGAGCCTGTCTTGGATCTCACTCTGTAGACCAGGCTGACCCCAAACTCACAGAGATCCACTTGTGTCTGCTTCCTGAGTGCTGGGTTTAAAGGCGTGCACCACCACCGCCAGGCAAGCTAAGATTTCTATATCTGGATCTGCAAACAGCCGGAAGAAAGAGACACTGGTCCTGGCTTGAGCTTTTGAACCTCCAGAGCCAACACTCAGCGACAGTTTCCTAAAATAAAGCCATACCTACTCCAACAGGGAACACACCTTCTAATCTTTTCGAATAGTGCCATTTCCTAAGCATTCAAATATATGAGCCTATGGAGGCTATTCTTGTTCAAACCATGACACATGTGAGTGTGTGCATGCAATAACAATTAGTAAAAAATAAAATAAAAAAATAGACAATCAAAAAGAGCAGGGAGGTGCGTATGGGAGGGTCTGGAAAGAGAAAAGATAAGGGAGAAATGTTATAGTTAAAGTATAATCTCAAAAAAAGAAGAGCTACAGAATGAATATGAAGAATAATGGTTGAGCTTTAACGAACCACAACTTAAACCTTTTATTGTTGCTATTGCTCTTGATCCCTTGCTGTGGATATTGCTCTATATAAATAAAACACTGATGGCCAGTGACCAGGCAGGAAGTGGGTTGCTAGGCAGGAAGTAGGTGGGACAAGGAGAGAGGAGAATTCTGGGAAGCGGAAGGCTGAGGAGGGAGACACTGCAGCCACCGCCAGGAGAAGCAACATATAAAGACTCTGGTAAGCCACCAGCCACGTGGCAAGGTATAGATTTATAAAAATGGGTTAATTTAAGATAAAAGAACAGCTAGCAAGAAGCCTGCCACGGCCATACAGTTTATAAGTGATATAAGCGTCTGAGTGATTATTTTATAAGTGGATTGTGGGACTGCGGGCCTTGGGGAACCTGGAGAGAAGCCCTCCAGCAACAAATGGCGCCCAACGGCTCGAGTTTCCACCTTAAACCTGAGAATATTTAATAACCAATTTTAAACAGAGCCAAAACCAGGTTCCTGCTTCTTGTCTCATATGGGCAGCTAGATGCCGCAAAACGCGGGTTTGAACACTGGCAGGTTCCTGGCGTGTGCGTTTGACCAGCAGTATGGCAGAAATGAGGTGTCTGCCAGCGACACATTAAGCTCTGTGGTAGATTTAGTCTTTACTAGTATTTTTTTTTTTTTTTTTTTTAAAAAAGAGGTTTCTGGGCTACACGCTGCTTTGATAAAAGCTTAGACCCACTATTTCTGAGACTTGATGACTCCCAGAGCTGGCAGAAAATGTACCACTGCCATGTTGGAAAGCTGAAGTGGGCGGAGCCAGCAGCCACAGCGCCGTTTCACTCTTAGAATGGTGCAGTTTAAAGCAATAGGCTCAAGGTAATATAAAACATAAACCACATAAAGATGGCTACCACACAGAGAATCTGGATTATGTTGTCTTTGATATTCGTAACTGAAGAAAAACATTTGATTGCAAAAGCTGTTGAGTTATGCCAAAATGTATATTTTAAAGGTACCTTGACTTCAAAATTTGGATTTAAGGATATGTTGCTTTGGAAAGAGGTTCTGCTTTTGTTTCCACAGAAAGCCAGAGGCTGTGGATTTGTTCCAGATTAAGATACATCAGGTTTCACCAGCCAAGACCCCCTGAAAGGTCTCCGATGACACCATGGCCCAGATGATCCAACATCCAGAGCGGTTTCAAGGCAACTGGCTCCCACAATACAGCCTCACGGACTACCCCATAGGCCTAAAATTTTCTTTGCGTCCCCATAAGATACAGCGCCCCCCCTGCAGCAGGAAGTAGTAAGAGATGCTACGCCCAAATTCCCAAATATACCAAGCTGGCTTTAGAGGTGGAATTGGCTCACTCCCCCTCTAAACCCAGACATTTTGCTTAAAAAAAAAAAAAAATAGGTTAAGAGATTCTTGTGTCCCAAATCAGAAGAGCCCTCTGGTGTGGGACAGAGAAAAACCAATATTTTTATTTACAACAGGTTGATTATAAATGTGATCTCTTTCTAAAAAAAAAGGGGGATATGATATAGATATATAGGATGATATGGAGATGATAAGATAAAATAAAAGGGTAGATTAATGAACCTACTTTTAAAGAACAACTTGTTTAAAATGCTTTACATTGGTATAGATTTTAGTTTATGTTTAAAATGTTTTACATTAGTATAAATTTTAGTTTATTGAAACAAACTTGAAGTTAATTTTGTTATACTGTAAAGACTCTGGTAAGCCACCAGCCACGTGGCAAGGTATAGATTTATAAAAATGGGTTAATTTAAGATAAAAGAACAGCTAGCAAGCTGTTCTTTTCTTGTTCTTGTTTCTATTCTTGTTTGAGGTATTATGTTTATGTAACTCATTTAAAATTATAATGGATAATTAAAAAATAGATTAATAATTAGTCATCTATGATAATCATATCTGTAGCCATGTTAGTTAAGTCTTCTAGGTATACATAGATATATTTCAGATAGATAGGTAATCTTCAAATACTTCATAGACCTAGAGAATATGGCATTTAAATAACTTAAAATTCTGTTGACGTGAGACACAATTGCTCCTGGCTGCACCAATTGATCCTGAGAGAATGTTGGGCTTCTAAGACATTTCCATTTGGAAGTTTGTCTTTTTGGCACAAAATGGCCTACTGGGCAAAGAACTGCCCTTGCCTTGATGGCTGACAGTACAAATATAATGCTGTCCTTTCTGGACAAACAGGACACAAGGAAAGTGACCACTGTACTCTGCCAAGACAGGGTAAGATGGTCTCTCAGAATTCCTGCTTCTAAAAATGGTCTGTCAGATACTCCAGGCCTGTAGCCAATTTAAATGCACCAACAATGCTGAGAAACATTAGGTGACTGTCCAGGCTGCCAGCTGTCTTGGTCTACTTTTGCAAGATTCCCGAAAGTTGCTTGCATCCATCTACCATTTCTCAGGTACCATTATGTTCCTTCTCAGGTCTTTGATGTGGTTGAAAACTAGATAGTTGTAATTTCCTCAGTTATGATAAAAAGATAAGTTAGATATAAAACCTTAAACTCACAAATATAAGATAGATAGGACATCTTCTTTAATATTGTAACTATAATTCTTGCTCGGTAATTGTTTTGTTATATGTAATTTTACCATGTTAAAGTTAAAACCTTCCTTTTTAAAAAAAGAAAAAAAGGGGAAGTGCTGTGGATATTGCTCTATATAAATAAAACACTGATGGCCAGTGACCAGGCAGGAAGTGGGTTGCTAGGCAGGAAGTAGGTGGGAGAAGGAGAGAGGAGAATTCTGGGAAGTGGAAGGCTGAGGAGGGAGACACTGCAGCCACCGCCAGGAGAAGCAACATGTAAAGACTCTGGTAAGCCACCAGCCACGTGGCAAGGTATAGATTTATAAAAATGGGTTAATTTAAGATAAAAGAACAGCTAGCAAGAAGCCTGCCATGGCCATACAGTTTATAAGTGATATAAGCGTCTGAGTGATTATTTTATAAGTGGATTGTGGGACTGCGGGCCTTGGGGAACCTGGAGAGAAGCCCTCCAGCAACAATCCCTGTGAATTATTCCATTGGATTCACAAATACTCTAGTATTTGTGTCTCTAGCAAGTAGAGTTTAGTTCCTTCTTCCTTCAGTTTTAGCTGGAACTAATGATTATGTTATATGGAATTAGACATGGGACATCTAATATACTAATTTTCAGTGTCTGGTAAGGACAGAAGATTTCGGCTAACATCAGAAAATATTTGTGTGATTTCCTTTCAGGAACAGCTTTACTTCTAGGGGCTTATTTCCTGAAATCTTAAAATCCAGATTTCTTCTGAAAGCACAACAGTTATGTTAAGAATTAGATTTGGATAATTAAACAGAAAAAATGACATTATTCAAGAATGTTAAAAATCCAAATAAAGTTTATCCCCTTTTTATACTATTGTACTGACAAGAAATTCTCAGTTGTCAAATGTATACCAGGAAACTTAAGGCATGGACAATAAGGACCAATGTCATGAAGGTCATGTGACAACTCTGTTTACTTCACAAGTTATAATCTGAAAATTGTATTTTAAATGAAGAAGATAAAATTCAAAACTGAATGATAAGAAATGACGATTAGACACATTGCCAATCAAGAAAATGCAATTGAACACTGTAACAGAACAGACTGGCATGAAATCAAAGAGGCTGAAAATTTAAATATTGCTCACATCGTAGAATATTGACTTGAAAGCCATCTGGTAGTATTATAGACTTTGGAAAACTACCTGACTTTAACAGTCTGAGATGCATTGTATCAATGATCGACCACTTCCATCTGTAGGTGAAGAGTTTCATCAAAATTTCACAAACAAGCATCAGAATAAACAAAAACAACTTCCTGCTAGTATTGTTACTGCTAATAAAGATCTCAAGCAATCAAATTCTTATTGGCAGTAGGATAGAGAAATTGTAATCTGACCATACAATGAATTAGCAAGCATACAATTCATTCACAGCAACCACATATAAATTCATAGTTGAAGTATGAATTTTCATGAAAATTAAACAAAAAATAAAATAAATGATATAATTTGGATTAATCACATCAGTCACAATGAATTAATTATTTTAGGAAATAGAAATGTAATTTGCAAAACCATGAATAAAACTAAGAATGTAATAAGTATAAAAGGTGAAATATACAATATTAGTGGGATGCTGTATACATACATATTTGATGGTAAAACTATAATAAAGTTGGAAGGCTGATTATCACAAAATTGGCAGACTAGTTACTCCTGAATTAATACAATCAGATTGGACATGACCACACTAGAGATTGCTGGGCAGATAGCAATTTCTTTGTCACCTTGAATGGTCATTATAGAGACATTGTTTTTACAAAATTTACATGAGATTCTGAGTACATGTAATATTTATGTATGTTTCATAGGAAATGCAATGAATATATTTGTTTTAATTACCAAACCCAAGGGACAAAGTTAATACCACAAATTCCGTAAACTGCTAGAGCAATTTCATAATTATCCCATGCAAGACAATTGAGTTAAGCTGAATTTGACAGAGTGCTTATTAAAAGTATCATTTGACTCTTAATTTGAAAATTAGGTATGGAATAGTCTACATTAATGTAGATCACATTTTCCTTATATTCTGTAATGTAGAATCTTGAATTTATGGGAAACTTGGAATAATGGCTTGGCTCAACATCTAGTCTAAATATTCAAAATTACTGCCAACCTGAGAGGCTAAATATAATACACCCAGACTACACTGATACACTAAAAAAGTAAAAACCAATTATAAGGACACAATAAAATCATAGAGGATGTGGAAAAGAAGTAATACAATATTACTCATTTCACTTTTTTTTGTCTTTTCCAATAGCTTATTGTTCAGGCAAAGCATAATTCCAGAAAGATAATACCCTCTCTGTGGCTAACTTCAACAATCCAAGTAAAATATTTTACTTCTTCATAGACCAGATTATAGAGCTCAGTTTGGGGGCTAGTCTCTCAATAGATTGTTCCAATCCCCCAGACAGTCTTAACTCATTCTCTTGCCCATTGTGTAGCTTGTGTTATTGTTATTGGTTCCTTTTTTTTGAGCTATCTGCTGCCATTCCTGCTTGTTCAATTGTTCACTGATGGTAGAGGTTAAATACACAAAACGAAGATAAGTTATTCTCATCTTTCTTCTGGTTTTGTTGAAACAAAATTTTTTCTTACAGTATATTTTGCTGGAATAACTTCTATTTCATTGAATTCTTTCCTTTATCATTTTTCATTTTACTATCAACACTACTTCAGTCTTTTTAGCTTTCCCAATCATAGCAGTCAGAGGAATAAGGAGACACACACACACACACACACACACACACACACACACACACTTACTATTCTAATAACTCTTTTCTCATTATTTATGCAATCTAAAAGAAAGGATACATGCATCACAGACAACCTTTTAATTCTTTTTGTTTTTCTCCTCCTTTGAATAGACTTACACTGAACAACTGTCATCCAGACATTTTCTCTAATTTGAAGACTGAATAATGGGAACATATAGTGCCTCCCATATTACATGGAAAAACACTTCTCATAATTTTATTTCAATGTGAGAACAGTGCATATTTTGAGTACATTCTAGAGAATAATTTTTATGCAAATGGGATCTATAGATGGTTATGCAATCATAACTGCAGATGCAAATTCCCTGAGTCCATTTAGTTAGTACCTCTCCAAGCTTGGATTATAGTACCTGTTGACTTTTCCTCATAACATTTGGATCTCACTCCAGCACTAATACTTCCTATCCACTTAATTACCTTTATAAAACCGAATTCTCATTAAGAGAACTCTAGATATTATGTAATGAAAATAACAGCTCACAGACATATGCTGGTGTTGAGGAAGTTCAGAAAATTCACAACAAATTTTCTAATTTTAAAACTTTAAAGTTTCACTCTTTATAAAATTTCTATTACATAAAGTAAAAAGGGCTAAATTTTAAGCATAAACTTTAAATAATTTCATTCTATCTTGTTTACTAATTGTTAAGTTGTAGCTGCTGTATAAATAGTTCTTATTTTAGAAACAAATGAAATTTGTAATAAGGACAGGATGAGCAATATGGCCTTCCTAATAATAGAGAGTCTTGTAGAGAGCACATATTTTTGATTTTCAGTTTTTCATTATCACAAATTGAAATTTGAATTTGTTGCCAAACTTTTGTGCTCAAATATATATATTCAATTTTCATACAATCATTTATTTCTAGACTATTCTTTCTTTTTCTAACTCAAATTTCCAGATAATATTTTGAAAGAGATAAATTAAGGATCCAGAAATGGTGCTTGCTTCAGCAGCACATATACTAAAAAAGGATCCAGAAATGTGTAGTAGTCTGTGGCTTCTGTAAGAGATTAATTATTTCTGTCATTGGAAGTCTTGCTGAAGCCAATTTTCAAATGAATGGCATCACAAACACTGTTATTGACTAATAAGATTACTGGCTGCATAAAAAGAAAAATACATGTTTTAGGACACTATCATCTCCTTGTTTCAAATTAATCTCTTCTACCCAGTTATTCAAGTGATGGTAGCTAGAGCGTTGAATGACCACAAGCATGTTGATGCTCAGCTACCACAAGCAGTAAAATTAGCTATGCTGGAAAATACCCAGAGATAGCACTGTTCTCATTCCAGGCTGAAGGCACAATAGTCAGATTCAATAGCCATCTCAGAACTGCTTACACATGGTATTTTAATATAATAATTAATGCATAATAAATAATGTTTAATGTCACAAATATTTATTTTTCTTTTAGATTTAGATTTTGTTTGTATGCATGCATAATATTGTAAGCATGTGATTATAAAGTAGAGAGAAATCAAAGATAATGTCACTGAAGGAGTCCCTTGGACAGCATGTTGTGTGTGATGACAAGTCAAGTTTCTTAGGATTCCATATTGAATTGACTAAAATTCATCAAGAAGCATGGATTTTAGCATGTTTTCTTGAAAGGCTTTCTGGCTACTTTTTTTCTATAGAATTTGACATTTTTAAAAGAGGAAAAGCTACATTTTCTTCAGGTAAAATATTTGAAGGTATTTAGAAGTTTAAAAATTAAACATTATTAGTGGCAAATAACTCATGGGAGAATAAGATTAAAGTCTGGTTACTTGATACTTAAACCCTATAAAGTCTGAAAAATTGTTGAAAGCATGAGAAGGTGCACATGAAAAGAAATATAATTGACATAACACTTAGAGTATATAACTTTTTTAAGGTTAAGTTGAAAGAAGATGGGGGCTGCTGCTTTAACTATGACTTCTGAAGCTTCAATTTGAAATGGGAAATTCGGATTTATCATTTTTCTATATTAGAATGTAGATACCAAAAATCTTAGCTTGCTCCTATTTAACTCTTGACACTCAAAACATAAAGCAAAGAGGCATGTATGGAAGAAAATAAGATAGAAATTCTATGAGGAGTGAAAAGACTCAGCAGCAGGACGCTGGCTCATGGTGAAAAGAACCTTGTATTTCTGATGACTTTCCACTTCCATTTGAGTTAGATGAGATGTCTGCATGTGTGTTTATCAATCGGCGAGTGTCTGTGGCAAGCAGTTTACAGTTGCAGAAGAAACAAACAAACAAATCACTTGCCTGTGTTTGACCATAAAAATCTTTATTTCCTAGTAGCAAAAATAATAAAACAATAAAGCAAACACACTTTTCTTGAACTAGAAGGATGTATGTATGTTGTAATACCTGCATTGACTCAAGTAGAAGAATAAACAAGCTAAAGATATAAGAAATAATTAAGGAGTTGTGGACACCTTGAGCAGAGGGTGACTTGGGCACTGAAACACAGCTTTTTGCTAACAGTCCACTCGGATCGTCCGCACTGGCAAGCAGCAGAAATTAAGAAGTCTATGTGACAGAAAATAAACCAAAATTACTCACTCTGAGCTGGTTTAAAGTAATGTCTGGGAAAAGATATAATAAATAAATTGCTGTATTATATTTTGTGCAAAGCATTCTGTTGGCCCCTCTATCTCAATTATTGTATTCCAGTGTGGTAGTAGCTCTAACTTGATGCATTAGAAAACAAGACAGAATTATCTTGACTACAATTCATAAATCCTCCTACAGGATAACAGGAAATGGCGCTAACTCAACATCACATGAGAAGATTCAAATTGAAAAGTATCAGTTTTAAAGATTAAGATAACCAGACGGTAGCGTTAGGGCACTGATATCAAAACTGCATTCTCTGGATTCACTTATGGGTATGAAACTTGTTCGCTGCCTTAATCAACATGAAGATGACTTCCATGATTTACTGGCTTTACATTAACGGTGATAATAAATAAATATCAAATCTTGGCAGTAAATTAATTGTAATGGTTCAGTTTGTTAGTATATGTAAAAATTTTGTTTCATAGTAAAAGCTTTATAGTTTTATGATAATATTGAAATAAACTTGGTGGGAATATAATGATCATTTTCACTATTCTAGAATGTAGTTTTTTTCTTTTATACTGGTGTACACAGCTTCCAGAAAGGAGACACTGCCTTGCTATCAATTTCTTTTAATCTTATATTCCTTCAAATAGATTTTTTTCAAATAAAGAAATTCCATGTATTTTTTATTGTATATTACATATCACCACATTTCCATCAGTGGCAGTTAATTTTATCCATCAGTTTGACTGAGCGATGGTTTATTCTTCATAGTTCTGTGACATCAGCTTGTGAAGGTTTGGGGCATAAGTGAAGCAGATTGCTCTGCCCTCCATAGTGGGGGTTGGTCTCATCTATCAGCGAGGAAATGAATTCAGTGAAAAGGCTCAGGACATCCTCCTGAGGAGGAGATCTGCAGAACACACTTCTTCAGATTCCCCTGCGTCATCTGCACTGCTGAATTGTGGAGTTTTCTATCTTCCACACTTCAACTGCAATGAGCACCTGCCCTCCTGAATTCCATAGCACACTATGTACAGATTCCTTGCTACATCTGCCCTCCTGAATTCTGCAGCATGCTATGTGCATACTTCCTGAAACAGCTGCCCTCCTGAATGATGTAGCTTTCTGTCTTCACAGTTCAGGAACAACATCTGTCTTCTTGTTGTATCAACCTCAGCATGATATGTGCATACTCCCTTCAACATCTGCCCTGATGAGTCGTGCACAGAGCTTGTTTTGGACATCACCTTCAGTGTTGTGTCTTTTCTCTGGCTTCTGATTGTGTTCTGCCCCCAAAGAGTCTGGATTCCTAGACTCTGTAACCATTTGAAGCAGATTCTCAACATAAACAAATGCAACTTTCTATGGACCACACACCCTATTAGTTGACTTTAATTTCTTGATGTAATTTATTTTTATTTAATTATTTCCAGAGATCTCTAGTCGAAGAAATGTGTTTGCTATGCAACCCTCATAGGTCAGATGGTTGATCTGCAGTCCAGCGTAGCTCAGAACTCATGGTAACCCTCCTTCTTTAGTTTCTCAAGTGCTGGGATTAATTTTTTTTTATTCCATGATACATTTTCTTATTCCATTTTTTTCCAAATCATTCACCTCTGCTCTTTGATAACTTAGGAGTATATTTTCCAAATAAAATGAATCAAGGAGAAAAGTTCAATTCCCCATTTGCCAGCTTGAATGGATACATCATGAATACCTTATATTCCCCAAATTCAAAAGCATGTAACAACTACCAATTTTGTTGATTTCTGCAAGGAGAGAAACCACCCTTTTCCAAATAAACAAGTAAGTTTTAAAGTGAAAAATTCTTAGTGCTGAAAACTTGTGTGGCACATAGAACTAGCAGATCAAATGTTCTCCTAAAATGTTTTCCCCATTTGTAGAGAATATTGTTGGGAATTGTGTCTAAAGAGAGAGATTTGTTCATGGACCACCTTGTATACATTCAGAAAAGAGACATCCTTTTATCTTCCATCCATTCAAATTTTAAAGCTCTTTGCAGAGAAACCTTCCAAAAAAAATTTCCCAGAATTCTATACATCATACATAAAATTTTTTAAAAAAAATTCTTTTGTGGATATGAGTGTTTTCCTATTTGGCTATATGAAAGTATTTGTACCACATGAATTCTAGAATTCTGTTGAGGGGACTGTTTATATGTGAATCCCCTTTGCCCAGTATTTCAACTTTCATCTCACTTCTGGACTAGGGGTGTGGAGTCCTTAGATCTACTTGTCCTTCTTCTCAATCTGTTCACACTGAATCAAATCCCCCTTTTCTGCTGCTATTTGTAGTTTGTATCTTTTATTTGGCTTATTAAGGACAAGGGCCAAACCTGACTTAGGGCACAGGTTGTCACCCTAACACTTTTCCTCTGTGGTATGCTAATACACCCTATCACAGTAGCAAAATAATGAGAAAAATAATAAAGAAAGCACTTCTGAATTCTTAATCGTATCCTTAGTTAAGTCAGCAATGAATCTCCCTCTCAGGCTCTGAAAGAGCTCTGCTAAAGTAATTTAACTAGAACAAAAGAATCAAAGAATTATCTCAAAGATTTTTCTAACTCTTCCATCTGAAAAGATTTAGTAGTACTATCTCAGGAACCAGGGGCAGCGATAAAGTATACACATCTATAAACAGACAGACAGAGAGAAAGGTAGGCAGATAGATAGATAGAGGTAGATGACAGATAGATAGATAGATAGATAGATAGATAGATAGATAGATAGATAGATAGATAATGGACTGTAATATAGTAACATAATGGAAAATAAGACTCTTAGCCAGAAGCCTGGTAAAAATGTCAGAGCTCAGATAAAGACAATGGTATCTGTGTTGTATGAGGGTATTACAATAAATCAGTTATGTATGGGGTGATGGTGTAGCTAATTCAAATACATAAATACACTGTATGCATTCAGTCAGGGGTCTCATTGTTTGAAAAGGTGTCACAAACAAAGAAAGAAGGCAGGTAAATCTTGCAGATTTTGGAATGACATTGGTGGGATCAATGTTGAATTATGATTTTTCAATATAAATGTAAATATCTAGAGAAATAAATATAGTTTGGCACATTTTTTTCAAGCGTTGTCCACAGGGAGCTCAAGATTGATGATCACTCTGCTGAAATCAGTTTTGTATAAGAATTTGTATGGAAGATGAGCTGGGTTTCCAGGGAGAAAAGGTTGATTCTTAGAATGGAATAGAAATAAGTAACAAATGGGTCTTGAGCATCTTGTTTGGCATAATTTTAGACACTGTGTAAGCAATGAAAGAGCCATAATATATGGACCTAAAATTGTCATCAGCTAAAAATATATTCTTATAGGCCCACAGTTGTGCATACAGTCTCTCCTTAAGCACCATTAGCTGTTTAATAACCATGATTATAAATGTCTGCTATCTTTACAAGGTGATTCTTAACATTTTTATTTTCCTAATTGTATTGCAGGATATCCATACCATTAATTTTTATCTCAGTGAATTTTTTATTATATTCTCTGCAGTTTCAGGAGCTATTTTTATCTTATTTTCCATAATAGGTATACATCCTAAACAATTGTCAAAAATGTAAAAATTATTATTATTAGGTGTGTTATTTAGAAATTTTTTCATAAAAGTAAATTATAATGGAGAATTGGAAACTTAGAAAGTTCTGGAACAGTAAATGAGATTGTGCAGTGTTTTGTGAGGGTTAGTTGCAAAAAGTTTTAAGGAGTAATTAGAAAAAAAATGAACACAACTAAAAACTAATTAGTCAATAGTGGAGATAAAAGTACATTGCAAAAACTGACTGAAAAAAAAAGTAAAGAAAATGAGGAAATATTTGAGCAAAATTTCCAATGCTGGAGACTTCAGCCAAGCAAAACCAATGATTACATTGCTTGTAATGTAATAACCCATTAAAGATAAATATTGAAGCAAAAGCTACATCCTCTTGCATACTGTTAACACAGTATCATTCAGAATATAAAGATACAGAAAGAATAGAGCACGTTATCTAAACTCTAATCAAAAGGAAGGTACAGTGGCCTTAATAACATCTGGCAAAAGAGGATTCAGGCAACAAAGTTTCTCAGAAATAGTATATTAAATTATGCAAGACTATTATTTCAACAAGGTAATATAACTTTCCTAAATGCATTTTTCAGTGAGGGAAGCTATTAATAGTATGTAAGGGAATGGCAGAAGTAGGGTCTATGACTCTTCTTATCACTGGTAGGTTATCAATACCAAGTATGTATTTCTTCATGTTGAGTGGTCTTTAATGTCTTAATTATGTCCTAATTAGACATCCATTGAGTATCCCTGGGTAATAATGCTACTATTGCATCATTGTGGACATCTTACTGCTCTGGTCATTTTTGTGCTTACTGGGCTTCCAGCTGGGTACAGCTGTTGACAACTCTTCTCCCTTAATGGCTTGCATGGATAGCACATTTCAATACTATAATAATTAACCAACAGGGTTGAAATTTCCAATTGAGTTGCAGTTGGAATCCTCTAAGTCCTGTGCCCAAGCTTTATGGTGTCCTCAATAATGTTTATTTTCTAATTCTGGGATGCAAACAAGGGCTATGACAAGAGCCCTTACTGTTATAGGAGTCTCTTGGACATGCCCTGTAAAATATATTTTAAATACTTATCATTATGCATTATACATTACACAGGTAAGTGTAGCTGTTACCACTTGTCAATGAAGATACTTCTTTGCAACAGATGGATGCTATGACTGAGATAATCTGTTAAATTCAGGTTATCAAATGTCAACAACCTGTCAAAATGCAGAGAAGGAGTGACCATGGAGTGCCTATCCTCAATCAATACATCTATAATTCAACCCCTACATATAAATCTCAGTGAACAAGAGAAGTCTGAGAGATTGTAAGAGTAGGGAACCAGGATGCCTGTTATGAGATACTGTCTTCTAGACATCACTGAGATGATGACTGTATGAAATGTCAGCAATTTGTTAGCCTCAACAAGACATACATAATGACAAAATCATTTGGCATGCCAGAATAATAGGGAAAATTTCACAAGACCCCATCCATAGATTAAGAACTACACTCCATGAATAACTGCTGAGAGAGGGAGAAAATTTCTCTTCAGTGACCAACTCTCTGACAGATTATCTAATGACAAATGTTTTGTAAAATAATAACACTAAATAGCCTCAGTGATTGTGCGTTTGTATGTGCGTGTGAGTGTGTGTGTGTGTAGAACAATAATTATAGCATGAATTTGAGAGGCAATGTGGCAGTTTGTAGGAAAACATGGAAGGACTTGGAAGGGTAGTGTGGAAGTGATGCAACTACAGTATCAATGAATCTCTCAAAAAATCAAATAAAAACAATGAAAAAAGAAAAAAATTGCAAGAAAGATAATCACAAAAAGCAAAGAAATGAGAAGTATTTAAAATCAAAAGTGAATGGGAAATTAAAAGTTAGTTTTTCAGTAATTGAATAAGAAGAAGGAAAAGCACAAATGATAGGAAAGGCTGAGCATAATTTATGACCGATTCAGCCTATTTGACGATGTGGATCAATAAAATCAGAAAATATCCCTCCACTTACACACCCATTTACACACATATTATGTACCTAGGAGAGATTAAATTTGTTATGAAATGAAGCTCAGACTATAAGGGCATTAAGGGCCTTGAGGAACAGCATGGCAATAAAGTACTTATCCTGCAATACAAGGTAGTTTGATCTCCAGAACCCATGTAAAAAAATGACAGGTATTGGCATTTATCTAAGAGCTGGGGAGAAAGAAACAAGAGCTCACTGGACGGTTGTCTAGCCTAACTGGTGAACTCTAGGACAAGTAGATAATTTGTCTCAGGAAGATGGACAGCATTCCTAAAGATGACACCTTAGGATCTTGTCTGGCCTCAACACCTATGCACACACAAGTTCCCTATCAATAGATCCCCCCACTCATATACACATATATTCACGTACATGACCTTTCATTTAATCTTGAAACTTTAATAAGAGTATTGAAAAATGACATTAAACAATAAAATAAAGGGAAAAAGTCAGCTATAAGTATCTGATAATTAAACATCATACTCAATAAGCCATGGATCGGGGACTTCAGAAGAGACATTAAAATGAATTCAAGTTGACTCAAAAGTGAAAAGCATAATAGTAAATTTGTTGGACAAGTACAGCATAGTATAGCTGAAAATGTGTTCTTTTAAATACTCGATAGAATCTCTCTATCCTAATAAAATGATCCCGAAAACATTAGAGGCATAAGCTTCATTTTCCAAAGACTTTAAGCTAAAAAAATGAACATTCTGACTGCTGCCCATCTGAAGATGTTGACTAAATTCTTTTGCACAGCTGGAAATACTGAGAAAGCTATTCCCTACAAAAGTCTTAGATATTTGACTGCTCAGCATGTAGAATTTTGATTACTAATCAATATTGCATTACTTTCCTTGTGTTTTCTGTTATTCTATGTATTTTTAGAATACCTATTAATACTATTGCTCTGACTTTTTGTGCACACTGGGTTCAAAATCAGATAGTTTTTTATACTAAATAGATAGTATTGCACTGTAACTTTTAAAATAACTTATGGCTTTTCATTTTTAAAATAGAATGGTAGATTTTATTTATGAAATCATTTTTTTGACATCGAGCCTCTCTACAAGAGTCTGAGATTTCAGTTCATTCATGACAGGGGAAGGAACACTTTCTCTAATAGTCACTACAAGCTTTATTTGCTGAGCATCTTACATGTTACCATAGGCAGGTCTCAATCAATACCTTTTCATTTTACAGGTAATAAAATTGAACACACCCACATAAATACTTTGGATTAGAAATGGAATATGAACCAGATCGGCAAGATTGCAAGCACTTTTTTTCCCACTACTACCAGGTAGCAACCTTATGTTGATGGTCTATTATTTGCCAGAACTGAAGAATGATAATAAAATTTAAAATGTAAACAACATGTTGATACTGTTTCTCATCTTCGTTTGTACATAAAAAGAATATTTTCTCATTAAAGCATGAATTATGAATTTATCTTATGTCTAAATATCTTATTTCACCCCCTTAATGTTGCCCAAATATCCAGTACTTAATATCAACTGAAATGACCTCATGTCATATTCATGCATTCAACTTGAAAGTGTCTGTTACTCTGTCCAACATTCCCAAACGCTTAAACATTTCTTAAGGACTCACACCATGTTCTACATAGAAACAATGGTATATACAAGTTTTAGCATTAATAATAGAATTAATTTATTTCCTACAATATATACTAAGATTTAGATATGTTAAAAGAAATGTATTACCTCTGGATAAGCGAGACAGTTGGTTAGCTTGAACTGTTTAGGGGGCCCCCAGGCAGTGGGACCAGAACCTGCCCCTAGTGTATGAGCCAGCTTTTTGGAACCTAGTGCCTATGATGAGACACTTTGTGCAGTCTTGGTGCAGGGAGGAGGGGCTTGGAACTGCCTCAACTGAATCTACCAGGCTCTGCTGACTCCCCATGAGAGACCTTGCCTTGGAGCAGGTGGGAAACAGGGAGGGGCAGATTGAGGGGAAAGGGTGGGGGTGGGAGGAGAGAGGAGAGGAGAATTTGTGGTTGATACATAAAGTGAACAGAAAATCTCTTAATAAAAACAGGAGAAAAACAGAAATTATTAAAATTGTAATGTGTAATGGAAATAATATTTATTACTTCTACCATAGCTTAATATTTTATTATTCTATTGAAAAGGAGTATTCAATAGACAAAGAAACTAAAATTCAAACTATTTATTTATGCAAAGCCGTAGCTTCCAACTTGTAAAGAAGAAGAGAGAGTTTATACTTTCAAAGTTTGAGTAACTGAGGCCCAGGAAAACACAGATTTAGGTTACCTCTAATCTATATCATTCAACATGGAAGCAGTTTAATGAAGTTTTATATAACAAAACAAAGGAAGTTATAGAGCAAGACATTTTGAAAATACAGTCGTGTAAACATTGAGAAGGCAGTTACAGTGCTGTAGAGAAATCTCAGCCATGAGCCTCAGATGTTATCAGATAGCATTCTTTGTCTCTTGACTAGTAAATCCTAGAGTTCTACCAAGTTAATAAGTGTCAAAGGTTTTTAGCTGTTGCCAGAATGTTAAGTATATCCATGGGGCTCTAGGGTTGGGGTATAAGGAGTAACTCTGTAACTGGCGAAAGATCACCTGAAGCATATTGTAATTAGGTTTTGAAACTGCAAGAATCCAGTCTCTCAATACCTTTGATGTTTTAATCAGCCTATCTCTGTAAGCAAGGCTTCATTTCAGGAATCTGACTTCACAAAAGAAATGAAGATGGTTTTATTTTCACATCTGACTAGAACATATACTAAGAAAATATTCTACTTATAAAAGAACTATGCAATTTCTGTTAGTTCTAGGGACTATAGACATGTCTTTTATCAAATTTGTTTTTGAAGGAGACAAGTGAGAGGATATTGTTTTTCTTTTTCTAATATTTTCCATGGGATACATAAATAACAAATATTGATTGTTTTTGTTATAATCAATAGCTGTAGTTTTAAACACCACTGAGTGAAAAGAAGAAGAAGATAAAGAACATTGCCATAGAGAAGCTAGCAATATAAAGGAAAAAAAGCAAAACTGTTTTTGATGAAAATTACAGATCTTAAAAAGAGGATTATGGTAAAAGAATTGGTAATTACTTAATAATTATTATGCACCCATGGTGAAGCTTAACATTTTGCTTTCTGTTTCATAATTAAAAACTTGAAAAATATTTAATATTCCAGTGTAAATGATATGTGAACAATTAACCATCAAAGTAAATATACTTTCTCATATGATATAGTAATTATTACCAGACTGGCTGTCTTTCTTTAAGTAATTTTAAACCAGAAAATATATATAATGAAGTCATTTTTATGTCATCAGTCCAAACCTACAAGTCTGAGAGAAGGGAGCTCATAAAGAGAACTCAAGCATAAACAGCTAACTTGCTTAGGGACTATCCTGACCTTATTGCAGAAAGCTATAGTCTGGGCAGAACACAGAGGTTCTACTGAGTTGGTGAAAAATAAAAAAGATAAGTTATATACTAGAGTATCAGAAAGAAAAGGCTATAATAGAGATATTACTGAAAAGTAAATTCAGTGTTGCCTTGAAATGTATGCCTGAGAGTTGACTTACACGTGCAGGAAGGTGATTTTAATAGAATTTAAATTCTCTATGGGCATGGCATAGAAATTTAGTTAGGCTATGCTTAAAAAACACAAAGTTAGTGAAAATAGTTGAGTTCTGTTCTAAAATAGAATTGACAGAGCAGCCATAGAATCATCTGAGATATTATGAGGAATGCACTGCTAGTATTCATATACAAATTAATTACACATGTACTCACTCCTTTGTTTTGGTGAAATACAGGAGATACAATTACTGAGTTATAGTAAAGATTGATGATTACTCTTTTTGAAGAAACAAATTGTTTATCATATATATACATGTATGTGTGTGTGTATGTGTGTATGTATGTATGTATATGTGCTGTGGAATAATCCTTCTGTACACTGTGAATATGTATTACTTTCATTAGTTAATAAAAAGATGACAGGCTGGTTGCCAGGCAACAAGCATAGGCATGACAGCCAGTCACAGAGGACTCTGGGAGAAAGAAGGGTGGAGTCAGGGGGAGATGTCAGGAGTCACACAGGGAGCAGAACATGCTGGAGAACAGATGAAGCCACAAGCCAAGTGGCAGAATATAGATTAATAGAAATGAGTGAATTTAAGTTGTAAGAGCAAGTTAGTAATAAGCCTGGATTTATGGGCTGAAATCGGCCCATCATTTGTAATTAACATTCAGTCTCTATGTGGAAATTTGGGAAGTGGCTACCATTTGGGAGGAGACAGTGGGGACAGGAAACATATAATTTTATATTACAGATCAAAATACATAAGCATTCAATTTTTCCTGTGTTGCTCCCAATGCTGGTGCTTATGTTACCATTTTTGGTGCTTTTAGATACATTTTATTATGGTTTTTAAAATCTTCAATGATGCTGAATACTTTTACTATGATTCTTAGTCCCCTGTATATGTCATTTAGGTAATGCTTTTTCTAAGTTTTCTACAATTTAGTTAAATGACTTACATGTCATTGTACTAAAAATATCGTATGTGCATTGTTGACTAAAAAGTCATTTGTCTCGCATAAGTCCTTTGAATATTTAAATATTTTCAGCTAGAGTATAAATTCTGATTTTTTTCTCTTTTCTGTTTTTTTTGTTTTTGTTTGTTTGAGACAAGACCTCACACTCTATGTACCACAGATATAGCTAGATTTCTTAAATTCACACAATCTTCACATATCACTATTTTTACCTGTTTCTCATTTAATTCTCATTTAATTGCTCTTATTAATTTTAAGTTATCAAAATTGTAATATCAATAAAGTATAATTGCCTAAAATACATTGTTTTGATATATCATAGATTAATTTTCTTATATAGAAAGTAATATAGGTAGGTAAGTACTTTTATTGCTGTAATCATGCCTTCCTATCCAGCAGCAGTTAATGAAGCATTTTTCTTCCACCACATTTTTTTGGCATCTGTATTATTGTTATTGTTATTAATGGTTAAGTTTTACTTTTATGAAATTAGGATCTACCACCAATTCTGGAAGTAAGAAAAGTGGAACTAATTTTAAAAAGTAAAACTTCGCCGGGTGGTGGTACACGCCTTCATCCCAGCACTCGGGAGGCAGAGGCAGGAGGATCTCTGTGAGTTTGAGGCCAATCTGGTCTACAGAGTGAGATCCAGGAAAGGCATCAAAACTACACAGAGAAATCCTGTCTCAAAAGACAAAAAGAAGAAGAAGAAGAAGAAGAAGAAGAAGAAGAAGAAGAAGAAGAAGAAGAGGAAGAGGAAGAGGAAGAGGAAGAGGAAGAGGAAGAGGAAGAGGAAGAGGAAGAGGAAGAGGAAGAGGAAGAGGAAGAGGAAGAGGAAGAAGAGGAAGAAGAAGAAGAAAAAGAAGAAGAAGAAGAAGAAAAGAAAGAAAAGAGAAGAAAAAGAAAAAAGAAAAAAACTTTATGAACACACACAAGTAAAAGTTCAAAAGAAATATTTTTAGAGAAATAGTTTAATAATATCACCAGGGAACTAAAATGAACTGTAACTATACCAAATAAAGTAAAATAAGCAAAAATTAATTGTTCTGAAAGCAGAATAAGTATAATATCATGCCAGTCCATTTCCCAAATACCTGCTAGATTTAACAAAGGCATAATACAGGATAAAAGAGTGTGTAAATGTTAAAATATGTTATTTAAATGCTCTAACATTTATTGATGGGTTTAGACCAAAAAATAGACCAATATGGAAACTAAACTATGTCTCTTTGTTTTATGATAAAATTTTACCAACTCTAACTGTAATTTTAATGGCTCAAGTTTTAAATAGATTTTAAAGTTGAACCAAAATACCACACATCCAAGAAGTTTAGAAAACTTCAAGATGGATAAATATGGTGAAAACCACACAATTACATTTTAACCTGATGTGGGAGAAAACCATGAAATATGAATTCATAATATCATCTAAACATCAGAAGAATAACAGACCATCAAATCCCCGGAGAATACAAACAAGCTGTAGGCATTGTCTCAATACAATGAGATTGAAGCAGTTAGAAAACAAGTTTCATGTATAATAGTAATTAGCAACAGCTCTAGAGCCTGCAGTTCAAGGAAAACATTCTCAAACACATGCATTCTGCTACTGGGAAACCTACACAATGGCAGAAGAAGCTGAAGGGAACTCATCTGATAGAACAGAATTATGACCATTCACAATCCACCTACAAGAAGTACTGAAAATCAATGGAAATGCAGATGGTTACATAGTACTTTTATCTTCTCAGTTACTTTTCAAAGACCTCTGACTATTTACCTCTAATGAAATATATCTACGATGTGAATTTTATGATGCGAGTAGAAATCAAAGAAATAGTAGTGATAATACAGTAGTCATGAATTAGCTAATACTGGTAAAGTACAGTACTGTGGTAGATAGAGCAAACTAATCATGTTGAAGGCTAGGAGAAAAAGACTAATCATGATTACTTTTGTCCAAGTTATGTCACATTAACTTTGGCAGTCTACTCTGTGATCTTTCCTCTGTGTCTTTCTGTTATAACTCCTCTGCTTAAAAGGCCAGTGGCCATCTGGTCACATGCTAATGACCTCATTTAAGTTTGATTCTCTAAGGGTCACTAAATGGAGTCACATTGTTCACTATTGAGATTATAAATTAGTATGTAATTTGGTAGTGGAATCAAAAAGATCTGCCTCTAAATTCTGAATGTGAAAGAACAAATACATATTAGAGTTTAAAATGCTTTATCTTTTATTTAGAGTGGTCAACTAAATCAAATGTTATAAATTAAACATGCAGATTTCAATTTATAAAGTAACAGCAAAAAGAATTTCAAGGACACTAGAAATACAAAATTAAAATGCAATGGATATCTAAAATATTTAGTTAACCAAAAGAAAGCATGCAAAGAACACAAGCATAAAAACTTGAAAATAAAGTATCAAAATAGCACACATACACATGCATAATTTTGATTAAAGTAACCATAAGTAGATCATACTTTCCAATTAAAAAGTAGAGTCTGTTAGTCTATACAGACAGAACATAGGCTACTTATGAAGGAATACTTTAATATACTGTGGAAATTATAAGTTTGAAGGAAAAAGTAGCCACAGTTTGAACATCTTATATGTTTGATAAGGTTAAAGAATGGGGGTGCTTCCCATCAGTTACTGGATGAAGGTTCTATGAAGAAAATTAGGGTAATCATCAATCTGATTACAGGAGAAGGCCAGTTCAGGCACCCTCTCCACTATAGCTAGGAGTCTTAACTGGGGCCATCCTTGTGGATTCCTGGGATTTTCTCTGGCACCAGGTTTCTCCCTAATTTCATCATGGGCCCCTCTATCAAGCTACCTGTTTCATTGCTCTCCCTCTCTCCCTTCCCCAAATCGACCATATGGATCCCTCATGTTTCTATCCCTCATCTCTGTCCTCTATCCTCTCATCCAACCTTTAGTTTACCCAGGACCTCTCATCTATTTCCCCTCCCCAGGGAGATTCATGCCTCTCTTGGGGTCCTTCTTGTTACCTAGTTTCTCTAGGGCTGCTGATTATAGCCTGGTTATCTTTTGCTTTACATTTACTATCCACTTATGAGGTGAGTACATACCATATTTGTCTTTCTGGGTCTGGGTTACCTCACTCAGAATGATTTTTTCCTAGTTCCATCCATTTTCTTGTGAATTCATAGCATTTTTTTTCAGCTGAGTAACACTCCACTGTGTATATGTGCCACATTTTTTTATCCGTCCTTTGGTTGAGGGACACCTAGTTTGTTTCCAGGTTCTGGCTTTTATGAATAATACTGCTATGAACATAACTGAGAAAGTGTCCTTGTGGTATTGACTAAGCATACTTTGGGTATATATGCCCAAGAGTAGTATCACTGGGTCTTGAGTTAGATTAATTTCCAGTTTTCTGAAACTTCCATACTGATCTCCAAAGTGGCTGTACAAGTTTGCACTCTCACCAGCAGTGGAGGAATGTTCCCCTTACTCCACATTGTCTCCAACATAAGCTGTCATCAGTGTTTTTGTTTGTTTGTTTGTTTTTATCTTAGCCATTCTGACAGGTTTAAGATGACATCTCAGAGTCATTTTGATTTGCATTTACCTGATAACTAAGGATGTTGAGAAATTCCTTAAATGTCATTCAGTCATTTGAAATTCTTCTCTTGACAATTCTGTTTTGATCTGTACCCCATTTTTAAGGGGATTATTTGGTATTTTGATGTGTAGTTTCTTGAGGTCTTTATATATTTTAGAGATCAGTCCTCTGTCAATATGAGGTTGGTAAAAATCTTTTCTTATTCTGTAAACTGGTGTTTTTTTGTTTGTTTGTTTGTTTGTTTTCATATGGAGAGTGGATGCAGAGATCCACAGCCAAGCATTGGGCTGAGATCCTGGAATTCTGTTGAAGAGAGGAAAGAGGAGTTGCATGAGCCAAGAGGGGGTCAAGATCATGATGGGGAAACCTGCAGAGACAGGTGATCTGAGCTTGGAAGCTTAAGGACTCCAGACTAACAGCTAGAGTGCCTGCATAGGACCAACTTAGGCCCTATGCATGTGGATGACAGTTGTATACCTTGGTCCATTTGTGAGGCCCCTAGCAATGGGACCAGGATCTGTCCCTGGATCATGAGGTGGCTTTTTGGAACCCATTCCCTATGGTGGGATGCCTCACTCAGCCTTAATGCAAGGAGGAAGAGCTTAGTCCTGCCTCAATCTGATATGTCATGCATTGTTGACTCCCATGTGAGGCCTTGTCCTTTCTGAAGAGTAGATTGTGGAGTAGAAAGGAGGTTGGGGGAGAAATAGAAGGAGAGAAGGGAGGGAAAACAGTGGTTGGTATGTAAAATAAATAAAATAATAATAATAATAAGAAGAAGAAGAATAAGAAGAATAGGGAAGTTTAAACTTATACAAAGTAAATAACTAAAAATTCCAGTAAATTGATATGATCACTACACAATGGCTAGAACTCATTCCCTGTGAATACATTGTTTGATAATTATGCAGAAAGAAGGCTAATACCATAAAAACAATATATGAATTCATAAGGGATGTTAATAACAGCCCCAAGGATTACATCTAAAACCAGAACTACAATATCAAGGATGAAATTGGATGTTGGAGGCCATGGAATATACAGCACATGACAACTAATATTTAACAGGTCAACCCACCAGATGAATAAATGTCTGATGGGGAGCCCCACTAGGCAAAGTCTGTGGGGTTATTGTCTGTGGATACCATTTGCTTCTGTCTGTAATTTTTTCATGTGCTGATACAATTTCTCTCTAAAAAGAATAGCTGTGGAATTGTTTCCACAGCCCATTGGTAGTGTGTCTTATAGTTTTGGGGCACATTTATCTGTGGATGGTCAGGAAGATGACTTCTTAAGCTGTATAATTTTGATGAAAAGAAATATTAGAACATTTTTCATAGCTCAACCTGACATAGGAAAATAATAGTATTCTCAGTTACAAAGACAGTTTTTTACACATTTAGCTGATCTAAGACCTCAGAGCAAATTCAAATAAACTAGTTGCTTCTGTAAATGAATACCTAAGGATAATTTTCCAAATGTCTATGTAGCTGGAAAGTTTTCTCTCTGGGTCCCGCCAAGCCCACTTATAAAATAAACACACAGATGCTTATATTATTTAAACTGTTTGGCCTAATGGCTCAGGCTTCTTGCTATCTAGTTCTTACTTCTTAAATTAACCCATTTCTATAAATCTATACCTTGCCACGTGGCAAATGTTATGTGACCCTTAAAATGTAACTCATACATTGTCCAGAGTTTTTTTTTTTCTGTTGAAGAGAGATATGTAGAAGAGGAGTGTAGCTGTGGACAGTTTTGTAGCTGTTTGTGTAGATATGTAGCTGTGTGGAGAGAGAGATGCAGCTTATTAAAGAGATGTAGCAATGTGGTAACAGACAGATTTTCAGAAAAAAAATTCAAGATTAAGTAAAGGAGAAATTTACCATCAGAAAGCATGTGTTTTTTTCTTATTACCCCTCTGAAAGAAAAGTTTACTCCTCTCCGACCCTCATGGATGTTTTTTAAAACCCTCGGTGCAGGCTTGGAGCAGGGATTCTTCAAAAGACTGAGGTAATTGGAGGATACAAAGAACAGAATTGACAAACTGTGATTCTACAGATTTTAAAATACATGTCTGTGGGTAATAGAACAATTAAGCAATCCAGTATAACAGAAAGCAGATTATGTCAAAATAAGATTAATGTAATTGCAGACATTAGTGGTGCACAGTTTAATCCCAGAACTCAGGGGGCAGAAGCAGGCATATCTCTATAAGTTCATGGCCAACCTGGTCTTCAGAGTGAGTTCCAGGACAAGCCAAGGATACACAAGAAAACCCTGTCACAAAAACAAACAAAATAAAAATACAAAACAACAATAACAACAAAAATGATTAACATAATTGACAGTTGTATGATGTTACATTATGTCATAAAGAAAATATGTGGGGTTGCATGCTATTTGCCAGTGAATATAAAGTTCCCATCACAGGAACTTGTAACTATTTGTTTCTATTTTTATATTACCATGCTAATTGACATTTCTAATGATTTATTTTATAAGATTTTGTAACATCTTCTAGGGACAATATTAGTATTTATTTTATTTTGTTAAGGGAAGTTCTATAGTGTTAGACAAAATTACTTGGAGGTTCACTCTCATTTTAGAAGATGAAAGATGATGACAAACTGATAGGCTTTTGGTAAGTCACCTTAGTTAGATGAAAATGTAATTCCTATCCAATCAAATAATGATGTTGCTTCTATAGCAAATGATTTTATGTACTCCTACAAATATTCATATTTATCACATAATAATCTATGGCCCTGGAGGAATTCTTTGGTAAATTCCATCTAATATTTTAAAAAGAAATGTTAACAATACAAAAACCATTCAGGAGAATAGAAAAAGAGATAATAGTCCCAAGCTATTTGATAAGGAGGGGGGTGTTCAACAATGATAACAATCTCTGAAATGGCATAAAAACAAGAAGAGTCCTGTTTGAGTTTTCATGAACAGCAAGAGATCCTTTTATAGAGTTTAAAAACTTAACCGAACAAAGTAATTCTGTCAATTCTGAGAATAAAAGCCTAGGCTAAGTAAAATTCTTGTCAAGTTTAAGAGTTATTTTAAAATGTGTGCCTTTTAATTTTTGAAATTTAAAAATAAAATAAGGTTCCTCTACCAAGGCTCTCTATGAAATGCTGTATGTTTGCAATCACTAATAAAGTCCACTGTCAATACTTTTCTCATAATAGTGGAAACAAGGGTAAGAAATCTGTTCTCATACTTATATTGCATACTATATAGAATACAAAACCAGCAAAGTATACAAAATAAAACATTCATACTTAGGATTAAGTTAATATTTAACTACATCTAAGAAGAAAGTAGGAAATCCAAAGAGGTTCTGAAATTAACTTTTGATAAGTCATGGTAAGCAAAATATGCTGTTTGACCCAAGCAATGACAATCAAAGTGAAAAGCCATCATACCACAATAATTTAATGTAAAACATAATTGGGCACAGACTGTAAAATGTTATAACCTGACTGAAATTAAAAAAAAAATGTTTTGGATACAGTATAGAAAGCTGAAATTCACACGTTGTTGACATAAGCGTGAGAAGATTTGGCAACTGAGAAAATCAGCTTAGGATTTTCAAGAGAAGATAAGTGTGCCTGTGTTTTGCATTGTCTTGTATTTCTAGGTTTCTTTCATCAAAGAAGTTAAACATACAATCACAAAATGCTTTCCATAGGAATATTAATTATTATTTAATATGAGCCAAATTTCATGTCTACTGGACATGACCTTGATATCAGTAAGTAAATGGATGCAACACTTATGATATGTTCATGTGATTAAATACTAGAAAATATTGATGTGGCATTTTTTAAAAAATTGTCCACATAATAAAAGGGTTAATAACATTTTTTCAGAATCATTTTATTATCTTAAGTTTAAGAAAATGAAAATTGTCTCTTATGGCAGAATTTTAAATTATGGCATCTTCTAGAAGAGGGTGTTACCCACATACTTCACATGGAGGTGGCTGCTTTCTATCTTAAGTAACATTTTGGTTAGACAAATGAACATATTTTCAAAGCTCATAAAACTGTACACTCAAGATAAATACAGTTTAATGCAAGAACATTTTGAACTACTATATTTAAAATATAGGATCAACACAAAATATTTAATCTGAAAGCGTATTTGTTTAAAAATTATTACCTCATAAAATATTTTTCATACTTTTCAAAAGCAAACAGTATATAAATATTTGCTTTATGTATGGTAAAAGCAGTAGGCAGATATTGCATCTACTTATGAGTTGTTCATTGCAAGATTTTTAATTTATTAACCTTGTTTATTTGTCTTTCATGTACACATGTTTGTATTATGTGGATGTTCATGCAAGTGCCATGATGCACGTTTAAGTGACATAGGACAGTCTGCAGAAGTCAGTATTTCTCTTAAAACTTGTGGCTTGCTGGGATCAAGTTGAAATTGTTAGGCTTAGTGACATTTGTATTTAATAGTTGAGCCATCTCATCAGACACAAAATTGTAAGTCTTTAAAAACCCAATGATTTAGAGGTAACAATTCATCTATGTTCATTGCTACTTTCATTACAATAGCCTATGAATGCAAATAGTCAACATGTCTGTCAATTAATGAATGGATTATAAAAATGTGATACATTCACAAAGCGGGATATTCATCTCTTCAGAAAAATGAAAATTTGAAATTCCCACAAAAAATGAATATAGCTGGAAACAGTCATTCTAAGTGAGGTAACCCAGACTCATGAAAGCAAATAGCATGTTTTCTCTAATTTGTGGGAGTTAGCTTTCATCTGTGTGTTCCATTTAAAGTATGCACAGAGATCAGGAAATTGAGAAGGAGCCATGATTGGTTGGAGATATCATTGGAGGAGAGATAGAGTACAATGGTATTAAAAGTTAACATGGAAGAATGTAACAAGAAGGATTAAATAGGGTAGGGTAGAGAATAAAAACTGTATGGAAGACTAGTACCAAAGGTGTTTCAAAGATTCTTATGGAAACCTGCTACTGTGCAGTAGCATATAATATTTACATGTATAAAAGGAGTTTAAATGGGTTTACCTTACAATGAAGTAAGTGTGCCCCTACTAGACACCTTAAGCTAAAAAATAGAAAGGTCCAATGCCAGGAGTAGATTGCTTCTTCTTTGAATTTTGACTATTAATGTCATATGGACATTCAAATACTGCTGGTTATTGCCAAAGCTGTTGGATAGCCTATACAAATTGATGGTAAGCCCTATTGCTGAAGATACCACATGCTTTACTCATAAAACATAGATAAATCAAGCTTTTACTGACCTGAAAGCTTCATCTCTACTGTTTATCTTTCTTAGTACTAAAGGAACTGTGAATATTACTAGAAGAGTAAAAGGACCACCAATCTTCCCCAGCTGTGAATGCTGCAAGATAAAATAACTTGGTGTGACTTTTCCATGGACAGTACTGGCACATATGTCATGGGAGTAACCAAGTAGTTTCAGATTGAATTTGAAACCTTATCCACAAGTCGACACCCATATCTGGTACCAATATTAAGGCTAAGTACCTGTGGCTAGACAGGTACTATATAGTCACTAGGGTAGAATCACTCACTATTGCTATGCTGAATGATTATAGTATTAAAGAGATCCTTAATATTACTTGTTATGCTCTTAGATTCATGCTTCCCTCAGCCCTCAACAGAGGAGTATTGTGCAATAGGCAGTAGTTAATGCAGTGACCTACAACTGGTAAAGATGCATAGAATAAGAGACTATGGAATTCTCAGCCTTACATGGTACATCCATATAACACTCTCTTCCTAAGGTTTAGGAATCTTTGTGGAAGAGTGGTTGGAAAGTTTGTAAGACTCAAAGCTGGTGGATGACTATAAGGAAATGGTGTTTTTCAGTTGTACATATGCATTCACTGCATTTGGGATAGCATGCACAAAACCCATGCAAGTAAAAGACATAAATCCCAGCATGCAAATAGACACGAGCATGGAGTGCCATCAGTATTTGAGGAGCTCTTGATAACTGGTAGCCACCAGGAGAGGGAGAGACAGTTTTCATTAAGAATGTGGCCTCTGGTGGATTAACCATTCTCCCCTGGAAAATCACACACCCAAGTGCATATGGGTAGCATGAACTGTACTTGATGGGTTTCAAACCAAAAGAATGAAAAAGAAAAAAAAGTAAACAGAAAGTTAGTTAAGTAGAGAGTAGTGGGTAGATCTGGTAGATGTGTAGGAAAAAAGTATGATTGAAATACATTGTATTTTGCTTTGGATTTTGATTGATTCTTGAGAAAGAAAGAGCATAAAGTTGGGTGGGTAGGGAGATGGGAAAGGTCAAAAAAGAGTTCTGAGAGGGAAAACATCATCAAAATATATTGCATAAAATTAGTTAAAATATGTATTTTGCTTTGGGAGGAAAGTTTAGTAAAGGAATATCAAAATAAATTTTGAAAATATAATACAAATAAGTTGTATGAAATTTTCAAATAACTAATAAAAATGGCATTAAAAACAATATTAAATAACAATTTACTCTATTTAAACAAAACTATTTTCATTTATTAGGAAAATTTATATCTATATATATCATGTAATATATACCATGTATATAAATAAATATAAAGGTATCATAGATATTCATGGATACCTTATAATGTATCTATGAATCATCTTTACTGCAAGCTTAGCTTCACTGTGATAATTTTTAACTTCTTATTGATGCAATATTGATAATCAATTAGTTCTGCAACTTGATATGTGTTGATGAGTTTCACTATATCCATACATCCTTGACATTATAACCTCCATCAAGTTAATAGACATATTCATCCTCTTGAAATTCTTCGGTTCTGTGTTAATATGTGGAGGGAAGTAAGAGTGTGCATAAATGTTGCAAAGACTTAACATAGGAACTATAATCTTAATGCTGAAGTGCAAAATGCAATATTAATAATAAAAATACATTGTTTCAGAAAGGATTGCCAAAGTTATGCATCCAACATAAAGGAAATGACACAATAAAACCACAATTCAGCAGTTCACTTCCCTACAGTGTCTAATAACCATCCTTCTATATTTTACTATTATTAATTGTGCCATATGAAGAGTCTCATAAGTACAATTATCTAACATTTCTTTTTCTAATCCTGGTATATTACATTTGTACTAATGTCTTCTGTATTGTCCAAGGTTGCTACCATTATGTAAAAAAGTTCTCAATTTCTTTATCTACCTATGGACATTTTAGCTATTTCTGTAAAGTGGTTATTTCAATAGAGCTACACTAAACCTGAAAATGCAAGTATCTCTTGAAAATCTTGATTTTTTTTTATCTTGGCTAAATGTCCAAAATGAGTTATTGGATCCTATGGTTGTATAATTGCTAACCTTTCCAGGAACCTTCCCACTTTCTTGGGATCTTTTATACTCTTTTTGGCACTATCTATATAAGTCTATATTCCCAAATCAAGTATGGATGTATTCCAGTTTTCCTGTAACCTCCCTGGCAGCTGACACCTTTTTGCCTGGAACTGTCATAACTTGTGTAATGTAATCTTTATTGTTGCTTTGCTTCTCTCTGATGACCAGAGGTGTTGTACATCTTCTCATACCCCTGCCAGATATTTATATTGTCTCTTTAATTGCTTGGCCTTTTTTCCTTACACTGAGCACTGAGTTGGTAGTTTTCCTGGTATAGAGTTTTATCAGTCATTGTTTTTGCTTTAACATTTATTGATTCTTCGTGGCTTTTTTTTTTCTGAGACAAGGTTTCTCTGTGTACTTTTGGTGCCTGTCGTGAATCTCGCTCTGTAGACCAGGCTGGCCTTGAACTCACACAGATCTGCCTGGCTCTGCCTCCTGAGTGCTGGGATTAAAGGCGTGCTCCACCGCTGCCCAGCTCTCAGTGGATTTTACGTCATGCATTCTGATCCTACTTATCTCTCAGTCTTCTAGCACCGGCCCTCTGCTCCTAAAACCTCTCCCCCCAAATCAACACCAAATTTAAAAGAAAAACCAAAAACTAAACTAAACAAAGAAACAAAACAAAATACAAAAATTAAGAAATAAAAGAAAAGAAGAAAACGAAGTAGAAGAAGAAAATGAAGTAGTAGTAGTAGTAGAAGAAGAAGAAGAAGAAGAAGAAGAAGAAGAAGAAGAAGAAGAAGAATCATCATCTTGTCGTGGAAGCTGTAGTGTGAGTGGCCTATCGAGTCATATGATTTACCCTTTAGTCCATTCATTTTTACCTATGAGTATTCATTGTCACGAGTCATTGGTCTGGCTTGAGGCCTCTGGTGTCTGCTATACCACATGTAATGGGCTCTCATTGGGGCTCCTCTTGGACATCCTGTTGTTGTCCTGTGTCATGGACATCCTGCTGTTTGGGATCTGTAGATTTGTCCCCTCCAAGTGCTCCAACTGTTTATAGATTCATTGGATGTTAGGTTGGGCTAATTCATATCCCTGGTTCTGGGCCTCAGTGGTAGCTGGGTTGGTCAGGCCCCAGGTTTTCCTCATCTTCACTACCATGGAGAGCTCTCCAGCTCTGCCTATGCCTGCTCGTCCAATGCAGCCTACAGCAAGGAGTGGGGTCAGTACTCCTGCTCTTGGGTCCTCAGATCTGGGTCCACTACACCCACATCACCAGGTCCAGGTCTCATTTACTACATGCTACTCAGAGAAGTACATTTTATACTTTTAGAACATGAATAATATTAACACTTGTGAAATCCCACTAAAATGTTTATGTCAATGTAAGCCAAATGGTAAACAATTTAGGTGATGCCATATTTTCTGTAAGGTTATATTTTTATATAAAATAATAATTTTGCCTTTAATATGCATCTCCAAAATACTTTATAAAACAAAAATTACAAAAAATTAAAATTTAAAATGGAAATACATTCTTAATTATATTATGACCTAGAAAATCTTTGAAACTGTACCATCAAAATTGATGCTATTTTATGTATAGCTTAGAGTTCCTATTCAGAATCCATATTATACAAATAAAAAATTAATTCAGTTCATGTCATATTAACCTGACCGTGAACAGTTAACTTTCAACATATGAAAATCATGATCAAAAATGACTTTTATATTCATGAGAGCAACCATTAAAATAGATGTTAAATGGTTGGCAATCATCATGTACAACATGCTTTGAATTATAAGTTTATTCCTAATTCTTTCTCAAATTCACAGCCCTGAATACGCCTTATAACCACCATTTAACTTGATTATTATTATTAAGCAAATAATCAAGCTTTACATAAAGTAAGTGATCTACAGAAACTGATGTAAACAAACCAATGGGCTCCTCTCTAATGCTAAAAAGACATTTATATTTATCACAAAACAAGTGATGACATCTATGGATTGCAGTAATATTTTTTTTTCATTTTCCACTGTGTGGATTCTGTCAATCTTACTGTCATGGAAACATTGATTCCCCATTGTAATCACCCCTGGTGTAAAACACAGCTGCCTAACAAATGTACACCAGAATGGGCCCCTCTTAGCATCTGTTTCATCTCGGCACAGTCTATAACAATCCTTTTTAGAGTGCATCAATCATGGAAGAGTGAGACAGAATTAAAGCATTTTGTCCTGCTTGGCTCCCTTTATATCTAATTTGGGCATGTATGACCCATTGCATTCATTGTTGTGCTTACAACAGCTGTTTCTTATTATTAAGAAAAGCAGCTTTGCGTGCAGAACATAAAACAATAAATGCTAGTCATGTGGATAGAGTACATGTGCTTCTAAAGGTTATAAATATACACTTAATAAAAAAGCAAGGTGATGCTAACCATAATTCACAGAGAACAAATCATTCCTCTTCCAGAAACAAAATCCAACACCTGCCAATCAAAAGGGAACAAAACATTCACCTCCAAATTTCTTATCTGAAAAATTTTTGTCATTAATGGAATAGCGTTAATTGGTAAGAAGGTAAGGATATGTTGGACACATAACAATTATGCTACTTAAGAGGATCTTTAGTGTTTTTCCTAGACTAGCACATATTATAACTCATAGACTATTGAGAAATGTAGAACTGTTAAGTGAATACATGTTAAGTTTTTATATGTCATGCCTTAGATACATTTTAATTAGACTTATACATTTGAAAGAAAAAATTAGAAACACTTTGCCTAATACAATTTACAATGTTTGCTGCTAACTTTGATTATATATGAATAAGTAGTAAAACTACATCAAAGATGTATTTCTGTGTATGTTGAAAGTAATAAAGGAAAGAAACCAAAATAATTTGAGGATGTTATTGATTTGAAATCATGATCACTAGATAACAGATACACCCAGGATTATAGCTTAAATATGTTCCACTGCTTTATATTAATTTATTTTTATTTGATGTGTCTGTATGTGTGTACACAGACTGAGTATACACATCATATCACAGAACAACTTTTCTGAGTTAGATACACCATTCCAATGTAGATTCCATAACTGGAACTCAGGCTTCTAAGATTTCACAGCCAGTATATTTTTTTATTGGTCAAACCATATCTCTGGTCTTATTTAAATTAATTGTTACACCAAAACCTCAAGGTGTTTCTCAATATTAATGCAAATTCTTGTAATGACGTGCATAAAAAAGAAGGAATTCTTTTTACTTTCTAGTAAAAATTATGACAACTACAATAATTGCAATAAATTAATGATTTCATTTTATGCAATTTCTACTGTAGTATTTTCAGTTCCTTAGGAAAAAAAATACCTCTCCATAGTGGATCCCCATATGTTGTTTTAGAAATGGTTCGTCTCTGTTTCACAGTAATTTCCTTATGTCATTGTGTACCACATTTTCTTTCTCTGTTGTTCTGCTTCTCTACATACATACCCTTTTGAAAACAGTTGTGACTTTCGTATATCATGAAGAAATAATTGAGTGCTTTAAAACCTCTACATTTTGGCCTCAAATCACTACTAACATTAGGTAGATTGATCTGTCAACTCTTAGGTAGCAAAAGGGAATGACCTGTAAGAATGAGTGACATCAGATGAACAATGAAAAAAAATGAACAAACAAACAAAAAAAGACAAACAGAACTAACTCCTTACAAAGTCTTTTTTGTACATCTTGAGTTAAAGGAGATTTCTGAATGTCTTGATTAGATGACCTGAGCATCTCTCATCTCTTTATAGTCGCGAGGTAAAATTCAGTAACTTTATTGATTTTTAGTCTATTTCTGGGTGCTTCATTATTTGCCTATTTTCTAACACATTCATTTTATAATATACTAAAATGTAATTTGTAAGCAATGAGATATGTAATTATACTTGTTCTTTTGGAGAAGACTAAGGTATACATACACCAGTAGTGGCCACCACTATCAAAGTAAATGTTATTCCCTTTGTCTGGGAACTTGTCTCTTGCCTCTCCAATGGCTCCTCTACCCAACAATCTCTATTTACATAAAACAACCAAGGTTGCACATGAAATGCCTTGAATTCCAGATGAGTTGGATAACATAGTGTGGTTCCTGTGGCCAGGTTCAACATTTTACTTCGAGGTGCCTCATATTTCTACATTGATAGTACCTCACTCCACAGAATTCTGAAAAGGATTCAATAATCAGTTTATGACTTTACCCCATCTTTGTTAATAGTTTAAAACTTGTAAATATTATCTAGGAAGTTACTGTAAGTACTTTCAATGTTTAAAAACACACCTGCCTTTATTTTTCATTGAAAATTTCTTAGAGGATAGCAGTAACAAAAATTTGTAAGGATATGATGAAATACTGATTTTTTAAATATATTATTTACATTCTACCCACCTGTGAGCATTCTAATGGTCCACACTAGCACTAACATTTGATATCAAGCATCTTTCTTTTTAATGCTCTTATATCTTACATCCTAACTTCAGTTTCTCTCCCTCGATTCCTCCCCCTCCTCTCCTCTCCCCCAAGTCCACTCCTCCTCCACGCTCTCTAAAAAAAAGAATAGATCAGTCCTCCCAGGCATATCAACCAAATATGGCATAACATGTTACGAAAAGACTAGGCACAAACCCTCCTATCAAAGCTAGATAAGGCAACCCAGTAGGAGAAAAAGGGTCTCAAAAACAGGAAAAAGAGTCATACACCCCGCTCCCAGTGTTATGAGTCCAACAAAAACACCAAGCTACACAACCATAACATATATGCAGAGGTCCTAACACAGACCAATATAGGGTCTGTGGTTGTTGTCGCAGTCTCTGTGAGCCCCTATATCCTACAATCCTCCTCCCCGTCTTCACAGGGTTATCATGGCTCTGCCTAGCGTTTGGCTGTGGCTCTTTGCATCTGTTTCCATCAGTGGCTAGATGATGCCTTTCTGACGACAGATGGGCTAGGAACCTATGAGTATAGCAGAATATCATTAGGAATCATCTCATTGACTTTTATTTTTTCCAGTAGTGCTTGGTTCTATCCTGGGTCTCTAGACTATATAGTCTCTGGTTCCTGGCCAATCAGGCAGTGTCAGGCATGGGCTCCCTCGTGTAGTATAAGCCTCAAGTTGGACCAGTCATTGTTCGGCCACTCCCACAAGTTCTGTACTGCCATTACCCTAGAACACCCCTTAGGGAGGACATATTGTAGGTCAAAGTTTTTGTGGCTGAGTTGGTGTTCCAGTTCCACTGCTGGAATCCTTGCCTGGTTATGGAAAATGGCTGGTACGGGCTCAATGTCCTCATTACTAAGAGTCTTCACTAGGGTCACTAACATAGATTCCAGGGAGTTTCCACTACATTAGCTTTCTACATTTTTAAACTCCAATATTCTAATAAAGAGTATAGTTCATTATGGTTTAATACCACAGTTCCTTGATGAGGAATGCTGTTCAGAATCATCTATTAGATTAAATTGACCTTTGGACTGTTTTATTTTGTTCCTGTAAAATATCAGCTCAAAAATGGATGCATATTTTTTAATATTCTTTCATTATTGATCTGTAGTGATTCTGCTTATATACACGACACTTGTATTGTGTACATATACCCCAAATATTTAGTCTATGGCTTTGCTTTTTATTGTTAAATGATAATGTCTGATTTATGAAATATTTGCTAAAGACCACAGATCATTTTTATTCCTTTACACTTAGGACATTTGTACCCTGTTTTACCATATTTATTTCTACAGTGACAAAATACTTTCCAATATCATTTTTTGTGAAATTTCATAACTTTAAGCATAATATAGTCTTCATTAAAATTCTATTGATTGCTAATATTAGAAATGTTATCAACGTACATTCTTACAAATATATATTTGTGTGAGTGTATTTTCCCAGAATATTTTTTCTTTCTTTAAAATAGTTCCTTGTATTTTAAGATTATAACATAATTACATAATTTCCCCTTATAAACATTTCCATTTCCTCCTTATAAACACTTCCTTGTGCTCTTTTAAATTCATTCTCTTTTTTCTATAATTATTGTTACTTACATATATGTATATTTTTATCCAAATGGCTAAAAATAAACTTGCTCAGTCTGTGTAACACTGTTGAACAAGGACAACAACAATAGACTTTGTAACATGGATGGGGCAAAGCCCAGGAGGTCTTCCCCAATTATGAGAACATTTTTCTTTAAAAGTGTTTTCCTTCTTAACTAAAGTTCTTCGGAGGGTTTAAAGAAAAAATGATCCTCCTCTCTTTGCCTTTTCAGCATATCTTATTGAGTATATTACTAACCCACACATTAAAGATTATTGGCATTTCTCTTAGTTACCATCCAGAACTTGATGGGAAACTGCTATAGCTAAAGATTCCACATACTTTAGCCAAAGAAAATAGAGAAATCAAGCCAGTGATTCCTAGAAGCTTCATCCATATTGGCTACATTTCAGTGTCAGAAAGTTCTATGCATGCTACCAATGAGGAAAAGTGATCATTACTCTTATTCAGTGGTAAACCCTGTGAACTGCAAGAATGAATAATGACTGTCCTAGCAAGCTATTCACACAATTGCAATAATGGCATGGATGTTGTAGGAGTAACCACACACTTTATTATTGGTCTTAAAATCTGCTTTACGAGATGAAACCTATACTGGATACCATTATTTGTGTCAAGAACCTGAGCCCAGACAGGTCATAAATTTATAGGGAAAAACTTACTACTCTCATTCTGCTAAATGGACCTAGTGTTAAAATGACTTCTGATGACTTACTGAGATAGTCGTAGAGTAGTGCATCTCTCAGTGCTCACCAGAGAAGCTTCTTTTCACAATTAGTATAGAGAACCACAACTGGGAAACATACAAAACAGATTGTAGAGTTCTCTCTCTCTCAGTCCTACATGGAACATCTGTACATTCCCTGTAAGACTTAGAGGTTATCTCAAAAGATTGTAAGAACCAGAAGTAGTGGAAGATGTTAAAAAAAACCCATATATTTCTAGAAACAGCAGGACAATTGTATACATGAATTAATAGTGGTTGTGACAGTAAGCATAAGACTTACACAAATTCAAAATCTACATATGGGCCAAAATATGCCATATTTGTCTTTTGGGTTCTGGGTTACCTAACTCTGTATGATATTTTTCTAGCTCCATCCTTTTAACTATAAATTTTAAACTTACTTTCTTTTTTTTTTTTTTTTTTTTGGTTTTTCGAGACAGGGTTTCTCTGTGTAGCTTTGCGCCTTTTCCTGGAACTCATTTGGTAGCCCATGCTGGCCTCGAACTCACAGAGATCCGCCTGCCTCTGCCTCCCGAGTACTGGGATTAAAGTCGTGTGCCACCATCGCCTGGCTAAACTTTCATTTTTTAACAGCTGAGTAATATTCAACTGTGTAAAATGTACTGCATTATATATATCTATTGACAGATATCCAGGCTGTTTTAATTTCTGTTGAAAATATTGCTCACTTTGACTTCCATCACATTTAGGGCACCTGGCCTTATGTTGAGATTCTGGACCTATTTGAAGTTGAGTTATTTTCAGTGTAGTCAGTATGGTTATCTTTGTATTGAGTGTGAGCAGCATCATTTGTTGAAGATGCTGTCTCTTTTTCAGTGTGTATTTCTGGCTTCTTATTCAAAGTTCAGCTATTCAAAGGTATGTTGAAATATTTCTGGTTCTTCAGTTTCATTCAATTGATCAACATCTTTTTTTTTTTTTTTTTTTTTTTGTGCCAATACCATGTTGCTTTTACCAAAAACACTCTGTAGTACAATTTGAGATTGAGTTTGGTTTTACTTCCAGCAGATCTTGTATTATTCTGGATTGTTTCAGCTTTTTTGTTTCTCTCTCTCTCTGTCTCTGTCTCTGTCTCTGTCTCTCTCTCTCTCTCTCTGTGTCTCTGTCTGTCTGTCTGTCTGTCTCTCTCTCTCTCTCTCTCTCTCTCTCTCTCTCTCTCTCTCTCTCTGTGTGTCTGTCTCTGTCTCTCTCTCACTGTGTGTGTACATGAGTATGTGTTTCTGACTGTCTCTGTGTGTCTTTCCATATGAACCTGAAAATGTTCTTTTTAATTTCTGTGGAGAATTATGTTGGAATTTTGGTAGAGATTATTTTAAATCTTCAGGTTTATTTTGGTAGGGTGATCATCAATATAACCAGAGAGGTTCAGTATAGAGTAGATTACTAGGAGGGAAGGAAGGGATTTCCTGTAGAAGGGGAAGTAGTATATAGAGTTATGGACGTATGTCAGGAAGACTGGAATTGGGGGATTAAATGGAGGGGTGAAAGCTGGACATAGTTGTACATATCTATAATCACAGTACTTGGAGGCAGAAGCAGGGTGATTTCTGTGAGTTTGAGGCTAGTCTGGTCTACATAGTGAGTTCCAGGACAGCCAGAACTAAATAGTGAGACCCTGTTTAAAATAAAAAAAAAAATCTAAAAATAATTTAAAAAATAATAAATGAAGAGAATGGAGTAAAGGGGCAGGGTGGGGGAGCTAACAGAGGGAATACAGGGAATTATCACAAAAAACTACAGGTAATCTGAGGGGTTATATGAAAACCTACTATCTTAATAAAACCATGTACTACTACTCTGCAAATAGATACAGCAAGAAAACAACTCCTAATGGCATCCTACTATACTCATAGAGCATTGTGTATCTTAGCCACCAACAGAGAAGCTTCCTACTCAGTAGATGGGAACAAATTTTGAAACCCACAAATGGACACAGTTCAGAGAGTGAGAGACCTTGGAACACTCAGTTCTTAACTGAAAGTCTCCGTCAAATCCCTCTCCTCAGGGCTCAGTGAATGTTGCAGAAAAGGGGAGAAAAATTGCAAAAGCCAATGGAGATGGAAGACAACAAGGGAATAAGGCCTCCCAGACATGACAGGACTGGTGAACATACGAAGTCACAGAAATGGCAGCAGTATTCACAGGGCCTGCACAGTCCCAAGCCAGATGATGGTCCAGCACTGAGAGACAGAAGTGTTCATGATTTCCCATCACTAAAAAAGATGCTATCTCCAACCGACAACAACTTATAAAGGAAAGAGTAGTCTTCTCTAATGAGGTCCCAAGGGGTATATAAAACACACTTAAGGGCAAGACATTTACTTATCCAGCATTACATGGCCAGCAAAAAACATGCTCAATAGTATTTTTGCATATTGTTTGTTTCATATTGTTTTGCCTGGGAATATTTTAACTATATATAATACAGATAAACAATAACTATATATATATATATATATATATATATATATATATATAACACTATATATATATTAAGCAAAATTTTCTAATTCTATGTTTTTATGGGTGTCCTCTCTCTCTCTCTCTCTCTCTCTCTCTCTCTTTCTCTCGCTCTCTCTCTGTGTGTGTGTGTCCAGGTGCTTTTCATGCTTTTGCTTTGGTTATGGTTTTTCTGTCTTTTGTACTATATTTTTATTTGTATGTTTGTTTTCTAAAGAGAGGAAGGAGGCATGGTTTGAAAACTGGGGAGTTGTGGACAATCTGGGAGGAGAAACAAGCCGGGATGGCGATGACTGTTATTAGAATGTATTGCATGGAAAAAACTCTATTTCCAATTAAAAGAAAAAGAACTGAAAAAAAATGTGAAAATTTAAGCCAAACAAAATCCCGGCATCTAGGAAAAGAGGTAGACACAAAGACCCCCACATAATTTGAAAATCTGTTGGGATTGATAGCTTCTGGTAGACAGACATTCTGATTTACTTAAATGCATGACCACTGATATATCAACCATGCTATAGGAAGGCCACTCACAAAAATATGCAGATAGCAGAAGTTTGACTGAATATGTTGAAAAAAATTATATGTAGTTGAGTGAATCTGGGAAGATTTGGGAGAGGAGGGGGATTATGCTCATAATAGATCATACAAAATTCTCAGCTATCAAATTAATTGCCTCTGTTCACTAAGTGTTGATACATGCACACACATATGCTTATATATAAATAATATACATGTATTATTTATCTAGATATATGCATTTATAAAAGGAAGTCATAATAAAAATGTGGCTCCCAGATGATTTCTTATACTATTGCTATAATTATTTTTCCATATGTTGACAACATACTTTCTTAATTACTATAGATTTACACTGTTTTAAAAACCAGCAAAGGAAAATTGGCAGTCTTTATTCTAAAAATATTATATTGACTCTTTTAAGTTCCTTTAAATACAGATAAAGTTTATAATCTATTAATTTCAAACAAAAAATCAAGGACTTTGATGTAGTACAAGGATAGCTAGATTACAGATATATAGAAGATAGGCAGATAGATAGATGATAGATAGATAGACAGATAGATGGAAGAGAGTTTGAGAGATTGATCAATTTGGAACAAATTGAAGTCTTAACAGTGACTGCTCTAGTTCAAAGCATCAATATACCCCTACATTGATTTACTTTACCTTTAATGCATTTTTATAGATATTAATAAGTGTTTTTATGTGCCTTGTTAAATAGACCACTAAGAATTATTCCTAATAATATATTTAATTGTTTCTTTTTTAGCTTCCTATCATGACCTTGGCCCCCTTTGTTCATTTAATCTCTCTTCCCTCTCTTCGACTGGACTCCTGGAGCTTGGCCCGGTGCTTGGCTGTGGATCTCTGCATCTGCTTCCATCATTTACTGGATGAAAGTTCTATGATGACATTTAGGGTATTCACCACCTAATTACCAGGGTAGGCCAGTTCAGGCACCCTCTCCACTATTGCTAGTAGTTTAGTCTGGGATCAACCTTGTGGGTTCCTGGGAATTTCCCTAGTACCAGGTTTCTCCTTACCCCACAATGTCTCCTGCTATTCAGATATCTCTTTCATTGCTCTCCCACTCCATCCCTCCCCCAGAGCAACTTCCTCATGTTCTCATCCTCCATCCCTTCTCCTCTATTGCCTACTCACATCCCCAATTTACTCATGGGGATCTCCTCTGTTTAATAGTTGCTAACATTTACTAAGTGTTCACGGTAATATTTATACATCAACATGAATTTTACCTTTTATTTATAAAACATGGAAATTAAAGAAGGAGACACACACACACAGCAGGGGTCACTCTGGACCCTGGATTAGGTGCAAACCACACCCAAACACGTGTTTTCAGAGAGATTCTTTATTAAGTAGGGAACAAAAGTTAAAAGTGGCTGCAAATGACCTTGCAGGTGTGATTTTTAAGAAGAGATAAAGGGGAGGTCTGTATTAGAATGGGCTAGGATGTGGTGGGATATTTTGATTGGGCGTGTTAATTAGGAGAACCAAAGGGGTGTGTTTTTGAGTGCGGGACTTTAGAATTTTGATCGCTGGACCTTGGTAGTCAGCCTCAGGAGAAGGAAGTGGTCAAATAAGGAAATAGATTTTGATAGCTAGCTTTAAGAATGTAATCTAATGATTTTTAGCAAGGCAGAGGGAATGGGAGAGAAGGACAAGGCCTGCCAGAGCCATGCTTGCCACTCTCTAGCTGGCCAGAGTCGCTTCAATTAATGTCACTCAGATATAAACGGTTCAATGCTTAATGAAAGTGCATTTTCAGATTAGAACTATAAAACAAAAGTCTCACTTTTACCATTGCACTTCATCTTTCCAAATAATAAACTATCAGAGAATAAGCTAACTCGTTTTGTTAATAGCCTGGAACTGTTATTATTTTCGTTTTGATTATTAATTCATTACTGTAAAGAACCGAGGTGAGTACAGGAAGTATAAAGGAACCCATTCAGAGCCTCGGGGATAAACAATGACAAACGTTAGAGAGGGAGGGAGGCCAAGGTGAAGGGCGCCAAGATTCTAAGTTCTGTTACCATTGCCAAGCTTTGGAGAGGAGAATGCAGCTCCAACACTGTGGCAAGAGCTGTAGATCACACTGATTTCCCAAACAATCAGCAGCTGTCAATATTGGTCCTGTTTCTGCTGAATCTCTGGGTAACAAAACCGGGAGAGGAATGAGAAACGAAAACTAATTAAAGAATAGATGTGGTTTTAAATATACCTAGATTTTAATAGTTTAGAGTTGAAGACTATCAGGAGGGATTAACAAAAAAACACAAAAAATACTAAAAATTCTGAAGTAAGGTTATTGGTATGATATTTTAGAAAAGGGGATGGGTGCACAGAATGACTATAAGGGGTTAAGAAGAGGTTGTGCGCCAAGGCTGTCAGAACCTGAATCTCACACAATTGAGAGAGGAAAGTGACTGAATTTTGATTTCTTTCCCCTTTAATTTTAAATAGTCTGCACTGATTCATGCATGTTTTATTCATGTGTAGACTTTAATGATAGCAGTTGTTTTGTAAAGTAATTCACCATGATTAGCATCAAGCAAAGATCTAGTTTGTTATGCAATTGATTTCCCACTTGGAGTGGTTGTAGCTGAGGTAACTAGCCTGTGTTTTCCCTTTCTTCCTCCATCTCTTTCTTTCTTCCCTTAAACCTATCTCCCTCTCAACTTCATTCCCTCCTTCCACCCCTCCCTCCCTTCATTACTTCTCTGATTCTTCTGTAATAGATATTGTTAACACTTATGGGCTAATAAATAATACTATAAAATAAATAATCTGAGACACACTTTAAAGTTGCCCTTTACAAGATGAATTTGAGACAATGTACCAATGTATGTAATTGTATTTTTCCCCAACATAATATTTTTTTCATTATTTAAGAATTTCATACAATGATCCCACTCACTTCCTTTTCCTCTCAGGTCTACTACCTCTCACCCTTGTGCCCTGCCCCAAAAGTAAATAACAAAAAATCCCCAAGTCCAATTTCTGATGTCTGTATACTCATTGGAGAATGGTCAAACTCCCAGGGGCAATGTTCAGCAACTGAATTTCAATGAAAAATGTAGTATAAGAAACATTATATAAGAGAAAAATTTTCCAAATACGTGAAAACTTGGAAATAAGAGTTTCCCCAGAATGTAGTTTAATACCCTCATGATAGCACAACCCAGTGCATCTGTGCTCAGATGTGTCCTTCCACCCAGTCTACTGGGAAACCTTCTACCATCTCCGTGTGCTCCTGACCAGGAGTCAGAGGACCCTTAGATCCCACTTTCTTGACACCCTCTGAAGGTTAAACAGAAGAATTTAGACAATGTTTTTCTTTCTAGAATACCTCCATGGATGACCCCAGGCATATGTCAAAAATTAGGGATATTCACCTTTTCCTTAGGCCAGTTCCATTTAGAAGTAGAATTTATAGTTCAGAGTTCCCCGTGGGCTAAGAATCTAGCTACCCTCTGCATGACCCGTCTTGGTCTTGGGTTTTCATCTTCTCCTAATTTCTTTCTGTTCCTGTCTTGTTTCCTAAACTGTCTCACTAGTCTCCCATGGGTGTGCTTCTTCAACAGTTGACTTTTGAACTTTACCCTCAACTTAGGAGTCTGTTTCTTGAGAAGCTACAAAACGGAAAAAAAAATGCTCTGTGAGATTTTGGGGGGCATTTTATGCAAAACTCATAGAACATCCTGCACTAAATTATCTTAGAGAATTATTTCTTCAAATACAATAATTTAAAGAGTCTGATACTTATAAAGACATTAATTTGAAAATGTCTATTGAGCATTTACATGCAGGAGGCATCTTTATGGAAAGAGACAAAAATAATCATGTTTATCACAAAATGAGGCGCAAAAGCACAACGTGGTGTGACCAAGAAAACAAGTTGAAAAATATTCTAACTTTTTTCTTTCATCTCAATTTCATGTAGATATCAAGATCTTTTAAGTGTCTGGTCTTGCAGCACTGCCAAAGCTGAGACATACAAGCAAAGTTAAAGTATATAGTAAGAATCATTTTCTCACCAGGGAGAAAAAAATTTAGGAAAACTCAGCACCATATGAAGACCATATCAGTGTTGGATTTACATAGAGTTATCGAAGTGGAAAGTAATGACACAAATAAGCTTTGTCATATAAGTTATAGAAAATAATTATAATTGGATGCATCCTATCCTAATTGTCCAGTCCCAAATAAACACACAGAGGCTTATATGAATTATAAATGCTTGGCCAATAGCTCATGTTTGTTACTAGCTAAACCTTACACTTAAATTAACCCATATTTTTATTTACGCTCTGCCACAAGGCAGTATCTTTATTAAGGTACATGGGACAGTCATCTCATGATTCCTCTGAGTCTGACTGGCTACTCATTAGACTCCACCCTTCTCCTTCCCATCATCCTTAGTTTGGTTTCCCCACCTATACTTCCTGCCTGGCTACTGGCCAACCAGCATTTTATTAAACCAATTCCAATGATGAATCTTGACAGTGTGCAAGAGGTTTATTCCTCAGTTGGTAACTACTTTGGGTAATCACCCTTCTCATAGCTTTCTAGAATAAAGAACGTTTTCCCCCTACTGATAAACAGTTGCAAGCAGTACAGCAAAAGAGATAGCATGGTTGTACACTGAACACTAGGTGTCTTGGGACAAGTAAGCATCTTGTGAAAGAAAAATTGGAGCTAACACCAAAAGTTGTATAGCTGAATGATAATAAAAAAAAATATCTGGACTAAAAGCACAAAATACATCTGTCTTTACTGAGGCAATAATAGGTGATTGTTAATGGGTGGTGGTTTAATTTGTAAATTATTCTAAAGAAGAAAAACTGGTTCAAATACTATTGAGTTCACGGTGCTGGGTCTTAGCTCCAGAGTTATCCCACAATTGACAAGATGCTCTAGCTGATAAGGACACTTTCCTAGTAAGTCAAGTGCTCAAATTTCGATCCCTAAAACCCAGATTAATATAGGAGAAAATTGTCCCACAAAGTTAGTTGTTTATGGTTTTGATACATATGCCATGAGAGTTACACACAGTATGCACAGAAACACTTGAATGAAAAGGAGAAAGAGGGAAAGAAGAAAAGGAGGAGGAAGAGGAGGAGAAGGAGGAGGAGGAAAAGGGGGAGGATGATAAGGAAGACACAAGAAGGAGGAGGAATTCATGATTAGAATGTACCAGAAAGGCTAGGGTAGACTATGAGTTAATCATTATTTTGAATTTTGCCTCTTTTTTTCAAAAACAAAAACATAGTACAACTGCCTTATTCTAATATGAAAAGGCCAATTTCCATTTTTTATACTCCATAGGACAATACATTTCCCACTAACTGTGCATATTATTATCTCAGGATATATGCAACATAGCATTGACCAAGTGAAGTAAGTGTATTGAGTTTTGGGTAAAGAGAAGTTTTGGTAGTGAAGATAATGAACTGTACTTAGAGAATACTGGAGTTCAGTTCCCAGCACCGAAGACAAAGTGACTCTCAACCTCCTGTAACTCCAAATTGAAGGTATCCCCTGGCCTCCTCTGAAATCCACAGGTACCTACACTTACACATGGATATACCCACAAACATGTACATATGATTAAAAATAAAAGAATTGTTTCAAGTGTTAAGTAAGTGGCTGGAGTATAGCTTAGAAGTGACAGAACTTGGATTATATGTGCAAAGGTCTGGGCTTAATACCAAGAACTGAAACAAAAGGAAAAAAAAAAAAAGAAAACTTGTGAATAAGCAAAGAAATGGTAAAACCAGAATTTCTTCCAATAAGCTTGACTAGAAAAAGAACTGAAAATTCCTTAAAACTAAGACAAGCATTTTGGGGAGGGTGGTGTCCATGTGAAAAATCCTGTAGGGAAAGGAAGTCTCATATGCAAAAACTAAAGTAAGGCTGTTGCCTTTACCTTGTCAGGAACAGCTTCTTAGCTAAGCAGCTTGCAAGGAAATACACCTCAATGGTAATAAATGGAATAGACGAGTGTAGAGCTGTTCACACCAAATAATCCTTCAGTATTGATCACAGCTTTGGTCAACACCATGACTGAACTCTGTAAGTAATTTAGAGTCTAAATGCTAAGCTGAACAGTTTCTCAGTTAAAAACATGCAAAAATGGTGATGAAAATTAATGTTAATTTGCAGAACTAAGTTTACAGAAGTCTTTTTTAAAACACAGCAATGGATATTAAACATGAATGTGAAATAGAACAAGGTGGATTATATGGGAAGCTTTGGAGGAAAGAAAAGAAAGGGGAAAACTCTGAGATTTTTTTAATAATCTCAAAAATACAATAAATTTAAAAAGTAAAAGATTACATTTAAAAACAAAGCTTAGCTTTTAATCTTTGGCTTTTTCAGGGCTTCTAAGTTAGTGTTGACTAAAGCTATGAAAACCTGATGGATATAGTTAGATCCACACTCAAGTCCATTTCCACAACCAGTAAAAATCAGTTCCAATCTTGCTGTTTTACTCCCTTCCAGATTGTCTTTTTAGAAGAAATCTCTTTATATATGCTTTGTGTTCCTAAGAATGAAAATACTCATTTAAACAAAATTCATACATTTCTATACTTATTTAAATAATGTATATGTATATTTAATGGACTTTGGACAAGAAAGGTTGGGAACAGAAAGGATCAGATGCAGGGAGGGATAAAGAAAATACTGGGAGAAGTAACTGGAATTGGGGAGGCATTTTGGAGCAAGGTGGAAATCTAAGGCAATGGAAACTCCATGGAATCTGCAAGAGTGATCTAAGGAAAGACTCCTAGTAATAGGAGACACTGAGCCTGATCCGACCATCTTCTGTAACCAGGCAAGGCCTCAAGTAGAGGAATTGAGACACCAACCCAGCCATAAAACCTTCAGTTTATCACTCCTACAGATTTCTGGAGCCTAGCAGATTGCTCATCAAAGAGACCAGAGAGAATTCATCCAGCAACCGATGGCAGCATTTCAGAGTGCATTAGGTGCAGCCCGGGGTGGTCCTGTGGAGAAGGGGAGGAAGGATTGTAGGAGTCATAGGGGCCAGGGTCACCATATGTACAAAGTCCACAGAATCAACTGACCAGGACTCATGGTGCTCACAGAGATCAGGGAGCCTTGGGGGTCTCAGCCAGGTCCTGTGCAACTGTTATGGTAGAGTAGCTTCATGTTCTTGTGGGATTCCTAACAGTGGGAGCTAGGACAGGGGTGCTCTCTGACTCTTTTGCATACTTATATGACCCTTTCCTCCTATTGGGTTGTTTTGTCCAGACTTCATGTGATGGTATATGCCTGGTCTTATTGTAATGTGTTATACCATGTTTTCTGAATATCCCTGGGAGGCCTGCTCTTTTACTGAGAGGAAGCAGAGATGGGTGGAGAGGTGAGATGGGGGGAAAACACTGAGGGGAGACGAGGGCAGGAAACTTGGGTCAGGAAGTAATACACATAAAGAAATAAAGACAAAGAAATTTATGTGTATATGCTTTGTGTTCCTAGGAATGCAAATACTCACTTTGAACAAAATCCATGTTTCTATTCTTATTTAAACAATGTATATGTCTATTTAATTCAATATGCAAAAGTAAAATTAAGAAACATTTTATCCGCATTTTGCTATTTCTGTTATAACTTTGTTGGCTTTGTATAGTTATTTTTATTTTGTTTATTTTCCAGAAACATAGATTTAATGTTTTTCATCATAGAGATATTTACTTGGTGGTATTGGTTATATTGTATCTATTTAGATGAAGATAAATTACTTTTAATAATTAATTTTACAAGCAGTTTAAGATATGGCCTATCATTCTCATGTCCAGTGAATCTCTTCCAGCAAATATGACTATTTTCCTTTTCTACTATGCAAGTCCTAAGTATTGACAGATACAGCACATGACTATATAATCCTGTCCAGACACAACAATCTAGATTTGCACTACCTCCTGCTCACTGGTAGGCTTCCATCATTAAATCTTAAACCATCCAGGATATTATGCACTATCACAAAACTCTTGGGATTTCCCACCACATTACCTAGTAGGAATTGTATTCTCTGAAAAATTGGAAAATACGTAATTGTTTCAGAGAAAGGGTTGAAAAATGTTCTTTTTTAAAAGGTAACATTAAGAATGAGGGAAGATGGCCGGGCGGTGGTGGTGCACGCCTTTAATCCCAGCACTCGGGAGGCAGAGCCAGGTGGATCTCTGTGAGTTCGAGGCCAGCCTGGGCTAACAAGTGAGTCCCAGGAAAGGCGCAAAGCTACACAGAGAAACCCTGTCTTGAAAAAACCAATAAAAAAAAGAATGAGGGAAGATATACTTTTCAAATTTTCTGCTTAGTATAGACTGACTGTCTTTAAATAACTGACTAAAAGTACCATGAACTTCTACTACACAGGGTTGCTTCTTTGTTTCTGAGGTGAGAAAAGGAACAAACACAGATTTTCTTTTTGAGTATAATATGTGTTAATTGATAATTATTCAAGTCTTCACATTAATCTTCTTATGGGTTTTAGACGATACTTTCAGTGATTTTTTTAAATTTGTTTTTTTACTTTGGAAACAGTGTTAGAGAAAAGTAGGGAAAGAAACACCTCTAGGCTACTTCAGAACACACAATTTTAATATATTTCACATAAATATAATCTAATGAGTTTATTTTCCTTTGGTTTTTGAAAATTCTATTAAGTCACTGATTTATTCACACTGCCATATGTTTCTTATGCTCCTGTTTGTAGCTTACCTAAAGAAAAAATATTTTGCAACTTTAAAAAGGAAGAAAGCAGAGGAAGAGCTGATGGATTTCTGTGACCTTGTACATCAAACAGCTTTGTTTTCTTTCTTCTGTGTCTTTAAAGATCAGTTTAATATTCTCTTCACTTTTGTAGGCAGAAAATTGCTACAGATAGCCAAAAAGTGCTTTGAAACACTTAGAAAGCCTCACAGTAAAAATACATTGGCAAACATTTCTCATTTCATCTTAATTATTCCATTTCTGCTCATAAGCATTTCAGTAAAAATCTGGACTCAAATAAAATGTGATATATGCACTTATGTAAACATGACCAAAATGAATCTGTACTGTTGAGTAAAATAATTGCTTTAGGAATGTAAGCCAGAAAAGCTATGAAAATGTGCTCATATGTAAGATATTTTAACGTCCATTGTTAATAGTATATTACTTTAGAATAAAAAAATCATGTGATATAGGGTACCTTTATTAAAAGGTTAAACCATATATTTATTGGTTGAAGGTTTACCGCTGTCATAAGATACATTTTAAAAAGTGCCCATCCCCGATGACTTATGGAATGATGAGGATGAAATGAGGTGTGTGATAATCACGGCATGAGCTTACAGAGAGTAAGCAATTTACATCCCTAATAAAACTAGTGTTTGAGAATCATCCAGTAAACAAGAAATCTAAGTAGGCTATGATTAGTAAAAAGAGGACGTTTTATTAAAAGCACTTCAATATATTACCACTGCACATGATTTTTTCAGTCTTTATTTAACTTCTAAATTTACTGGGTTGTTGGTGCTGCAGAGATGGCTCACTGGTAAGGAACACTTAATTCCTCTTGCGGTTGACATGGTTTCAGTTTCCAGCACCTACATGATGTCTCACAACTATCTGTAACTTCAGTTCCAAGGACTGTAACAGGCTGTTCTGGCCTCTGAGTGCTCCAAAACACACATGCCACACATGAACTCATGCAAGCACATACATAGAATAAAAAAAAAAAAACTTAATAAATTGATAAACATTCAAGATATGCTGATAATTTAAGACAAAGCAATCTGAAAACAATTTAATAATTTTTTAAAAATTATTCAAAGAATGGAGTCTTTTTATTTTAAAATTTGTCACTATGCCAACACACATAAGAAATAACTATTCCGTAACAATAACACAATGGTTCCCAAATTGCAATGTTTCAACATATTTTGGACATGATAGAGGAGAACCAAGACTCATTCAGTAGAAACTATACTTTAGGCTTTTCATCTTGATCTATATGAGCAAGAATTGTTGAAACCAAGGTTGGATAAAGCACAGGGACAAATAGCCAAATGAATGGAAACACATGAACTATGAACCAAAGGCTGAAGGGCCCCCAACTGGATCAGGCCCTCTGAATAGGTGAGACAGTTGATTGGCTTGATCTGTTTGGGAGGCATCTAGGCAGTGGTACCAAGTCCTGTGCTCATTGTATGAGTTGGCTGTTTGAAACCTGGGACTTATGCAGGGACACTTGGATCAATCTGGGAGGAGGGGACTGGACCTGCCTGGATTGAGTCTATCAGGTCAATCTCAGTCCTCGGGGGAGGCCTTGCTCTGGAGGAGGTAGGGATGGGGGTGGGCTGGGGGGAAGGGGAAGGGGGCAGGAAGGGGGAGAACAAGGGAATCCGTGGCTGTTATGTAGAACTGAATGGTATTGTAAAATAAAGTAAAAAGAAAAAAAAAGTGATATTCACATGATGAAAGAGAGCAAAGCATGACCTTGATAGCTGTCTTGCTATAAATCGGAGCTTCATTCCTGTGGTATTGCTGCCTGGGGGCCAGCATGTAGCGGTGCAAGGCTCAAAAGTAACCCAGCAGGTTGGTGTACTAGACTTTTCTATCTGAGATTAGGGGAAAAGACACTCCTCCTCTCTGCTGATGGTTTCCTTCTTAATTTTTCTGTATTTTCCTACTGTATACTTCTTTTCTACCAATTATATACCCCGACAAAATCTTTCAGGCAAAATAGTAAGAAGAATGAGTTACATTTTATTTTTTGAATGAATGATTATAATGAATACAGGTAAAAACATGTTTTTCATCTCCCTCACATGATTAAAAAAAAAAGTCATCCTAGCAATCCACATACATTTACATCCAAGTAATTTGTTTCAGATTAACAGGTTATGAGCAAGCAGAGGGTACTTTTTTTCCAGCCAGTTCTTTTGTTGGTGGGCTGCATGTTGTGGATACAAAGAAATTATCAATCACTTTATTATTTATCTTGAAAGGTAATCTTATAAAGAATCTTAAAGATATCACAAACCTAAACTTATATTCATAAAAAAGAATCAGTCAGCTTTACTTTAAATCTTTAGGGTGTGTATCCACTCATCACTAGTTTCTTATATCAGGAAACTGAGGGCAGGAATGGGTACAAGGAATTAATTATCACCTTTGATCAACAACAAGCCCTAGCAAGGAACGGATGTCAGCTAGTAACTGTTATGCTGCTTTGTATTTTTTACCTCAGCTATGTGTCCTTGTGAATTTTAAGTAGTTTTCTGGAGTTTTTCCTCTCAAAGCTATTATCAAAACATCTGATCTAACCTGAAGTTATTTTAAGGTTTTGTTTCAGCTATGATGCACACCAAAACCTGTGACTGCAACTTTCAACATTTAACATTAAAGGGATTTGAGCCAGCCTGGCTCCTGCAACTCAATTGTTTTCCTTAACTATTAACCTGAACTGTGGTTTGTGCAGCTCCTTAGGTGAAACTCATAGGCCCTAACTGTATAACAAACATTTCCTTATTTATCAAAACTCTGTATAAACAAACATTATTATTATCAATTTGACTGTACAGTTTAGGATAAAAGCATCTTCATAATAATCCACAAGTAAAAATGCCCAGTAGAACGGAATGCTTACATGAGTTAAACACACTAGAAAATAAGCAGTGGAGATCTCCTCATACCCATTCGCACCATGCCAGATACCAGAGAAATAGAGCAGCAGCAAACATGTAAAGGCACAGCAGAAGCAAAAGATATTCCAGGGTCTGTGGCCTTGGGGCCTTGCCAAATCTGAGATTCACCGACCAGAGATTTGCCTCCTGGTGGACTGACACCGGAAACTTCAGTTGCCACCTGCTGTTCCTCTGACACAACCATCAGCAAGGAGGTATATTAAGTGCATTTTTGATTGGTAAAGTTCTCAATTTACAAAGGATTCATTACAATGTAAGTCTAGTGTTAGTAGAGGAAGACTTGAAAGTTACATGCCATCAGAATATGCAAAGAAGAAAGATAGCTAGGTGCCCTCCATCCCTTTCTTCCCCACTTTTCTTTTGTTTTATTTTTTTCCATGTGACCAGAATATATTGTTCAGCCGTGGCTAAACAGAAGTTTAGCTTGTATTACTTGACTCTGCATCATGACAGTTTCATGTCTGTGGGATATTACTAAGTCATTCTTTTTAATATTCCATAACATTTTAATTAAAGAAAAAATGAGGTAATGCATCATTTAAATATCTTCAAATTTAAATAATAAGCAGTATAAATACAATTATCTACCTATATAATTTCCAAACCCAATCAAAAAATGTTGTACAACATTCAAAAGCATGGCGATTTCTGAATGTTCATTCTTATTTTGATCTATGAATATTGTCTAGTCCATAAGACCAAGGTGAGCTGAATCATGGCAACCTGTTATGTACCAATTAATCCAATCTTACTAACTTGGATAAAATAACATAAACCTGGAGCTAAGAACAAAGATGAATAAGTTTACTAAGATTTTTTTTTATAAAAATAGTAGAAGTGCTTTTAAGTATCTAGAGTATTTGAGTTATTCCCTCGGATTTTAATGCATAAAATCAAATAACTAACCTATGAAGTATGGAAACAAAAATACTCTGTTAAGGCTTCATCAAAGGAGGGTATGAACATATCTTCTCTGAGAACTCAATGAGATCACCTATGGTCAAAACATGTTCTTCATTTCTGTCGGTGAGCTATGACCATGGACCTGAGCATCCTAGATATCCTACTGAAGAGTAAAGTTCACTGACAGTCTAGCTGCTGCTCTCTCAGACTCACCTCGTATCTGTGACAGCTCTCCGGCCTTCCCCAGGCACCAAATATGCAATGCACAAGACGAATGCAAATCTATTACCTGGGAAAGAGAACGCCTGTGAGAGATGACATTGACAATAACTAAAGGCTCCATTTCCCTCACCACATGTCTGTCAGTAACTGATATAGTGTAAATCCTTTCCCCCACAATCATCTTTCTTTCGTTTTTCTCTAATCTGTGTTGTTCCCCGACTTTATGTTTTATTCTTTGCAGTAATTTTTGTCCCAATAAACCACATGTCTATCTTTTAAGGGAATGTATTTCATGAAGAGGAAGAATAAATACACATGTTATCACAAGTTACATCAACTAATGGATGATGATAGTCAAGCTATGGAACACTTAGAAGTAGAATATACATTCTCATAACAATCCATAATTTTAACTGTTGATTTTTGTAGAGGTCATCAGCAAAATAATATAATTTTCAGAATTAATTTACACATAAATTTCTAAGTTAGGAATATAAGACTATAGCATAAATTTCAACTTTTATATAACACTAATTTGATTAATGAATATTGAGTTGTAAGATGGTACAGACATTTATGCCACAACTTCAAATAAAATTACCATTTTTTATTTCTTATTTATTTAAATTATTTTGGTAATTGTAAATATATGTTTTTGAAACAGAGCTTTAAATGCAATAAGCCAGAAACAACATACTGATCACATTTTCGAGTAAAAATGTCCATGAATCTTTTTATCTACTTGTATAGTGACCACATCCACAATAATGTCCTCTATAAATTGTAAGTAAATAGCTTAAATACTATAATAAACTAAATCAAACTATGCAATATCTTAATTCATTTTAAGACCTTAATTTTCTTGAAGTGATAATTTTGTTACACAAGACCACAAAAAGTATATTATTGCAATGTCCTTAGCACAAAATATTAAATTGAATTAACACATTAAGATTTAGATGCAAGCTGTGTTGAGACTACTAAGTAATTTTAGAAATTTAGAATTCAATACATCAAAATAAGTATCATAATATAAAACAATCTTTTATTTACTCTAAATTAATTTATATGAAAGTATTGTTTATTATGAAAAGCACTTTTCATGTTAAAATAATTGCTAGAAAAGATCCACCTAAAAGTCATATTCTCATCCCTATGAATAGATTCTGTAAGTCCTGAAATTTTTGTGGTGAATAAACTATAAATCATGCATTAGTAGCTACAATGCTTCAATTAAAAAAATGCATCATCTAGACCTATTACAGTTAGCGCTGAATCAGAAAAATTAATTCACTGAAATATTATTGTATTTACTTGAAAAAAATGAAACCAAACAAACAAATCCAAATTCCCAAGTGTGTCTACAGACAACATGCAAGTTTGAAGTTGTTTGAAAGGAAGATTTAGCCCACTAAACTGACTGAGATGAGCTTATAGTAGATTCTAATAAGTTCTATCTCTATCAAATAAAGATGCTGACTTCGTCACAGCAAAGAGGGTATTCAAGCAAGCACACAGGGACAAAGGTCAGGAATTAGATTGATGGATCTGTAATCCAAAAAAAAAAAAAAAATACATGGGATAACAGCAACAACTAGACTGTTGGAGGAGGCAGAGAATAATTCCTTCGAGATACTACTAACATCTTCATTTATTGGCTCTGGTTTTAAGAAATGTGTGAGTATAACTTTATGTCATAAACAAGATTAACTTTTTAGTAAATATTCACAATGGCATCTTTACACTTATATAGAGACCTTTCTACAATAAAAGTCATATTAAATGCCTTTAAATTTTTGTATACAATTTCACATTTTTTCCAAAAATAAATGAATGAATATATGAAACATTTTTATAAATTGTTACTAATATGCAAAATGGTTTTTCTGATAATAGTACAATATTTATTTTAGATAAACATATATAAAAGAAATACTATAAACTGTCAACATTACTATAACTAGCACTTTACTTCAAATAGGCCTATGCCAAATATTGCATTATTCCTTTCCACACAAAACATGCTTTAAACAATCAAATAAAATGACTGGACAATAAATGAAGCAGCATTAGCCTTTGGGATGACGAGCCTTTGGTTTTGCATCTGGTATTTCTGGATCTGGCAAATGCATATAGTATTGTATCCACTGCTACTATATGTTCTAGAATGATTTTACTACACTAAGTACCCTTAGTAATTTGCCTGTTCACTACATTTTACCTACTTCATTTCCTTAAATTCTCTGATAACCAATGGCGGTTAATTATTTTTATAATCTGTATTTTTCACAATGTCTGATAATTGGAAAATGTAATACATAAACTTATCATATTGTCCCCCATTAAGTCTATGTATTTGTGGTGCTTTTATATATTTGGTCACTCACATCTCATTATCAATGAATGATATTCCTTAACAAATATGGATTGAGTAGAGAGACTTCCATTATTAAATGTCTAAAATTTTGGTTGTTTTCAAATTGAAGCTATAATGTATCCAGTCATTATAAATATTCATTTGCCAATATTTTTGTGCAAGTGTATCATCAACTTTCAGGTGTAAATACTTATGAAAACACTTGAATTTTATGTTTAGTCTATGCTTATCTTTTTGAGAAGATGTATGTTACATGTCATCTAAATAATGCTGTCATACTCATTACCTGTAACAGTTAATGGGAGTTCCTGTGCCTCCACATGGATATCAGCAGTTGGGATTGTCAGTGTTCTGGGTTTTACTTATTTTGTTAGAAACAGGGCATTGTCATAAACTTGCCTCTGTCTTTTGGTAAAACCATTTCTATGTATCTCCTTTTAAATCATTTTCTAATTTTTTCTAAATTTCTTACTATTGATTTTGAAGAGCTCATTATACATGTATATATAAATTTTTATATGATACTATTTTCAGACTTTTCTCCTAGTCTCTTACTTGCATTTTTATTTTCTTAACATTTCATTAGAAGCTCTTTATTTTAAAAGCATATACTTAGCTACTCTTCTGATTTAAATTGTGTGTTCACTGCATACAAAAATGTATCAGTGAACACAATTCTATAACCTGAAAGTTATAAAATTTCAAATCTTGAATTTGATTCTATAATCTAGTCCATGTAACTTTTTGGTGTGCCATATATCTCTGCAATCACTTCTTTTACATGTAGATACCAATTTTTTCTTACACCATTTGTTGTAATAGCAAATCTTTTTCTTGTTAAAAAGTCTTGCTCCTCCAACAATTATTAATGTAGTAGATTGGGTGTGAAATTATTTCTAGAATTTTTTTTTGCTGTGGAATAATCCTTTTCTACACTATGAATATCCATTACTCTCTTTGGTTAATAAAAAACTGACAGGCTTGTACCTGGGCAGGAATTTAGGCAGGAAAGCAGAACTGAGAATGGTGGGAAGAAGGAGGGCAGAGTCAGGGGAGTTAAGGGAGATACCATCTAGCTGCCAAACAAGAAAGGCATGTAAAAAAAATGAGATAACAAGCCATGAGCCATGTGGCAAAGCAAAGATAGAAATATGGGTTAATTTACATGTAAGAGTTAGCTAGTAACAAGACTGAGCTATTGACCAAGCATTTATAATTCATATTCAGTCTCTAAGTGGTTATTCTGGGACTGGTATGTTGGAAAGAACCATCTGTTTACAATCTTTATCTGTTTTATTCAATGTTTTTATTCTTTGGGCATTATTATACTTGCAATTTAGTTTGCCAGAAAGATTGAACTTGCTTTGTTTGTCTTCTGCGCTGGATTGACCACTATACATTTTTGCCTTTCCATATAAACTTTGCTAATAGTTTACTAATAACTATAAAATAATTTGGTCATTTGGCTATTATTTTTATGAAACTAAAACCAAAATCTAAATAAATGTAAACACTTGACAAATGCTTAATTTTCTTTTATTTCATCAAAAATAAAGGTATGAAATGTTATTTTACCTTTGAATAAGCACATAAAGAAACTGTCCATAAAGAAGTGAAAATCATTTGCTTTAAAGAACAAAATTTACTGGAGAAGGTTTGCAATTATATTTTTTCTCCTAATTAGTTATGGGTTTTCAAAAAAGAAAGCCTCAAAATAACCCACTGAAAATAACCATTACCGTCACAATAAAATCGATTTAAAAATTTGTATCTATGGTACAGATAGAATAAGTAAGTGGATATGTTGACATCATAATAATGATTCTAGAAGGAAGGACTAACTTCAGTGGATATGTTGACATCATAATAATGATTATAGTAGGGAGGACTAACTTCAGTGCTTTCCACATGAAGTGGTTCAGATTCACCTTACTCACATCTCATAAAACCCTTAGATATAAGATTAATATAAATATATGGTTATAAGCATTTTGGAAATCTGGAAGGATGTAACAGAAATCTGAGAGATAATTCTAGATAGCAACAAACAATCAGACTAACAAAGCAAACAACAAACAAGAAACCAGTAGGCATTCACTTCTGTGTGAAGACTGCCCTCCAGGAACAAGAGATACTGTGGAAACAAATGCTATCCATTGGAAACCTTGAATAGGGTTCTGGGGAGCTGGTTCAGACATGTCTAAGAAGAAGAAACTGCTTGGTTGGTACTGATAACTTACTGTGCGTCTGGAGAAAATTTATTAGGATCCTGGTGCTGGGGGTACAGAATTCTAAGTAAGTGCCTTCGTAAAAATAAAGGTGGATTGGTTGGCAGAAATGAGTAAGGAGGGAAGTATTCTGTTTTCTCATCATTCTCTGGAGAAAATATTTAAAAAGTCTCATCATGATGACATTGCATATGTAATATTTTTTTGTCTGTGATACAGATAGAACCTGGGACATCACACATGGTATGCAGGAACTCTACCTCCAACCTACATTTCCAGCCTATAAAATTTATTATATAAAAAGCATAGATTTGGAAATATTTTAAAATAATAATTATCATAATGTATTCTAAAAGAAGATGGTAAAAATATAATGAGTATTAACAAAATAAAAAGACATCACACTTATTTTATGGAAATATTTCAAACTTAGGAAGTGTCTATTCAAAGACTCATGGTATTTTAGACATTTTTAACTATTAGCCACAAAGCAAGTGTTTTTAAATTACTATATAATTAAATTTTATAATTTAGTCATATGAAATCATCAAATTTAATTTTACCAAACTTCACACAGAGCTACATTCATTACAAAATGTTCCTGTGTCTCAAAGGTTTATTTTCTCAGTCAGTTTATGAAGTGCAAATCACTTGATATGTTTATAACAAGTTAAATTTAGTTATTTACAAGTTCTCCCAGTTTTACATCATTCTAAAATCTATCTTTTGCAAAGTATGTCAGTTTATAGTACCAATAGGGCATTTGTATTCCCATGAATTCCATGAAGTTATCAGTTGACATTTATCTTTGGGTCACACTAGTCACAAAGAAATTATTCAAACAAACCCTATTTTAAACTCCAGTCAGCATTTTGCATTTCCATTTAATTTAAAAAGGATAAATTAAATCTTTGGAGTGGATCTTCATTTCCATACTAAAATCCTAGAAATTCTTAGAAAGTTCAACATTCACCATTCATGACAGACTGAAATATCCTCAAAACCTTTATATTTGGCATTGAGATTTGTTTTATGGTCACACAATTTTGTTTTCCACATTTGTTTGTCCATCGTCCATGTGGTGTGCCTGTTAATACACTTATGCTCTTGTTCATGGGTGTTGGCTACATGACAACTTGAGGGAGCTTACTTAGTTCTCTGCTTCAGTTATGTGGGTCCTGAGGGTGGAACTCAAATTGTCAGGGTTGGTAGCAAGCACCTTTGGATATCTCATCAATATGGCACCGTTATTTTTCATTACTTCAAATTCACGACTGAAGAACTTACTTTCTTCTTTAGTCTTTTGTGGGCTTTATTCAGAAATACATACATTATCCTATTAAATATTTTTAGATGTGTTACACACCCAAATATGCATTAATTTTTATGATAAAGTATGTTCAATAATGTTTCTGAAATGAAATATATCAATAGAAAGTACTGGTAACAAAAAATGGTTTCCTAGGAAAAATTTGAATCTTTTAATTTGTGGCTGCTTAGGATAAGTTTCCCAGAAGAGTAAAATACACTCAGAAAAGAACTGGACAGTTTGCATGAAGAATTTAGAGAAAAAGTATGGAGCCCACACATTTCTGTATGTGAAATGAAAGACCATACTATTTCTTACCTCTGCAATTAGAAAACCATTGTCAAGTTCAGATACAGGCAGCGTGAAAATGCACACAAAAGAAATGGCAGGAGAGCCACTTCAGTAAGCTTACTAAACTGATTAAGATGAACAATAGATGCTTCATTTGTACACAAAGATTTATCAGAGTCATAAGGACAGATCAAAATGAATGAATTACTTTTAATTAAAAACAGAAGGGGGAACTATTATCTCTGAAACTATTAGGAATATAGATTTTGGAAAACAGAGTGGACTGCAATAATTCCAAGACACATCACACAAATGTTACGAGAACTATATTCTAAGATATGGAACAAGCCCTTTGCTGAGATGGTTTGAGATTACAACAGTTATCACCGTCTTCAGCTATCTATCAGCATGAAGAAGGAGAGAGAAACTATTCATCTTTCAGAAGGCATGATTTATAAGTATCTAAATTTAGCCAAGGAAAGTGATTGATTACTAAGGGTGTCTCTAAGGGTTGATTCAAGAACACTGGAGAGTAATAAATGCTGACATTTTGTTTGGAAGCAGAGCCAGCCAAAGTATAATTAAATGCATTTTTTTGTAACCTGCTGAAAGATAGAACTAACATCAGCACTGAAGATATACCAATTGGAAAGAGGGACTCGCACACATGCCTGGAGTTTGATTCCTGGATATTACAAAGTGGCAGGAATAAATTCACTTCCTAGAGTTGACCTCAGACTTGCACCTTGTCTGTGAGTATGTGGGCTTGCAAGTGCACAAGATTCCCTCCCCCAATAAAATAGTTAATAATTTCTTATAACTGACATCACTTGTCCAGCAAGATATTATGATGTTACAAATTAACAATTAATTACTATAAGTCTGATTTTTTCTAAATTCAACTGTTTTACTTATATTAATCTTACTGTACTCTATCACTGTATATTGTAAGAATGCTTTAATTCAGTTCATAATTTTTGCATCATGGATAAATAATATAAGGGTTTTTTTTCACAAGAACTTTGACTTCAAACTTAAAGTGATTAGAGTTATTGACTTGGAATGATTTTGCTTTTCTCTGATTTTACCTGTGCAAAGTGTGCAAATAACTGTGGCCAAGATAACCTACAGCCATTTATGAAATGTCTAATATTCTACTTTCTGTCCCCTTTTAATGGCTCTTGACACACAGTTGTAGGTTCCCTTGTGAGGAGGTTGAGTGCACTTCTCTTTCTGACTTTGAGATTGGATTTGGTCAATGGCATATAGACGATTTTGTCAATATATGAGCTCTCAATCTAAAGCTTAAGTGGACTCAGATATATACTCCTTGTTCCCCTGTGCTCTGCAAATCCAATTTTTGAAAAAGCCTTATCTCAGTTGGCCTATAATCCATTAACACGAATCACCTTTGTCTTTTCATCATTCAGTTAAAGGGGAGGATCTAAAAAATTGATACAATTTTAGAAACTAAAGAAATTGAATATGTTCACATTAAAGTGTGTGTGTGTGTGTGTGTGTGAGTTTGCTACAGTGAGCATGTGGAGGTCAAAGTACAACATTCATGAGTGGACTTGCTCTTTCAACCATGTGGACCCAGGGGGCGGGGGAAACAACTCCCACTATCAGTCTTAACAGTGAGTATCCTTATGTTAGCCATCTCTATATCCTCAAAATTTAAAATAATCTAAACTCTTTTGAGGACTATTATGAGTATCATTCTTCACATCCTTACAAACAGAACTGTGAAACAGGTTTTTTTTTCTCTTGACAATTCAGTGAATAACTATCCAGCCTCTACAGAAATTTGATTTGGAATCTCCAGGCATTTTCAACATCTTTTGTGAATTCATTGTTCATATTTCTGCATTTTATTGTAATTATCAGCTTAACATAGGAACATCTCAGCTTCTTCCACAGACAACATGAGCTCTCTATATTTTCCTGAGTATGAAGATGTCACTGTCAGAGAGTTAATTGTTTCCACATGTAGAACCATGTAGTTGTAGTAAAGTTTATCAATTACTACTTTAGTTTCTTAAGAAAATAATAATGTATTATGACATCTGAAATATTTGTATATTTTCTTCCAAATTACATTTTTGTAGTTGTGTGTAATAAATGTGCACATGTATTGTCTTTCATTATTTTCTCTCCATGTCATGGGAGACTGACCCAACCTCATAGTCCATGAAAATGTAATATAATTTGGAAGCAGGCTTGAAGTCGTTAGTTAAATTCAAATAACGAGAGTAGCATAGACTGTAACTACAATACTGAACTCCAGTCGGATGAAAGGCATTTGGACAAGAAAGGTAGACATTGTAAGATGTGATGGAAAACCTATGGACTGAGATGAGGCATCTTTTATCGAGGAGTCCAGGGGTTAAGAGCTCTTATCAGAGAGAAACCAAAGAAAAGTTTGTACCCAGAGTTTGTGAAGAGACTGCGGTGACTTATGATTTGGACTTAAACAGTCTGCAAAACTATGAGAGAACCACTTTATGCTCTCAATATCCAGACTGTGGCATGTAATTTAGAGCAGCCCCAGGGAACAAATACAGCATTTAACAAACCAGAATGCATATGTATTATTTGGGCAAAGTGGACATTTTAAGTTTAATCTCTTTTAAATGACCACTTTTAGACAACAATACTTAATTTTGCTCATCTTCATAGAATATAGTTCTTCAACAATAGCACAACAATAGCACAATGTTTTGCTTTGTATACTTTTTAAAATGGTTTTATACTAAAAGCAATTATATGTAGTGCCTCAATTTCCTGTCTGTCTATGAGCTCCTGGTTAAAATATCAGTTTGGAGCACAATGCTACTCTGTATGAACTCTTGGGTTCGCTTATAGTATAGAAATAAAATTTCAATTAAATTGCAATTTATATGAGATAAAATGAAAACCTTTGTCATGTTCAAATGCCTCATCACCAAATCAGTTGCACAGCTACCTTATATGCATTTCCTATTCCATCTTTCTTACTCAGTGAACTTTAATATTATTTCATTGAATCAGTATATATCTTGAAAGACGTATCCTTATTTTACTTACATATACTTTGGATACTATTAATTTTTATTCTCACATTATAATTTGAAATGTAAATTGCTATTCGAGAAATAGTAATTTGATACATATTCATATGAAACATATACATACATGTGTCTGTGTGTGTGCATATGTATATGAAGTTTATTAGCTTGGAAAATGTATCTTCAATTATTGGCATTCATTCCAGTTCTACATCTGAACTGTGAATTTATTGTCAAATTAGATGGTTCTTTCATGCTCATTTTCTTTGTGGATTGGTAACTGATTGTTTAATTTCTTAAAGAGTGGAGCATCATCATCTACTTTTTACCCCTGTCTCTGTTATTCATTGTTGTTCTGGATAGTATAACAAATTGAAATTTGTACTTAAAAGGAATATTTTTTAGATTATAATATGAAATCTGGCATTTGCTGCAGGCTTTTTAAAAACAATCCTCTACAAGATAAATTCCTTTCCATTTTTACTTCTCTGAAAGCTTTAAAAATATCTTAATCTGTTTCTAATATAAATTATTTCTTTTGCTCAATTATAATGATCACATCATTAGTCATTTTGTTTCAAATTGCATCATAACTTGTTTAACACATTGAATTAGATTTTAGATATATCAGTGAGGCATGCTCTGCCTATTTCTAAGTGGAATTTACTGTGAATTTCTTTTACATACTTCTATGTCCATTTCAGCCAACAATAAGGAAAACCCAGTCTTCCTTCAATTTCTTCTCTGATCACAGAAGTCAAATCTACAGCTCTAACCATTTGCAGAATCACTGAGATAAAAACTTATTAATTGCTACTTACTAATAATTATATCTCTTTTTGGTACTGGCCATCTACATTTCAAAGTTTAGTTAAAGATTATTTGACTACTTTAAAATATTTTCTAAATTCTATAATGTGTTAATCACTATTCAGGATAATACTTGAATCTATAGATCATGTAATGGGTGATTTTTATTGCTCATATTTTTATCCTTCAGCACATTTATTGCTGGAAACTGCCAAGTCTGATTACTGAGTTTAAAACTCAAACCAAAATTATTATTTTCTAGGACACAGCACATCCAATTATAGCCTCCTGCTCCTCCTTCTAATGACTCACATATTGAAGGGTGGTAATTGGTTCACAAGTTCTCTAACCTAATCTGTAGGTGTTTCCATTGATGAACCCATAATTTGGTACAATTCTTGGATGAGGTATAATTTTCCAGAAGTTTTGCCCAGTTGGAGTGAGTGAATCTCTTAGAGCATATTCTTGTGGGGTTGCAATTTGTAGATCTTTTTTTTTTTATCTTCCTGTTTTGTAACCACTGGGTGATAAATAGCTTCCCTCATGCCTTCTGGTGTGGTGTTGGAAAAATGGAGCAACTTGACGATGGACCGAAACTTCTGAAACTCTGATTACAAAATCAGTCGCTCAACCTTTATAGTTTTTAGATCAGGTGTTTTATCATAGTGACATAAATGACTAATACAGAACATGGCCACATGGTCCAGAAGCATTTGGAACAGCCTTGAGAGAAACATTAAGAGACATTTGAAAAACCAGGACCTGCAAAGCTCAGACAGTTATTAGAGGCACTAAGCTGTCGATTCATTAGGGGTCTCAGAAAGCTGATACATCAATAACAGTGCAGAGTAAAGCTGGTGCTCATGAGATTTCAGGTGTAAGTGAGCACTCCGCTGGAGATTCCACTAGGGGATACTCATAGTTTGCTTTGACAAAGAATTTATCTATATGTTGTCACTACTCTAAGACTTTGTAGGAAGTAAAGATCAAAGGTGACAGCTTATTTAATCTTGTGGAAGAAATTTCAAGGAAGTATAGTCTATAGTCTGTGGCATAAGCATCACTGCCTGGTGTTAGGCAGATTCACAGTGAAAACTCCAGATCAATAATACAAACAGACAAAAAAATAAATAAAGCAAAAGAGTTGAAAAAGTTTTAGCCTTTATAGAAATGAAGCATACTCAAACTAAAAATTAAGTTCAGGGAAATATTGTATAGCAGAAGAAATAAATCCCTCTTGCCCCCTAAGAAACAAAGTTTTATATTCGAAAAGGAAAGATATCTCCAGCACATTTCCAGAATTAGTTCATGACACTAATTCATTTCGAAGGACTTGTACTGAGAACAGATCTCTGTGGTGTCCTGCTCATACATAGTCTACATGGATGGGATTCCTTTATCTGGTCACTTAGGCTCATACAAGCTCAAACCTAGGCTTTGCTTTAGGTCTCAGGGAAGAATTTAAACTTGGTGTTTTGAGAACTGTTGACTCTTCTAGCATACTTGGAGATGAACTAAATAATTTTTTTTATTAAAAATGAGCATGAATGTTTGGGGTTCCAGGAAGGATGATAAAATTTGAATCTAGAAATGTTCCCAGAATGCTCATGTGTTGAAGGCTTGGTTGCTAATTGAGGGGATTCTGATACGTCATTAGACCATGAAGAGTATGTCTTCCATAACGAATTAGTAAATTAAGGGATTCCTTGACTAGTTGAATATTTATTAGGAGATGGCTCATTGTCAAAGGACGTTGGTCCCTATGGTGTACCTTAAAGGGGCTGTCTTGTCCATTGTATTTTCTGTCCCTAGGAGTAAGTCAGCTTTGAACTACCTAGCAGGCATTCTAACTACTGAGTTGATTATCTCGCACTGTCCTTAGTCTTAAGATATTTCTTTGCATTTGTTATTCAGTTCAGTGTATTACTCAGTAGCAATGCCAAATGAATTTTAACTTATCTTTTGAGCATTCAAGTTGGTTACATGCATATTTAACTACGCAATCTTTTTATACAGTTTTCTTCAAATTTAATTTTTTGTTTACCAGCTCTAAGAATTTTGATTTATTGAATCTGTAATTTGGTATATTTAAATATAATTACTTTTATAATCCTTTTAGATTATTTTTAATTTAAATTATTAATTTAATTTAAGAAGTATCATAACTTCTTAAATTGGTAATCTTAGCACTTTAAAGAAACTGGGATTTGTTCAACAGATTGGCTAAATTTTGAATTTTAAAATCTTTGCTTCATCTTAAAGCTTCTGATTTACTTTATTTAGTTCTTGAAACTTATCCGAGATTCATGTCACTGATGGGTAAACCCATTTGTTAGCTTTCTTTACTTTAAATTCTTTCTAATTGGTGACCCAGGATAAGCAGCACTCTGGAGGTAATATATATGTTAATTTTTCATGGACTGAGTTGTTAGACCATGCAGATTGCATGCAAGCATGCAAGCTTTTAGTTTTCTCTGAAAGACTGAGCTTCAGTGGAACTCACAGAGAGCGAATGATTATGTGCCTAGTGATAGTCCTGAATGTGTGGATGGATTTCATTAGGATCCAAGTTTATGGTGATATTTCATAGTTCTAATTTATCATTAAAGTAATAACTTATCCAAAAGTTTGGCTGTCTCTTACTATTCTTTATCTAATAATCAAAATCTAGTGACATAAATTTTAAATACTATCTCTTGACTCCAACCCAGTAATAGGGGCATCAGTGGTCATGATCCCAGTACTATTTGTCTATTATTTTAACATTTTAATTTTAATATCGGCATTTCTGTAGGTAATAGAATTTGTGTTCTAACCTATTCTATTTCATAATCAATTCAAAGAAAATAACTCTGCAGAACAATGCCCAGCTTAGTTATAAAAATATAGTAAAAACAACTGTTATCCTTAAAATTTCATGTCAATTTTATTTAATACAAAAATAAGAAAATTTTTGCCCAATTTGTATATTGTGATAGAAATATACAGCATTGAAAATACCTGTCTTTTCCCCTAACTTTGTTCTCTTTATTGTCTTGCTATTCAAATATTTTTTTTTGTTTATAGGACTCATCACATGCAATAACACTATATAATTTGCTCAAACACAGCAAAACCAAGTTTTATTAATCTTGTATCTTATTTCGTATAAAAGGTGAGTTTTATGAGAGTAGTGACCTTAAGTGTATTTTTGTTGTAACAAGGACCCTTGAGTGTTATCTGTATGCATTTGGAGAAAAGTAAATGCTTCAATATATATTTCAAGTCATACATAAAATATATGTTTAATAGACATTTTAAGTTGTTCAAAGAAATAAGATTTTAAAGGTTTATACTGATTACTAAAGAATGCCATTTTTTATATTTGTATTTCACATTTTTAATCAGATAAAACTTAGCTATCCTCTTGAGAAGAAATTTGCTTTAGACATTGAAAAAAATTGTTACATTGATGGTATGAAGATATTTAGATGTGTGGTTGATATATTGTGTACCTTAATAAACTTATCAGGTAGTCAGAGAACAGAACAGCCACCAGGTTAGACATAGAGGCCAGAGAGTGGTGGCACACATGCCTTTATTCCTGTCACTTGGGAGGCAGCGATCTGTCTGGATCTCTGTGAGTTCAAGGCCACACTGGGAACAGAGCCAGGCATGGTGGCATGCACCTTTAATCCCAGCACTTGTTATCTCATGTGTTTGCTTGAGAAGGACACATGACTTTAATCCCAGGAAGTGATGTCAGGATGCAGAAAGGTATATAAGGATTGAGGACCAGGAACTAGAGTCTTTTAAGAAATTCAGCTGAGATCCCTTCCTGGTAAGTACTGAAGAGGCTTTCAGTCTGAGGAAACAGAATCAGCTGAGGAGTTGATGAGGTGAGGTTGGCTGTGGCTTGTTCTGTTTCTCTGATCTTTCAGAATTTGCCCCAATATCTGGCTCCAGGTTTTTTATTAATAAGACCTGCGTTACATAGATTTGTTCATCTTTCCTCACCATGTGAAACCCAGGACTTTAATCATCACTTGAGCCCAGGATCTGGACCTGTATCATCACACTATCTCATGATCCTAGACTCCAATCACCATGGCAGCCTAGGATTCCTAGAATATTGTCAGTATTCTTACCATCACATCCGTTCTGTATGCTAAGAAGAAAATGAATGGCAGAAGAAGTGAGTCAATGTTTTCCTCTAGTTCAGTCAGGCATTTTTAAAGAGTATTCCAGAAGGCCTACTGATGTATTTTTCACAGTACTCTTGTTAGCTGTAGCTAGCTTTTTAATGAAAGAGGCATGCACTGAATTACACCTACTGCTGATACGGTAACTTTTCTGCATCACACCAATTTTAGTCCATCATGGCAGGAGAGACATCATAGAGAACAGTGGCTCACACCATGGTGGCCTACAAGCTGAGACGAAAGAATCCATGGATACAGGGGATGATTTCAATGAAATAAAGACCATCTATAAGGAGGCCACAGCCAATGTCATGCTAAATGAAAAATAACTCAGATCATTTCTACTAAAATCAGATAACGTTTTCAACATTCATTGGAACCATGCCTCTGGCTCTGAACTCTGTTATAGGTAGTGCTGCGGTGTTAATATTGATTATCCACTTGACAGGATCAAGAGTCACATTTGAGACAAACCTTTGGGAAGTTGCTGAAGAATTTTTTATATTGAATAGGGGTGGGCTGACCCACCTCAACTCCCAGAATGAATGAAATGTGCAATTAAAAAAAACAAAAAACAGTTTTAACATGGCTCTGATAAAACAAACTAAATATAAATAAAAATCAGAGTAGTTTCAGTGCTCAAAAAAAAAAAAAGATTTTGTTCCATAGCTCAAACAAAATAAGCTAGAAGTCTTTACAAGGAAACTCTCTTCAGTGTCAGGGTCCAGTGGTCTAGACTTGAGCCTGGCCATCTTGTTTCTCCATCTCAGGAACACACTTCTGTTCTAGAGAAAGAAGAGTCACTGAAGAGTTGAACTTCTTACCCCCTACAAATGGGTCATTTCTTCACCCATCAGCTGGTGGGCATATAGGCCAGTTCCATAGTTTAGCAACTCTGCACAGTGATATCATAGACATGGATATTCCATTCAAAAATAAGAGAATGAACTTGGATGTCCCAATACAAAGTGACCCTAATTCAACTTTACTAACTCATACAACAATATTAAGTGATAAGCATGACCAATACAGAGCCTTCTGGAACCCCCATTATATATTCCAATGGACAGCTGATTCTTAGGAATTGAAGGAAATACTGGATATTAGATAATAGTGTAGGAAAATATAGACTACTGCTGTATGTTGCCTGTTACAACAAGAACACATGGTTGTATAAAGACTCCACCCTTCTAAATTAAAAGAAACAAAACACAAATGAGAAATTAACCAGAATTAGTGGCAAATCTAAACCCATGTAGCCAGGGTTGCTTAACAAGACTTCTTCTAGTTGCTTTTCAACTAAAGTAGGGCTGGGAGTTCAGGCCAAGGCCCAGAAGCTTTCAATCTGGAAAGGAAAAGACTGGGAAGAGACCTCACAGGGAATACCAGAAACAGGCCTTTGGCAACAATCAGTGCTATGAGCAGGATTATTTAACTAAGGAAGCAATGGTCTAACCTTCCAATGTCTGGGATAAACTCCAGCATAAAGTTCAGAGAAATATTCTCACCTTTTACCAGCAAGAAATTTCCATCTTCTTAACTAAACACTGAAAATACAGGAAGGCTCCTTAGTGTAAAGGTTTCCACATGAATAATTCGAACAAACTTTGCCTCCAGAACCTTTTGTTTTTTGCTTGATTTGTTTTTGGTTTTTGGATGAGGATTTTCTCCATCTTAACTTCTGTTGATGTAGGAGTTCAGGATCCAGGATAGTATAAGAAACTCTACTACTTTTCTTTCATCTTGTTTTAATTTTGAAGCAAGGAAAGTAATAAATTGCTTCAATAAGTTATTTCAACTAGTTGTTGAGTCTTCAGGAAAAGTGATGGTAGAGTATATGAGCTCAACTTGGGAACTCTGCAACAGTGAAATATGGGTCTATTTTCCACCGTTTCACAAAATGTTCTCTTCTAACTTCTGTTTGTAATTAGTTACTTTGGAAAGAGCTAAAGAGATGTGTTACAGTTTCTTTGAATTATCAGCATATATTTAAGATAAATTGCATCTCCTGAAGAAATTGTGCACTCAAGGGAACTATTTGTCTTCTGCAAACAGCCTTTTTATTTGAGTTGTAGAGTTGAGGTTAGGTTTCAGGTATGGGCTGAAATTAGTGTGGTTTAGACACTTGAACATATGCTATCATAACACTAGGTTCTCATCCCTTGATTGCTAAAGACCAAAAAAAAAATGCATTCCAGTTACAAATAGCTGGAAATCACATCCATATAAATGTTATAGCAATAGATTCAGTGTAACAAAGTGAATAGCTAAGGGGAATCTCAGGAAACTTTAAGATAATTTTAAGACCTTCTATAGACAGCATTGCAGACTAATTATATAGATGTGAGTTTTAGAAATATTAATTAATATTAATGTTCAGAACAGCAACATACATATTATATCAAAAAGACCCAATATTTTTTAATTCACAGCTTCAAGATAGTATATCTTCTCTTTAAAGGAAAATGAGGTTTAGAGATTAAAGTCAATTAATCATCTTACTTACTTTTTGATACACAAGAATATTTTGTAGATTTTATTTTCTAGATTGAAAATATATAATTTGTCTTATATTTCTGTATTATTTGTGTTATAATAAACACGTTACAAATTTAAAAATAAAAAACCTGTTTGTTTCATTATTAGGATGACAAAATCATACAGATCTGACTAGGTCATATATAAAAGTAAGTGCAAGTATTTCTTACATTTATATATTCTCTAATATATTCAGAATAACTCCAAATATCAAAGTGACTGCTTGGAATTATTAGTTAAAATTTCAATCAGTTTAATACTATTTTAAGAAAATACTTTCTTAATTCACAAAGATATTTGCTATATAGAGTTCATGACTTAAAATAGCTTGTATGTATATGGTCAAATATAAATGAAAATTACTAATAATAACTTTATTTATAATACTCTCAGAAAATAAAAATGTAAAATCCCTTTCAGGAAACACAGTGTGTGTCCCATGTGTCTATGGGATTTTGGAATCTCCAGCAAATGCCTGAAAATAACTGACAAATATAACCTCTAGCACACTGAGTTTTCTGTACATATGTTCATGTCTATGTACAGTTTGATCTATTATAAAAAGCAAGAAAAATTATATAAATATATCCAAGAGGTCACATGGAAGAAATAAACAATATAGGAAAATAGATCCAAGAAAAACCTCACAAAAGTCAACGAAGCAATAGGAATATTAATATACATCTTTTGAATATAACTCTGAATATTAATGGTCTCAAATCTCTAATAAAAAGAGACAAATTAATACATTGGATTCTAAAACAGGATCCATCATTTTGCTGCCTCCAAGAAAAACACATCACCATCCATGATAGACACCAACTGAGGCTACAAGATTTGAAAGAGTTATTCTAAGTTCAAGGAACTAAGAAATGACAAGGCACAGCTGTTCTAATATTTGACAAAACAGACTTCAAAACAAAACTAACCAGAGTGATAAAGAGGGGCAATTCATGTTGATTAATAAAAAATCCACCAAAAGGACATTACAAATCTAACTTATTCACACCAAGTGCAAGTGACACCCAGTTTCATAAAATAGTTATATCTGAAAACAGAGATTGACCCCAATACAAAGTTTACGAATGAGTTCAATACTCCACATTGCCAAGAGAGAAGCCATTGTAAAAATAATAATCAACCTGATAAGTATAGAGCTACTGTGTTGAAAGTAGGAGGCTGGTAAACACAGGGTGAAAATACTGAAGAAAGCTGTGACTCACATCAAGGATAGCTCAGAAACCAATCTGTAATGTATTAGCATACTAATTAGAAGAGTGTGTAATGCCAAAGTTAGGCTTTATTTAGATCTGAATTTCCCATTTAAAAAGTTTAGAACATAATAGAATATGTGAAACCGAAACTATGGAACACAATACTACTGGTAAGAAACCATAATATGCCTTAATAAGATCCTAAGAAAAGCAATATTGGTCTTCATACACTGTACATTGGTGTGTTGAAAAATTCATGTGTGCTGATGTAGAAAGGTAAGGCAGCCCCTTAGCTCAGCCAAAACATCTTTACAGTAGAAATGAAAATCTCATCTTTTTGTTTAATCTGATTTAAAAATATAACCTTGACTGTAATTTTAGTAGACCATCAAACCTGTGAAAAAATAATGAGTGTTCAGGATCCAGTCTACTTTGTATATATGCAGGTAACTCTCATTGAAAATAGTTGTGCTCTTCTTCAATAGAAGTTCACTGATGCCAGGCAGTGGTGGCACACGCCTTTAATCCTAGCACTCAGGAGGCAGAGGTAGGAAGATCTCTGTGAGTTTGAGGTCAGCCTGATCTCCAAAGCAAGTTCCACGAAAGGCACAAAGCTACACAGAGAAACCCTGTCTTGAAAAACCAAAAGAAAAAAAAGAAGTTCACTGATTTTGATGGGGTTTATAATTGCATTAAAGTTAGATTTTTCAGCAAATCAATTTTTCTAATATTTAAAGACTTTTTACTTATCTTCTACATTATTTAAATTTTGTGTTTGTTAAACTGTGTTTTCATTAAATCAAAGCACTTAAATGAGTCCCATAAAAATAACTTAATGCTTCAAGTTTCTAATGCAAAAATCTGTTATACACCCTGGTAATAAATCTTTATTTCTTTCTATCTTTCTGGGTTTTGTTTGTTTGTTGAGTTACTACTAATGTCTATTTCATTATTTTTGACTGAAATTTATTTTTTAACTTTGTTCCAAGGAGACTTGAAAGAGTAAAGAAACATGCTCCAAAATACCTTATACCCTGTCCACTTTCATACAAAAATTTTCTTAGATGCCATTGCTGTGTGTCTAAAGATGATATAGATCTATCTACTGATCAAGCTCTAAAAATATTAATATCAAAGAAGGTAACTAGACAGGCTGAATACAGAAATAATGAGTAGAAATGTATGGTGAACTTATATCAGGTGTTGGTCTACAAAATGTCCACATACATTTCATTCAGAACAACACTTAAAGTTTGGGGTTGTAGCTCAGTGATAGAGTATTTCCTGAGCATGACTGGGGCTCTGGGTTAAACTCCCAGCAGCTCACTGCCTTCCAAACAAAACAGAACAAAATTCAAACACACTTTTCTGTGTGGACCTTAACTATGCACGCTATAGATTTTGTTAACAGTGCCCAGAAATACTCTACAGGGCACAATCAGCACATTAACTCTGCAGAGGCATCAGTTGATGGACCAAGTCTAAAAGAGGGAGTGCTCCCTTGTTTCAGGACTCCTCTTTATTTTTTTTAATAACATGTCATTTCTAAGCATGGATATTCTTCAAAACTAGCTTATGTAAATCCATGGATTAATTTTGTGAATAATATCTACTTCCTCATTCTAGTGAATTTTTTTTTAGCTTTTTTTTTTTTTTTTGTTGTTGTTGTTGTTGTTTTCGAGACAGGGTTTCTCTGTGTAGCTTTGCGCCTTTCCTGGATCTCGCTCTGTAGACCAGGCTGGCCTTGAACTCACAAAGATCCGCCTGCCTCTGCCTCCTGAGTGCTGGGATTATAGGCGTGTGCCACCACCGCCCCGCACACTAGTGAATTTTAAATGATCATAGTTGGCTTAAAATAGTCTTACTACAAAACCCAATTCCTAGTTTAAAAGTAATGAATTCTTCGGTAAAGTAATGTATCTAATAAAACTACATATCATTCATAAACTTTTCAAGTCAATGTTTTGTTAAGAACTGTAATTATAATAATATTTTTAATTTTGTATATCGAGATAAAGCAATGAGAAGTGTTATGTTGTGAAATACTTTGCTAAGTCTAAACCACCAAAAATAATTTGAAGATCTCTTGTCAAATCAAGATTCCAAATATACTAAGTCATTGTTTAATTCCCATGTTATATTATTATAAAAATTTTCTCAGCCAAATGTGGTACTATTGCGTCCATGACAAACTCTAAACTTCCAACCGCATTGCTGTTTTTAACATAATGATGACTAATTTAAAGGAAACACTAGAGTATGAAAAATAAATTATGCAGGTTGGTAAGGTTACATTGCTACTAAACATTAATCTACATAAAATGAAGTACAATTATTATGATATTATTAAAGTAATATTACATTAATGTTGGTTACAATGAAAACAAGACGGTATTGTAACACTAAATAAATATATTATAAAATGAGGATACATTTTTTTTAAATTTTCATTTTATAAAGATAATATATAATTTCATTAATCCATAGGGAAATTAATACAAAATACATCAACCATATTCACTGATAACCCCTCCCCCAACTCTTCCCAGAACAAGCACCTCTTTCCCATTTCTTGCCATCTTCTAAAATATCTCTTTGTTTATAGAAGACAGTACCTCACAGCAGTACTCTAGCTCCTACAGTTTTTTTAACCTCTCTTCCAGGGTGTTTCCTGAACCTTAAATGTGGGTGTTCTGTATCCAATGTATTCATTAGCTAAGTGTGGGTACCCTATGGTTAATGATTCTATGCGTTTTTACCCGTTATATCATTCTGCAGTGGTCTCAATCTACCACATGAAGAAACTTCTTCTTGAGGGATGAGAGCTATACTTTGAATCTCATTTTTGATCTTTATGAGATGTCAGAAGAAGTACAACTTTCTGACTCTTGTTACTTATGATGTGGTCTTAGTTGCTAATCACAGTTGTTTGTCCATCATACTCCTTGGAAATTCAAAGGAAGTCATGAAAAGTATATATGCAGGACCATCTAACTATAGTCATCATCTTCCCATGCCTTCTATTCTGTTCTAGATTTGTCCAGCTTACAAATTCCCCCTTGATATCAGAAGGTAAAATATGTTCTCATTATGCTTTTAGTTCAGCTTTTACATAGCATTTTACCACAGCACTTCATATATATACATACATATAAATAGATAGATAGATATATGATAGATAGATAGATAGATATTAGCGTCATAACCTTTGCAAGGTTTTTAAAGTCATAAAGTGTTGTCAAGTTTTTCTGATAAAAACAGTGATTTAAAGAAATCAAGCAGATCTCTCAGATTCACACAGCTACTAAAAGGTCTTGAATACCAAAAACCTTGCGCTCCTTCTATTTCATAGAGATCAGATTTATCCATATCCTAATCAATCTGATTGCATTATCATTATTATTTAACATTAACAATATTAATAATTTTATTATTATGGTGTGTCTGTATATATGACACAATATGCTCATAATGTTACATTCCAAGTTTTTAGGTGGGTTCCAGGGAGGCAACTCAGGTCTCCATGATTGTTTGGCAAGTGTTATTTCCATCCATGTGTGCTGTGGGATGATCTGTATGTCCTGTGGGAGCCCTTCTTGGGTTCTTTGTGGCATTACCCAGCAGGTCCGTATAGAGGATGATTAGGACCATGGGCCTGAGTGCAGGTGTTTGAGATGGTCTGCACTTGGCTGTGCTTGGGGGATGGTCTGTATGTCAAGTTGTTCTGATTGATCAATAAATAAAACCTGATCGGCTGTGGCTAGGCAGGAAGGATAGGCGGGACTAACAGAGAGGAGAAATAAAAGGACAGGAAGGCAGAAGGACTGGCTGCCAGATGCCGCCAGCACAAGAAGCATGTGAAGATGCTGGTAAGCCACGAGCCACGTGGCAAGGTATAGATTTATAGAAATGGGTTACTTTAAGATATAAGAACAGTTAACAAGAAGCCTGCCACAGCCATACAGTTTGTATGCAATGTAAGTCTCTGTGTTTACTTGGTTGGGTCTGAGCGGCTGTGGGACTGGTGGGTGACAGAGGTTTGTCCTGACTGTGGGCAAGGCAGGAAAACTCTAGCTACACATGTGCACCACCTTCTATTGTTTAAATACAGTAGGGAAACTCTTTTCCTCTGAAAATGTGTATGCAGAAGATACTTGTACTGCTCATTCTTAAGCACAAATAATCCAATTACACATACCGCTTCCTTTGAGAGCAGAGAGCAGAGATGAGCCTTGTTCACAGGAATCATTGATGTTCTTTGTGTCACTGATGCAGAATTGTCCTTCGAGCATGGCATTTGAAAGTCACATAGAGGTTAGAGTCCTGATTGCACACAGAATAGAGTTCTACTACCTACAAATAACAATATTTATTTTTAAGCCACTAATATGCAAGGGTTATTTTATGCTGCAGCAAAAACTATCAAGTTCAGTGATTTTATATACAATAAAAATAAAAGTTTTATGTATTTTGGTTATTGTTGAATATATTCCTTAGAGAACAGTGGTGACAACATTAATTGTCAAGACAATTTGGAGGGTAAGAACTTTAAACAACTCAATACTTTTATTGATGTGTACATATTTCATGTGTATATTCTCATGGATGTGGGCATGTGCAAATACTTAACTAAAGGCAGAATAACATAAACATTCATTGCAGTTCAAGTGCTATCCTGTGTAGGCTTTCTGTTTTTGTTTTCCTTACCTTTTATCAAAGTTTAAAATATGTGGTACTCTTTTGTTAAATGTAGTCAGTAAAATGCAATTATTTATCTAGGTGAATCTGGAGTTTCACACCCATTGAACATCACAAAAAAGAAATAGTTACTAACATCAGTACCAGAATCTATTACTAATTTAAAATCAAAGCCTATCAGCCAGAGACTAGGTAGTATTGAAATTTTGATAATAAAGTTATGTCTCTAGTCTGACTGAACTTATTTACATCAAAGAATCAGAATGACGGCATTATCATTGTGTGATATTTTGATTGTATCCTGACAAATAAAGCTTGCTTGGAGTCAGACGGTGGAGCTAGCCACTATCTGACCAAAATTAACCATAGAGGTTTGGCAGATTGTAGACAGAGAGGAGACAGGAAGTAGTAAGGTGGGGCTGAGAGAGGATCTGGGCCCTTTTTGAGAAAGGAAGAAAAGAGGTAAGAAGTCACTAGTGGCTGCTCCCCTGCTTCTTTGATCTTTCTGGTTCTTACCTTGATATCTGACTCCTGTTGTTTTTTATTGATTAAGAATAATTAGTGAAGGCTTCTCATTCTGATTTGTGGGATGTGATGTCTCTGTTGTTTATCTACTCTGCAGTTTGTATATTTCTAGGATACAGACACAGCAAATAAATGAAAGTGTATTACATATATGAAGTCTGATCCAGGTTTGGTGCCCATAATCAAGCCTCATAAGCCCTCTTTAAAACTCTGGTTTTCATACCATTGCTCTTGGGGTTACACGAAGCCCTGTGCTGGCTAGTTTTCACCAATTTGTCATTAAGTAGAGTGAATTGGAAAGAAGGAACCCCAATTGAGGAATTGGCTTCATCAGATTAGCATATGGGCATGTATGGGGGTATTTTCTTGATGAATGATTGATATAGAAGGGCCTAGGCCACTGTGGGCAGGTGGTCCTGGGCAGTATAGGAAAACAGGCTGAGCAAGTCATGAAAAGCAAGCCAGTAAGCAGCATTCCTCAATGATTTCTACTTCTGCTAGACTTCCTTCAATGATTTACTGTGATCTGGACCTGTAAACCAAAAATACCCTTCCCCTGCTCCAGCCCCCCTATATATAAAAGCCTATGTGTAGAAACAATGAGTCACGTTCTCTTAAAAACCACTCTTTTCAACATATGTAATGGAGGGTAAAGCCTTCTATTTCCATGAAGAGAAATGTTTTCTTTAATTCCCCATATAGATAAAATTTGCTTCCCTTTTAAGTGGTGTGTGAGTAAGCAAATGATCATTAATTTATGCTTCCATTGGGAAACTTATGAAATTATAACAATAAAATGAAAAATATTTGGGACTAGTCTGTATCTTCATGAGGGACTGTGGCTCTATTTAATGCTATAATCATATTTCATGTGACACATATTACTTGAAGAAAAATTTGCTTAGCAATTCTCCACTATTTCAGATTAAATACATTAAGATATAACAGAAAATAAAAAGTAATGCAGTTTGTAATTAAAATACTACATATTGAGGTAAAGCTATCAAGGACTAATTCTTAAATTAATTTGGAATCATATAAATGCACACAAATAAATATTCACAGATTTTGTTATTTTCAAACACATGCTCATTCTAAACATTTGAACATGAAATTCATTTTTTTTCCAGAAATAATAAAAAGGAAATCACTGTGGTACATCTATAAATGGCGTGCATATACTCAACTGACAAGTTTAAATACAGAAATCTTTTTTATTATAATTTTTACCGTATGAAATAAATGATCTGAGTCAAAACTTCCTGCTTGTGCTATTTTTCTGACTAAAGATATTTTCTATGGCATTTCTGTATATATTGTTTGGAAATTTAAAATGTGTGGAAGTTATTTAAAGTCTGGGCATTTACATATTAGTTTTATATAACCATAGTAATTTTTACCTTAAGTTTTTAATTTTTATCCCAGAATCTTTCTCTAAAATTAATTCTACAGAGCTCTTTGGAGAATAGGATTTGGCACAGAGATAAAGCAAGGACTTAGCATCTGCAGTGCTGTGTGCTTAATCCCCAACACTTCAAAACACACCAAAACCAAAACAAAACAGTAACAAAAATACTACTTAGAAACCCTTCTACTGAATTAAGGATCTGAAACAAGATACAATAATACTGAAAAACACTCAGTCCAAACTTCTCACTGTACATTTACATAAAGGATTAATGTTTGACTAGGATGTATGGTGCCCTGACAATCCAAATCTGAGGAAGAAGAGTGAGACAGAAAGAGAAACAGAGACAGAGGAGAGACAGAAAGAAACTATAGGGAAAGAAAAATGAATACAAATGAAGTTACTAAGTATATAAATTTAACATTAACAAAGGAAGGTACTGAAATCAAAGGATGAATGACTTTCATAAAAAGAGAAAAAAATACTTAATCACTGTTAATGAGTTTTATGTAACATTTATCTAGAAAGTCCTTGTTTTGTCAATTTTTTTATATAATAAGAATTAATTAGTATTGGTAAAATTAAGTACAGCTGTATAGCACACATCATTAGTTTTTCTGAAACTTGTATTTGGTTGCTTCTGTAAATTTTCTTTCTGGGTTAGTGAGAATAAGTAAGCTAAAAAGAACATAATTATTCGAATTTAATAACTATGGCATATTTCAAATATTGCCTCATCACTTATCTAAAGTATATGACAAATGATTAAGACTATTAGTTTCAATATGTGAAATGGGATCTCAGTTTTAGGATGTACTGTGTCAACAAATTTTTGAGAGTTCTAACTTTTCTAAGAAAAAGCCTCTCATTAAAACTGTTTATTAGACTCTTAGTTTTAGAGGAACCTCTATGAGCTCTAGGATGGGATCGTTATTTAAGAAATGAACATTCACAGGCATAGTCATTAACTATACTTGAAAGTGTTTTTGAAATTCAAAACCCTTTCTGCACCTTATTCTCTTTGCATATTTTGCAGATGAAGAGAAATTAGAGACTGTAAGCAGACACTGAAATAAAATTATTTCACATTTGACACATATTGCCTGGCAACATCCCCACAGAGACGTCAGCCTCATGTCCATCCCAGAGTAACCAATACTCCCCTAGAGCTGTGCACTTCCAAAGACCAAATGAACTAATGTTTTTTTTTTTTCTTTTTCTCCCAAGGGTGACTATGAAGTTGTACTTCAGTCTCAACAATAGATGGTATCATGATATAAAAAATAAACAGAAATAATCATAAAACATATATTTAATGTCTGACAAACACTTGAATGTGGACAGATATCTTAAAATACCCATAAACAGCTAGAGGAAATGATACAATTAAAATTGAACTCAGTAATTCTATTTTAAAAGAAACCATTACCAACAAACAAAGTCATTTCTAAGTGCCTATATTCTATAAATTTAGACTTTGGCTCTTATTTTATTTTTGATCATCACACTTTCAGAAGATTTTATTCTAAATATTGATGAGGCATCATTGATATAATAGCAGTGAGATCTTCTGAATCTCCAATCCCAGCCATTGGTAGTCACCAAACTTTATCTGCTTCAGTGATCTGTTACACATGTTCTCATACCCACTAAAATAACTATTGCCATAAAAACAAATGATATCAAATGCTAGTGAGAAGCTAGAGAGAAAAGAATACTTGTACGCTGCTTGTAAGCAAATCCCTACCAAAAGTTAAGTATTATATAAAACAGCATTGCAGCCTCACAAAATAAACATAGTACTAGCATTATAAATATCCAGCAAGATAACTCTTGAGTATGTATATGAAGAGGAGAAAGTCAGTATCTCAAAGACCTTGGAAATGCTTATATTTGTTGCAGCCTAATTCACACTAGCCAAGATGAGTGTGAAAATAGATACCCGTAAATAAAGGAACTGATGAAATAATTTAATAGATACATTAATACATGTATGACATATTAATATACATATATTATTTTGTTGTGGAATATTATTTTAACTAGGCAAAGATATGTTATATTTGTTTACGCTGCAGAATATTACTTTAACTGTGTAAAGGTGTGTTACTTATGTTTATGCTGCATTTGTTTAATGGTGTAAGGATGTTTGTTTAATTGTGTAAAGATATGTTGCATCTGTTTCATCTTGCCTGCCTAAGGTCCCTGATTGGTCTAACAAAAAGCTAAACCGCCAGTAGCTAGTCAGGAGAGGGATAGCCAGAGCTGCTGGATCAGAGAGAATAAATAGGAGAAAAGAAAGAGAGATGAGGAAGAAGAATGAGAGGAGGAGGAGGAGAGAACAAGGGAGATGCCCAGGACTAGAAGCCAGGCACATGTCAGCAGACAGAAGAAGCAGTGAAAGTAGGATATACAGAAAGAAAGTAAAAATCCCTGAGGAAAAATGTAGATAAACAGGTTAACATAAGTTATAAGAACTAGCCAGAAATGAGCCTAAGCTAGGAAAAACAATCAAAACTAATAAAAAGTCTCTGTGACATGATTTGGGAGCTTGCTTGTGCCCCCCCCCATAAAAGCCTAGTACATTATTTTATGTATATGTGTATATAGTATAATTGTGTATATAATATACATATATCAATAGGTAGTATACGTTGTATTAATTGGTGTTCACTGGGGCAATGGCACACCTGGGTTGGTGGTCATGGATGCTGTCAGGAAGAAGGTTATATGCCATGAGAGCAAGTCAATAAGCAGCACTCCACTGTAGCCTTTTCATCAGCTCCTACCTTCAGGTTTCTGCCCTGACATCCTTCAGTGATAAAATGTGTTGTGGAACTATAAGCTGACATAAGCTCCTTCCTCCCCAAGTTGCTTTCAGTAACTATGTATTATCACAGCTAAGACAACCCTGAAAAGAAGGGAATAAAAGCAAAACAACAAAGAGACTAAAATGCAGCATATTATTCAAAATAGGACCATGAGCTGAAAAATCACTGTATTTAGCCACCAGAATTGATTTTGAACAGAGAGAGGAATGTGAAACCACATTCTAGATACATACCTAATCTATTTAACACAAAATCGACTACTACCTTATTTCTCCTAGTATCATTATCATGAAAATGTGCAACTTAAAGTAATCATTTGTGAGGATGCCCCTTTCCAAAAGACTCTCTAGGACTCTGAGAAGGCTTACAGCATGTGTGAAGGGACTGGCCACTAAATCTTTTAATTTCAGGAATTCCTAACTACAGCAGCAACCTAAATTATTTCACACACTGAGTTATCGCATAGAGGGATATAGTGTGTAGCAGGATTCTTAAAGGTACTTATTAATAAAATCAAACCCGAGGCCAGTTATTGGGATCCATGCTGGTAGATCAGAGAGACTGAACAAGCCACAGCTATCTCACCTAGTCGGATCCTCAGCTGGTCTTGTCTCCTCAGACTGGAGGCCTCTGAGTCCTCATCCCGAATGGGTCTCAGCTGAATTACTGCTCAAAAGCCTGAATGCTTAACCAGCCAAAATCTTCTAGTTTCTGGTCCTCACGCCTTATATATCTTTCTGCTTTCTACCACCACTCCCTGGGATTAAAGGCTGGCTTTCTGGGATTAAATGCGTGTGTCACCATGCTTGGCTATTTCCAAAGTGGCCTTGAACTCACAGAGATCCAGAGGGATTTCTATCTCTGGAATGCTAGGATTAAAGGTGTGAGTGCCACCATTTTCTAGCCTTTGTATCTAGTGGCTGTCTGTTCCCTGACCCCAGATAAATTTATTAGAGTACACAATATTTTGGGGAACACAATACCACCACAATAGTGCCATGTTTAGAGGCCACTTTAGGCAGCTCTGCGACCCATAAAACCTAAATTTGCCTCTATTTTTACCTCCACTTCTTTGTCTTGGGGCTTCCTTCGAGTTCTACCAATTACTTCAACATCTCTCTGCCCACGCTTCCCTGTGCATGTATTCCCTGCTTGTGTATGCTGCCCATGCTAAAGCAAATACCCTGTCAGGTCACCGACAGGATGGATCATTATCTTCATAAGGAACATGTTCATTAAATGTTTAGTTTAATTTTGTAAACATTCACTGGGCATACTGATCTGTTTCCTGAAGACATTCTTTTCAAATATGTCAACATGCTTTGACCGTATTCTCCACTCCATACTTCTCATTTTTCTTTACTGCTTGGTCTCTGGTTCCATTCCTCCTCCCATAGAGTCTCACTTCTATTGCCACACGTTAGATACAGGCTCATAACATTTTGTTATTTTTAAAATGTCTGTGTGAATGTAGCTAGAACATTTCCTATTCCTGCCTGGCTCCACGGCCCTGTGGCCACTTGAACCCAAGTAAACACACAGAGGCTTATATTAATTGGCTCAGGCTTCTCGCTAGCTAGATCTTACATCTTAAATTAACCAATTTTCATAAATCTATACTTCGCCATGTGGCTTATGGCTTACTGGTATCTTTACATCTTTCTTCTCATGGCAGTAGCTTTTAGTACTACCTATCTCCTGACTCAGCCTTCCTGTTCCCAGAATTCTCCTTTTTCTTTGTCCCGTTTACACTTCCTGCCTGGCTATGGGCCAATTAGCACTTTATTTATTACCCAATCAGAGCAACACATTCACAGCATACAGAGTGATATCCATAGCATAATTCTATCTCATCTCACTTAATATGGCAATCTTCAGTTCTGTCCATATAACTAAGTACCTTTACTGGGGAACCTGGACTTAGACAATTGTCCTTTGCTTTTTGTTCCTCTTCTTTTGTCTCCCCCTGTCTTCTTCCCATACCCTCTCTCTCCTTCTCTCTCCCCCTCTCCTCTCCCTCTTTCTCTCTGGATATTCTAATGCTGTTGCCCCACATAGATATACTGTTCGGTGCACAACTTTATCAAAATGATTGTTTCCATTTTTTTTTTTTTTATTTTGAAATTCTGTGTGGAACTTGACAGCATTGCACTCTGTGTTGGGATGCACGTTTCATCTTTGGGAGGAAGGGCGACACAAAAGATGTCATGAATACTTTTCAGACTGGACTGTGTCTCTATTGGCTGTGTGTTCATTGCTTACACGATGTTTGTATAAAGAAATAGAAGCTGCCAGTCATTAAAATGGAAGGCATACTGCTTTGTGCCTGTCTGAGGATAAAATTGGATTTCTCTGTCTGACTTCTGTTGATTCCCTTTTATTCCACAAAACAAATTGCTTTTCTACAGCATCACTATTAACAGGAAAGCTTCTGCTAGGACAGGTAGTACTAAAAGCTTATTAGGGGCAATACTTTGCATTCACTGCCGAATTTCAAATCATTGGAGAATAGATTTACAAGATACAAAACTCATTTTCAAAGTTCCATGCAATTTCAGGCTTGTAACTTTGTTTTTTTCACTTTGATTCCCATATCCTTCTCATGGGTTTATAGCTAACACATCATATCATTCACATTTATTGACAGTGCAATATTTTATTTTGGAAGCAATAATGTATTTTAGCAAATGTCTAGAATGTTGATCATAAAAAAACCTCAAATTAAAAAAAATAGGACACAATTCTATAATCTTATTGAGATGTTTCATATACTGTTCTAAGTATTCTAAGTGATGAGTAGCATTGTTTAACTTATTTTCGTAAGTAGATTTACCTATGAAATATTCATTTTTATGATATATGTATATATAAATAAAGAAATTTAAATACAGAGTATGTAATTAATTATTTCACTATTTATATTTGTGAACTGCAAAGTACAATTATGTGGTGATATTTTATTTGTGCTTTAATAAATAAAGCTTGACTGGAGATCAGAGAAAAAAGTCAGCCATTATAAGTAAACAAAGAAGGCAGGCAATGGTAGCACATGCCTTTAATCCTATCACTTGGCAGGCAGAGATCTGCCTGGATCTCTGTGAGTTCAAGGCCACATTGGGAACAGAGCCAGGTGTGGTGACACCTGCCTTAAATTCCAACACTAGTTAACCCTGGAGGTCTGGAGGTCTGTACAGACAGACAGAAAGTGACAGAGCTGGGCAGAAAGAGTGATGTAGCTGGACAGAGAGAGCAAATCAGATGGCAGAACAGCAAGGCATATAGGCATGGGTAGAGAGGATGTAACTCGCATTTAGAAGTTGCCAAGTTGGTGAGATAAGGTTAGCTGTGACTTTCCCTATTTCTCTGATTTCTCAGGTTTTCACTCCTATATCTGGCTCCATGTTTTTTTTTTTTAATTTAATAAGACCATTTAGCAATTCATCTACTTAATTATATGTAAAAACAAAAATCAAGTTGAAAGTAAAATTGCCTGGATCTGTTCAAAAATTTTTAAATAAATTTTACTAACATTAATATATAAGTAATAACTTATGTGGAATGAAATAAAATCACATTTTTCAGCATTGTTATGAACACAAATAAGTTGATCTTAGCAATCTGATATACAGTCCATATGTTACTGATTGGAATCCTGTGTAAGTAAATTCCATTCAATTCATTTATATATATATATATATATATATATCTTCCTGTGTTCATTTATATGTCTGTGCCACAGAGCATGTATGGATATGAGAGAACAACTTATGAGAATTAGTTTTATCCTCTACCACACAGGTCCCACGGTTTGAGTTCCTGTCCCTAGGCTACAGCAAAGGCTCATATTCACTGAAATGCTGAATTTTTTGCCAGCTCCAATTAAAAAAAAATTTCATTAGTTCTTTTAGAATTTTATATACTGTTTTGATCATATATATATTGACTTTCCCAACTCTTTCCAGATCCACTCCTCTTCTCTTTCCACCCAACAATGTGTTCTCTGATTTTTACACCAATTAAGTTCAATTTTCACTCCTCGTATATAACTGTTTGTGTGGCCTTCCACTGGAGCATGGACAACTTCACAGAAAACCAACTCTCAATCTCCAAGAAGCTATCACATGCCAATAGCTCCTCTGCTAGGGTTGGGACTGACTGTGTGCCCACTTCCTTTTCATTATGTGTTTTGTCCTGCATTGGATTTGCACAGGCCTTATGCAATCCGTCTCAACTGCTGAGAATTAATGTTCCTTGCCTTCTCCAGAAATCAAGGCTTCTTTGTAGTTAACCACTGTCTCTAACTCTTACAATCACCGACCCTATTCACAATGATCCCTGAGACCTGGGAGGAGGGGATATAAATTATATATATATATATATATATATATATATATATATATATATATATATATAATTTTGGTGATTACTCCATTGTCTCATTCATATCCTCAACACCTTGGCCAGTTGTGGGTCTCCATGCTAATCACCATCTATTGCATGTAGAAGTTTCTCAGGTGAGGGTTGAATCTTTTCTTGATTTTTTAAATAAATAAGTTGCATTATACATTTATGATATGTAACAAAAATTTTAAGACACAAACATATTTAATGAAATTATTGCTGTTGTATGAGAAATTACGGCAACCAGTATTTTAAACAGTCCCCCATTATACCCATTGAATACCAGCTAAGTTCTCATGCAACCAAACTCATGACTACTTTAAGATTTTATTAACTATGACTATTGATGCTTTTATATGTAAATAAAACATTTTTTAATTTTTATTAATTTTTATTTAATAATCTATTCATTCACAGAAGGTATGTTCATCCATCATTGTGTTAATTACCAAGAAAATTGTTTAAATAACACCACAGTGTTTCATAACTTTTATAAGAACACATATGTCTGTGCTCATAATATATATTATATATTAAACATCTAAACACTTGCATAATACCACCATTAATCCCAAAACAATGAGAATTAGAGGCCCAGCCAATGCTGATAGCAGAGTAGTTAGCCAGTGGTTCCAAGGGAACAGAGACTGGCATCAATTATCTGATTAATGTCATTGTCTCTCTTCTGTTTAGCAACCACAATTTTTGCAATGGAAACTTCCTTGTTCCTGGCAACTAGGGGTCCTAGTGGCAGGGCATGTATAGAACTGGAAACTCTATTCCTATCTCAAAATATAAACTTCCATATCTTTCCTTCCTCCAATACAACCAGACACTTCAAGTGGGTACCAGTGAGCAAAGGTCAAGATGGAATATGGGTTGCTGGTCCATAGACACATTATCTATCACTTCGTTCCATGTATCTGGCTTCCATAGTTCCCAGGCCCAATCCTGCAGGTGGTGAGGTTTGGACCATGACTCTATACTCATACTCATAGGACAAAACATGAAACTCAGGAGGTAGAAGGGCAGGGAGTGGATGGGCTTGGGGCCTAATGAAACCTTAATATTAACGGGTTCATAGTGCAGGAGACAGTCCATTGGCAATGACATCCATGGCTTTGGCTTCCTTGACCTGGGTGTGGTGGATCCCTGACTTAATGCCAGCTACCTTTACAGTCATAGGAGTGGAGAGAATCACTGTGTAGGGTCATTTCCAAGTTGGTTTCATTGCCCCAAGATGGTATCACTGGACTCAAACAAGGGAAAACAGGTGGAGGACTCAGAGGTCGGCTGGGTCTCTCATACAATCCAATCAATAGCCTGTATGGAGGACTGGAGGGGCTTTATTGACTTGAGAAAGGAATGGTTAGAAATATCTGCCAACCACTGGTCTCTGAATCTGGGAAGCAATTGGGGTGGCCTTCCAAACATAACCTCATAGGGAGTAAATCCCTTACTATATGGAGTGCACTGGGCCCAAAGTTAACCCAAAAAGGAAGTCTATCCACCCTTCACTGGACTCTAAAGAGGTTTTTGTTACAGTTTCTTTTAACATTCTGTTTATTCTTTCTACCTGCCCAGAACTCTGAGGTAAGGAGAATGAACTCATGGGGGTTAAACTAGGGGAGCTGCCAAGCTGGATATTAATATTGAATTTCACCCCCCAAAGCATTAATGATGCATTTCACAGAGCTTATGATCAGTATTGCAAGAAGCACATGAACTTGAGAAAGTTAGCATCATGGGCTTAACACAACAACATGGGCAGCTTATATGTTTTCCAGCTACTTCATTTCTCACAAGGAAATTAAACATGAACAGTGACGGAAGTAGAAACGTAAGGAGCTTCTGAATGTCACCACTTGTCCTACTCAAATCCAAAAAGAATTTAAGGTTGAATATTTTCTCATCTCAAATAGAAATAATACCCAATAAAAGGTTACTAGTTCGTGTTTAAAACAAAGCAGAAGTTTCTAAGCCTGGTGGCTCACGCTTGCAGATTTAGGAAGCTTAGACAGCAAAGTCAAGTTCATCACCAATCTTGACAAATTAATAAGACCCTCATGAAAAATAAAAACAAGGTTTGGAATACTGCTTAATGATAGAGCAATTGCTTAGCATGTGTGAGGTTCTAGTTCAGATCCCCTACCCACACACATGCACACACACACACACACACACACACACACACACACACGCACACACTTATTGAACTAATAATCAAATAGTTTACAAATGATTAAATATCTAAAGGAAAAAATAATTTGTACAGAAATTGAATACAAATATATTTTTACACTCGATAAACTTAATAACATTAAGTTTATTCTTGAACTTAATCTTCCTAGTCATCATCTTCTCTATTTTTTCCCCTTCAACTCTTACCTGAACACTACAGACTGAACTAAGGTTCGCCTTAGCGTAACCCCTTAATTCACACCACTAAAACATAGCTGCCAATGCTAATGAAATGGGTTGCCCATGGGCACTCCATCTGTCTCCTGCACATCTTTTATACTAAACTTAGAAACCACTTTTTCTGTATCTTTATGTGCCATTTCCTCATGTTAAATACAGGGTTAAGGGAATCTAGTGTGTATGAAAGCATCAGAAATTAATTGTAACCAAAGATGAAGTGCTAGACATTGAGACACAAACTTTACTTGCCTCTAGGGAAGTCTAGAAAGGGCTTCCAGTTATAGATTTAGATCATCTCCTGCCTAATTAGAGACAAATGTTTTGGTTATATTTGTTTTCCTTTGTGTTCATAGAACTGAAACACCTTGAAAATCAGTAATATATTAATTGAATACTAGATTACAAAAAAATTACCATTTATATATTTTACTAAATAATGGATCTCATAATGATTGCCTATTAAAGTTTTTTGATAAGAAATTCCAATTATGCAAATTATTCCAATTATGTAAATTACATACCTGTTGAGTCTCTTGGATTACTGAGATAATTTTATCAGAGCTAGATCGCCATTATTTAAAATGCAAATGTTAGATATTGTTCATGTGTGTAAGAGACAAGCTTCTGGTTATCTGTTGAAAGCATTGTGCTCAGGGGGACCAATGTCTTCAAAGGTGGTCATGCCTCTGTTGACAAAGAACTGAATATTTGGCAGAGTCTAAAAGTGAAGGAAGTGAACCTCTAAAGACCATGAACTTTCTTCTTGTTTTTTTTTTTTTTTTGACTTTTAGCTAATAAAGAATATAAAAGACCTGATCTGAAGATTTTTAAAGTTCATCACAACTTTCAAGAATCCATCTGCTTTATTTAGTGGTAGCAAGATTTTCCAACAGTTGAAAGGCTTGAGACACAGCTGGTATGCAGATGGTGTTTGTACTCTTGTGTTGCAGTAGAATGTTTATTACACCAGAGTTTATTAAAGTTAAATTCTACCTTCATTCTATTTGTTATGAAAATGAGTATGTGTTATAACTTATAGTTGTTGCTTGTACATGTAGATTGTAAGAATGAGTTAAATGGGATGTTTTAAAACAGTTATAATTCCAGGGAGCAAAAGAAAAACTTAGATTTTGAAAGAATTTTTTGTGGTGAAATAATTGTTAGTGCTAAGCATCCCTTAATCATCCTCTTAGTCTCTTTCCCCGATTTTTAGTATAAAACACTCTGACAATATCGATTTAAGGATGAAGAGAAGGAAATAGTTTTGAATTTTTCCCCAGAATTAATTGCTGTTTTCATAATCTGTTTTATCATAAGTTTAAAATTCTGATAGTTTAAGCAATTTTGCCACATATTACATTAATTAACTGGAAGGCTAGTGCTAGACTGTTTCATAGTTCATTTACTTAATGGAGACAGTAAGGACACAGGGTTTTCTCCTCACATCCATCTGCTTTCTTTAGAATTCAAGTAGTGTTTCCTTTCTAACATTGAAGACTTAGAATCAATCAATTACCACAAAACAAGGTATAGATAAGTAGGAATGACGAGTTTAAAAACATAAAGTAAAAAGCCTTTTTTACCTTTCCATAAAGAAATATACTTTCTCATAGGAGTACCTAGCTAATATCACGTTAAAGGTCAAGGTTCAATAAAAGTTCTGTGCCCTCAAGAATCAAATCGAGGGTAATGAGGATGAGTTTGCATAATCACATTATATTAACATGGTTCAGTGGCAGTTGTAGCGTTAATTTAGTATACAAAATAACGAAATTATTTGCATTTCCATATTTGCCTACACTGTACCGTAATTGGGTCCATGTATCCTCCTCCTATTTTCAGATTCCCAAGTCCTTGTCCCTCACATTTCTCTGTAGGCCCAAGTCCCTCTTCATCCTGTTGCTGCTGTTTTCTGTTTATCTTTGTTAGTGATTACTATTCAATTCCATCATTGTACAGGTTGACTTATATATATTTCCTTGTATATCTAAGAATGTGTGGTGTATATCTTTCTGTGTCTAGCTTATATTACTCAATACAATATGCTCTTCTTTTTTGTCTTCCTGCAAATTGTAGTATTTTATTGTTTCTCTGGTTGAGTAGCATTCTATTATATAAATACAGTATAGATGTTTTATCTGTTCATCTGATGACAGAAATCTCGGTCAATTCCATATGTTGTCTATTGTGAATAACTATTACATACATGGAGACATGGATATCTGTTTAATAAAAATAGTTCATCTCCTTTGGGTAATATTCACGATTGGAGCTGCTGGGTCCTACTCTAATTGTCTTTTTTTTTTTTTTTTTTTTTTTTAGCAAAGTTCATGCTACATGTTGTAAAAGCCATACTAACTTTCATCCCCACCATCAGTATATTTCAGGGTATTTTAAAATCTTTCATTCTACTTCATTTTAAGTTCAGTTTTACAAAGAAATGTTACTTAAAATTAATATTTCTAGTAAATAGAGAAATTCTATAAATTATATTTACTATGTATAATAGACAATATTTTATTTTTTATGCCTAAATTATCTCAACACAATTAATTTATTTTGTGATTAACTATTGTCTTATATTTTGAAGCTTGAAAATGCCAACAAAAATGTATTATTATTCATCTCCAGGAGCATGTAACTTGCTACAGATATTTTGTGAGCCAGCATGATCTCATTACCAGAGGCATAGTGTGGTACATTGCCTCTCTTCACTGCTCTCTGCCTTCCCAGCGACAACTCTCTTTGTCTACTTGCTTACTTACTGTCCACTAAGTGTATAGGACAGCATATACATGAAAGTCATTTCATTTATGGTATATAATGGTGTTCAACAACATCCTGAAGATATAAACATTCTATTTTCATGATAGAGCAACTGACATTGTCAATTTAGTGTATAAAGGATATTAGAGCAACATAGAACATCACCAAAAATGTCATTTTTGCAGGATAAGTGTTATATCCAAATGAGCTGTAAACCACCAGATAGTGAAAGAAAAAATGGGGAAAACAATATAAGAACGTTAAACCACTTGGCAATTGTAGCTTTTCTGAAGTTAGGTTGGTCTTCTAAACATTTTCTAACTGCAAAAACAATTAAATTATTTTTATTTACTAATGCATGTATGTGTATATCTTAGTGTAGGCATGTCCCAGGGCGTATCTGGAAGGCAGAGGACAACTTTGATGAGTACTCATGCTCTCCTCACCATGTGTTTTAGACCTGAAACTCAAGTTATCAGACTTGGGTGGCAATCACTTTTACCCACTAAGACATCTCACTCGCCAGCCTATGATTTTCAAAAGTAGAACTTTTCCTCTATCAAGAAACACTTGCTTTTATAAATGAATGATGAATAAATGAATAAATGAACAAATAAGTATTGGTTAGCTAAATATAGAAAAAAACCCAAAAAATTGTAGTAGGGGTGAAATGATGAGTTAGAAAGCTAACTACTGTTTCCCATATGTATTTTCAAATGCATGAAATTATAGACCTTGACTATAGTATTTCCACTGTCTAATGTACAGATCCACAGAAGCATTGCACTCCAAAAGTATGACATATAGAAAACCAAAAATAATTACTTGGGAAATTATTATGTGGTTGTTGTGGAACAATATTTTTGTACACTGTGAAGATGCATTGCTTTCCTTGATTTAATAAAGAGCTAAATGTCAAATAACTAGGCAGGAGAGCCAGATGGAACTCTTAGAAGAAGGTCAATATCACACGGAGTCACTAGCCAGACATGAATGGAGGAAGAAGGAAAGCAATATGGGCTGAGTAAGGTAATAAAGCCATGAGGCAGAAAGTAAATTAATAGAAATGGGTTAATTTACATTATACGAGCTAGCTAGAAACAAGCCTAAGCTATTGGCCAAGGTTTCATAATAAGTCTTCATGTAGATATTTGGGAGCTGATAGGACAGAGTACTCTTCCTATAAATGGTGCCCAACTTTAATCATGTACATCCACATTAAGCCTGAGAAAGTTTAAAAAAAAAATTCGAAACATGAAATCCAACACAGCTACCTGGTAGGCTTCCTGATAAGCTTGGTGCTAGCAGCAAATAGAGGCATGGCACATTTAAAAGGCCCTCCTGCCAAGCATTTAAATCAGGTTTGTGAACAGTGGGTAGCACACTACTCAGTGGTATGAGACAAGCTAAAAATGCCTCCAGCAGTGTGGATCCAGAAACTTCTCAGAGTTGGGGCAATAAACATGGCTTCCCCCAGTACGTCTACCATGAGTGTAGACTCTCAGGAAACTGAGGTGGGTAGAGCTAGGTAAAAACACTACATACTAAGCTGAGCCATGCCAGTGGCTGACATAGCAGTTTAAGATTTATCTCATATGAATAGAGAACACTAGAGATGCTCAGCAAAGACAGATTCAGATGGAAAGTGTCTAAAACTGTACATAGGCTTAAGAATGAAAAGAGAAAGAATATAGACAGTCATAGAAATAGTTAAAAATAATAAAGTGTTTAAAGAGAGAAGTAAAGTAATAATAATATTAAACATAGGTTACATAGAAATGGGAAATACACAGAGAGTCTAGATTCTGTATGGTGTTTTATTGGCTTTAAATTTTTGATTGCTGATTAATAAACCATAGCTGCTGAGAGACATCGGATTATGGAAACTGCTAAATTAAACCAACCTATATATTTAAAAAAAATTTTTAACTTCAAAATGGAAGTGAAAAGGTGTGTTGCTTTAGGGAAGAGGTTGTGTTTTCATTCCCACAAAAAAAATAAATAAATAAAAGGTGGTGGATTCATTCAGGGTTGGAGAGGATTGGGTTTGACTGGAGAAGACCTCCTGAAAAATCTTGGCTTATCTACATAAAAAATAAACCTAGAAAAACTATAAGACATGTGACATATTTTTACCTGCTGAAATACAAAACAAAAAATCATCTTTGGCTGACATATGTACAACACACAGTCTATACTTATATTAATGCAGATATGTATACCTTTGAAAGTGTTTTCCAAGCAAAGGGACCATACACCAATGAAACAGGTGCCCAGGTGATCTAGCAAAGTGCCTCAGAGTGCTTCTGTGCAGTTTCGTCCTAGTTCTGCATCCAGTACAGCTTCAAGCCTGCTGACTGAGATGGCCCAGCCCTACAGACTACTCTAGTCAGGACATGACCCTTACCCTGATATTCTCAGGATCTCTAAAAGATGTCATCATCCCCAGACAACAAGAATCAGTCTAGAGAAAACAATGCCCACAATCTGAAGGGAGGATTTGTGGATGTTTGTCATCACTTGGGGTGTGGGGATTACAAGTTGGTTTTGGTCATGGTCAGAGAAAAAGCTAAACAAAGGAGTTAGATTCAAAGGTCTCATTCTAAAGGAAAAAAGGAGGCTATATTATAAAAATGGTGAGATAAAAGGGTGGATTGTTCAGTCAACTTTTGAATAGACATTAACCTCAAATAAATTGGTATGGATTTTTGTTTATTGATACAAATTTAAACTTACTTTTGTTATACTATATGTATGCTTCTACTCTTGTTTGGGGTATTGTACTTATACAGATCCTCTAAAACGTAATGTATAATTAAGAATTATAGGTTAGTCGTTAGTCATCTATAATAATCAAACTTATAGTCATATTAGGTATGTTTTCAAGGTCAAATAGATATATTTAGATAGATACATTTTCTTCAAACACTCCATAGACCTACAGGATATTGCATCTAATGTTTAATAACCTAAGACTTTCCATGACAGTGAGACACATCTGTAACTGGCAGCATTAATTTATCTCAGAGAAGATAATGGACATTGAAGAAACTCCATATGGATTTTGCTTTCCTTATGGCAAAAGGTAGCCATTTGGGGGAAAAAGCTATTGCTAAAAGTATATTGTCCAAAGTGAACCAGAAATACACAAAAGAGAGTGACTGCCAGACTCTGCCAAGACAAAGTAGAACAATCCTTCAAAATCCCCTGCTTCTCATAGTAGCCTATCAGATATAATGGGCCTGTAGGCCAAAGACGGATGTCCCAATATTGCAGATGAACTTTGGGTGACTGTCCAGGCAGCTAGATGCCCCTGTCATTAGGTAATATTACATTTTTCTGGGGTCTTTGATAAAGTTAAAGGATAAATAATTAAACTTATATTTTTCTTAGTCATGATAAAAAGTAAATTAAGTATAAAACATTAGACTCACAAAGATAAGATATATAATAGAGCATTTTTTTTCTAAATTTGCCAATACAAATGGACTGGATATTGTAACTGTTATTCTTACTTAATAATTTTTCTTGTTGTATATAATTTTACTATGTTAAAGTTAATGCCTTCTTTTTAATTGGACAAAAGGGGGGAAATGTTATGGAGCATTCTTTTTGTACCTTGTGACGATGTGTTGTTCTTGTTGGTTTAATAAAATGCTAAATGGCCAATAGTTAGTCAGGAAGAGGTTAGGTGCTGTGGGATGGTCTGTATGTCAAATTACTCTGATTGGTCAATAAATAAAACACTGATTCGCCAGTGGCTAGGCAGGAAGTATAGCCAGGACTAACAGAGAGGAGAATTAAGGGAACAAGAAGGAAAAGGGAGTCACTGCCAGCCGCCAGGACAAGCAGCATGTGAGGATGCTGGTAAGCCATGAGCCACATGGCAAGGTATAGATTTATGGAAATGGAATAATTTAAGCTATAAGAACAGTTAGCAAGAAGCCTGCCATGGCCATACAGTTTGTAAGCAATATAAGTCTCTGTGTTTACTTGGTTGGGTCTGAGCGGCTGTGGGACTGGTGGGTGATAAAAATTTGTCCTGACTATGGGCAAGGCAGGAAAACTCTAGCTACAGTTAGGTGTGACTTGCAGACAGGGAGAGAGGTCTCTGGGACATAGAAGGGTGGAATCACCAGCCAGATGCAGAGGAAGCAGGATGTGTACAAGATGTGGTTACACGCCATGAGACAATTGACAGCAAGTTAATTTACAGAAATGGGTTAACTAAAGTTTTAAGAGCTCCTTAGAAATAAGTCAAGGCTATTGGACAAGCATTTATAATTAATAATAAGTCTTTATGTGGTCATTTGAGAGATTGCAGGTGGGACAGAATAATATGCCTACACATGGTCTCTACTGTTAGCTTTAAAATGAATAAAACTAAAACAATGCAGTTAGCATAGTATAAAGGGCTAATATTTGCCACCAAGACCAAAGGATTGCCCTACAGAACACACACTGAATATCATTTTATTTTGTTTTAATGCCCTGTTTTTCAATGCATGTGGAGTAAATATTTAGGTCCATGCTTTGGAACAACAGGACAAGCAAACAAACATATCATGTCATAAACAGACAAATAAATAAATAAAGACAAATCCATTTCTAATTAAAGGCTCAATTAGTTCTGAGAGGGAACTTCTTATTTATAAAGTCATTGAGCTCCAGATCCCCTGAGCTATTTCACATAAAATCCCGATGTAATGACAATTATTATTGTATAAATGTATGATTTTATGTTCTTCCTGTTTCTGTTAAAAAAAACTCACAAGAACAGTGAGTTTTTTAAAGTGCATTACCGAACTTCAATTGAAAAGAATGAATAATATTCATGTTATACTTCCACTTACATGGAGTGATATATTTTACAAAAGCATATTTCTGCAAACTATTCTTAATAGGTATTTTTTGGAACATTTTAATAGCTATATTACTATTTAATTATGTTTTAGTTTGACTCTTTTCCTAATTTCCATTTTGCCTTGAAAATCAAGACTGACAGTTTCCACATGCAAAACATTATTGTTGTATTTAATATCTGTGAAAACATGTAGTTAAATGCTCATCTTTGATATAAGAGGCATATTTTCTTTCCTTTGAATTTAAAAATTCCTTGCAAGTTTGAAATTATTTCTACAACAAAGCAAAATGTTTTCCTATGTATCAATATGAATCTGCAGGCATATTGTTCTATGGAGAGAAAATAATATTTTATCATTTTGTTTATTAGGATTGCAAGAACCTGACATCTCTCCATTTTGTTGATGCTGTCATGACACATTTAAACGGTGAAGTGGGCATGAAGAATGACAGGGAATAAGGTGGTCATATATATGTTTAAAACTAGAAGCCTTTCCCAGTATAGACTAAAAAGGTCTACTAGTAACAATTATGTAATGACCACACTTGTAAACCAGTCTGAAGTAGAAGGCCTAAATGAAGTAAAGACCCTAAAGTCATTTACTGTAAGTGCAGAAATAATTCTCAGGTCCCTCTGCCCAAGGAAGCTATGCTTTATTAGAAAAGACAGTTCTTCATTAGCATTCTGGCGTCATGCCCTTCTTATTATATGCTTGTCCTTTGCTAAAGATTTTACATGCACCATTTCATTTTTGTTCTACAAAGCATATGAGGTAAACATTTTATTTTGATGAAGCTCCAACTCTTCATTAACATGCTCTGGTCTCACGCCCCTTTGAACTATATTATTCTTCCCTAAGTAGGCCATCAAACAAAAGAAGAAATGCAAAGTAGTTATAAATCTTCCTTTCATGGGGGCATTTCTACAGTACTTGCCTCAACATCTGGAAGAATACTTACAAGAAAGCTATAAGTCTTTGTTCATGCAGAGATGGTCAGACAATAAGACACTTTTGAGGAAGTGAACAAAACTCATCCATTCTTACAGTAAACACATTCTGATATACTACTATTTGTGTGACACTGCAGTAAACATGGCAGGAAAAGCCAAGTTCTTAAAATTCTTGGCTTCCAGTAACTAATGCACAGCACTGAGATGTAATAGGTAAAGGAACTCCACTGTGTCACATTGTTACATTAGGAGACAAGCTGCGTTGTTTGCATGGGTGGACAATGAAGGACAATGGTTTAAAAATGGGGGTTATGAACTGGAGGAAGAAATTACCACTTTAAAATTATTTATTTTTATTGTATGTGTATGAAGATTTGGTCTGGCATGTATGGTGCAGGCAGAAATAAGAAGAGAGCTTCAGACCCCTTGAAATCAGAGTTATAGATGGTTGTGGGCCAGCATGTGAATTCTGAGAAGTAAGCTGATTCCTCTGCAAAAGCATGCTCTAAATTGAGCCCTCCTCCTTACTCCAAGAAATGCTCACCTCAACATAAGGAAATAGCAAGTTATTTTCAGAAGAGAGGGAATAAATAATATGCTTGTGAATGCATTAGGGCACACACACACACACACACAGACAAGTACATAAGCACACATGCATTTACTAATTTTATACACATTTATTGTACACAGCTAGGAATGTATGAATGCATTTCAATACTTTTTAAATAGGATATTATTTTATTTGCTTTTCCTGTTTTGTAACAGTCTCATTATATAGCCCAGTCAAAACAATTTCCTGCCTTGCCTCCTGGAATGTGTACCAATGCATCATGCTTGGAAACATATATATATATATATATATATATATAAACACAATATTTCCTAATATAAAATAATTACTTAATTTTAAATACAGAAACAATTTCCTCTAGTATATTTAATTGACAGAACTTAACCTTAAAAAAATTTGTATTTTATCTGTACAGAGGAGGCTTAAATTCCATAAAATTTCCTAGGAAATTTCAATGCTGTTCCCCACACTTTCAGAACATTTTTTTTTCAAAAGAAATGAAACTGTAAATGGTAAGCCTTGTGATAGCACCCATGTATTTCTGAGATAATAATGGCCATTCAGGAAGCTTCATCGTGCAGAATATGTTTCTCACAAAATGGTTTATTTTGAATTCCTGAAACAATAAAACAGATTATGTTTGGTGGGGAGGACAAAATGGCTAAATGTATATGTTATCCTACTTAAACGTACATTAAGAAGCCGGGTCGAGGAGAAGAAAGAGATCTGGTTTCAGATACACGCCTCAGTGTTGGAAACAAAACAAACAGCGCAAGACTGTTTTGCTTGAATTTGACATTTCTCATTAGCGCTTTAAGATTTAACCTTGCAGGAGGAAAGAAAAAAAGCCTGTTGGCTCAGAATACATGATTGTTTCTGTGGCCTTCATAGACAGTTCTTTCTTTATTATTAGACTTAATGACTTTTCAGCTGTTAGTATATTGGAGAAAAATGTCTACTTAATTAACAGCTTATCCTTTTAATTTTTTAGATGTATTTGTTGTCTGTGTATAAATGTTTTATCTGCATGCATGTATGTATTAGTACACATGTGTGTCTGGTACTCAGGAAAGACAATAGTTTCTAACTCCCCCGAACTAAATTTACAGATGGTTGTGAGCAACAATATAAGTTCTGGAAATCCAACCCAAGTTACCTGGATAATCAAGAATTGCTCTAAACTGCTGGTCTATGTCTAGAGCCCCAGTTCATGTTTATGTAACTGAAAAACTCCAATGGATGAATTTCTCCTATTGCACACAAAGTCAACTATTATAACCATTTATTTATTTACTTAATTTATCTTGCTTGACTGTTATAAACACGAATACCGTTCTAAAACAATAAGATTTGATATTGTTAGAATTATTTGATTAGATAGGTAAATAGACAGATAGATGATTAATAGATTGATTATCTATCTATCATATATATGTATATATATATATATATATATATATATATATATATATATATATATGAGAAAGAGAGAGATAATAGAGATACCAATAATATGAAGGTATCTATTTCTAAAGATACACTGCAACATGAATAAAATAAGTATGAATTCAGGAAATCAGATCAGCAACTGGGGAATTTTGGAAGTCAGATGCATAAAATAATCATTATCTTCATTTGTTCACAACCCTTTTCATTGTTCTGTTTTTATGGTGATTGAACTGTTAATATAGACAATTAGTAAAAAAGACTTATTCTGTGGTACAATCACTAGTAACAATGCCCCCCTCCATTTTGTAGAATGGTATTTATTTATCTATTTATTTTATTTATTTATTTATTTATTATATTTGTGGATTTGCTGAATTTCTGTATCTATATTATGTGTGTACAGGGTACTTTGGGGGTCAAAATAGTTGACTTTGACTACTGGAGTTGCTGTTGTAAACCACTAGTTTGGGTCTTTTCTTAATTTTTACTTATCTTCATTTCTACCTTCAGTTATACAGGGGCTATAGACCCATACTCAGGTCTTCTGCAAAAATATTAAGTACTATTAACCCTGAGTCAATTCTCATGCTCCAAGTCCTCTTACAAACAGACTATGTAGATTTTGTCTTATCTGTAAAATATTCTAAAGTAGTAATACTCATTTGTTATTCCTCTAAAATATAGCCAGCATATTTTAAATATTAAAGTTACTATTCTCAAAATTACTCTTAACATTTTCAACTCTAATGTACCAATAATAATATTATTATTAAAAGATTCTAACAAAATAAGTTATTAAAAATATTTCATTAAACATTTCTGGGAATCATATGAAAATGATTTTATTATATAAGCATGGATTTAACAATATTAACTAAATTTTCAAATACTATAGATAAATTATGAATTTTGTTTTACTTAGAGTAATACAATAAAACTGTAAAATTTATTTTTCTCAATAAGTCTTTAATTCATAGTTGGTCTTGGTTATTGAATATTTTGAATTATTTCATATACTTCTAGAGTATTACTTGGTGTCTTATTAAAAGGAAGGCCACATCTTTCAATGCAAAATATAGCTGCTTACCCTCTCTAACTAAAAGTATTCTATATTCATGGATAATTAAAGAAAGCAAAAGTTTAGTTTTACTATAAACACATAGTCTCTCAGGATATAAATATCTAAATAAATATTAAATATTTGTTTATAAAGGCTAATGGTACAATTCAAGGGAAAATGCTACATAGTATGTGCAAATCACTATTACATTTATCATTTTATATTTTTATTTAAGCTTGAATTTAAGTGTACTTTACATTTTTTATACCTAGATAATTTAATACTAAATAATATGACTTAAAGTCACTTTATATATTTCTGACCTGTATGTTACTCAGAATTGTCTGAAGATTTATCTTGCCTTCTGAAAATACCTTTCCTGATTACCAATAAGTCTGTCTGAAGGAGCTCACCTTTGTATGAACTGATATATGTATTTGTTGATAATTTCACATATCCCAATTCTGTTCCAAAATAAACCCTGTTTTCACATCTTTTAACCTTTTCTTTTTCTTTTTCTTTTCTGTTTTTTTTTTTTTTTTTGAGACAGGGTTTCTCTGTGTAGTTTTGGTGTCTGTCCTGGATCTTGTTCTGTAGACCTGGTTGGCCTTGAACTCAGAGAGACTCACCTGGCTCTGCCTCCTGAGCTTTGGGATTAAAGGCATGTGCCACCACCACCCGCTTTAACCTTTTCCTTTTAATCTAATTTAAGATATATGGAGAACATATACAAATAAAATACATAATTTCCTTATACAGATGATGATAATTTTTATATCTGCCTTATTCATTTGCTACTCCATCTCTTGGTTTTTCCTGCTTTATATGTTTTCTGCAATGCACATATGCATATATATGCATATGATTTTTTCTGAGTCATTTGAGAGTAATTTGCAATTGTACATCACTCACCATACATAAATGCTCACTCTCTATTTCCAAATAACAAGAACTTTCTCACATTTAATCTACGATGGTTAATTTTACATTTCAACTGGATTGAGTCACAAATTGTCCTGAAATTTGGCTCTCCATCATTCTTTGTGCATAAGTGAGAATGTGTCTGGATGAGATTAACATTTGAATTGATAGCTGAGTGAAATAAATCACCCTCTCTAATGCTGATGGACCAAGTCCAATCATTTGAAGACTTGGATAGAAAGAAAAGGTTAAGTAAGGAAATTTCTGTTCCTGTCTTTCTGAGTTGGAGAGAAATTTTGGCTCTTCTGGCAGAATCAACTCTTGACAGTCTTCAAACTAGAAGTCTCCAGGGTCTCAAACTTGCCAACTGCAAGTCTTGAGATACCTCAGCATTCACAATCCTGTGATTTTCTTTATAAAAATATTAATACATAAACATATGCATCCTATTGGTTCTGTTTCTCTAGATGACACAATTCCCTAAAACCCACATTGCATGAGCTGAGAACAAATTTCAGAAAAAAAAAATGGTTCCACTGTACGCACCTGCAACATAAAGACAGCAATATTCTTGTGCCCAAGATATGGTTCTCTAGCCCCTTGTATAAGTGAAAGGTGGACACTATTAAGTAAGCTCCAGTACACATTTTTCATCAATACCCCTGGAACTAGAAAATATCACTCCAACCTTCTCAAGGGCAATTCTCACTTCGGAATTCATTTGGGTTGCTCCCATTTTGACTGCTTTTATTTTCTCAAATAAGACTTAATTGGGCATTTGCTTGCATGTCTGTTGTGCCTATCCATGTGTTATTTTATTTATTTGGTCCAAAAACCTGGACCAAAAGAGATCTAACCTCATCAATGAACCTTTCTACATTTCTAATATAAAGTAATAACAACTGACAGCTATATATCACTCATTCCTTTTCCTAATATGATATAGAACATAGGACCAACAGGCCTTCTGGTACAAGGTGTGTGGGGGATCTCATTATATGTGATCAGTGACTGAGAAGTAAGCCAAGGGAAAGATGACGATGATGGTCCTTACAATAAGAAAGACTGCTTTAACTCCGGCCTTTTCACATTTCCAAGAACAACAGCATCAAACTCAACTGAAAACTTCTGAGACTACTATTTCAGTTCAAGATATTCTGCAGAAATTGAAGTTTTAAGGCATTAATAATTAGCCATCTCATATATATATATATATATATATATATATATATATATGTAGAGAGAGAGAGAGAGGATACATTGATAGATAGACAGATAGAGATTGATAGAGATAGATTGATAGATGGATAGATAGATAGATAGATAGACAGATAAAAATAGTAATAATAGAGCAGAAAGAATTACATGGTGTGGGCATGACAGGATAATGTAGAGGAGACTGTATGGGGAGGCATAACTAACACTATAGTCCTTTTGATAAAGTTGTATGGAAGCCTACAACTGAAAACTCTTCCTAAAATACGTAGTTATACATGTACATATCAAAATGTTCAAAAGCAATTATCCTATAATGAGAGTAGGACAGGCCAACTAGACACCATATGTTCATAAATAAAAACCCCACTGTCAGAAATGAGTTGCCTCTTTTTTAATTGTGTGACAATGGAGATCCACAGGCCTCTATATATTGCAGGATATGCCTGTTGTACTTGGTTAATCTCCAGAGTCTGACAGTATAACCCTATTTCCAAAGACACTGAATAAATGAGTCACAAAACATTAAGACATCAAGTGAGTAATGACCTGGGAATGTTTAACCTCACTGGATACCTTTCCTAGTATTGGAAGGTGCTATGGAAACTATCAGAGGAAAGATGAATCATCAGATATACCAATTGGTGAATCTTGAGAGCTACAATAATGACTATCCTGACAAGATATACTCAATGATGCAGTCGTGGCACACATGTCATGAGAATAACAACCACATTCTAGTTGGATTTAAAGCCCACTCTATGGGATAGAACACATACCCGGAATCATTAACAGGGCCAAGGATTTGTAATTAGCTTAGTCATAGGCACTGGGAAAGGACCTATCATTATTCTTTTGATAGAGGGACAGAATGTTAAATGACCCCCTAGTCACTTATTGTTATATCTATAGAAGTTTATCTCTCAACTCTCAAGAAACCTCTTCTTTTGGTAGATGGCCATTAGTACCCAGTAATGATCAAAATATCTGGAATACTTTATTTCAGAGTGTTCAGCCATAAGTGCATATCTATATCACACCCATCTCCCAAAGTCTCAAGAATCTTCATAGAAGAAGGAATAGGAAGATTGTAAGTACAGAAAGTGATGGATAACTTCAAAGAAATTATATTTTCTGTATACAATGCATCAGTGATTTTAACAAGAGTCATAAGATCTGCAGACTCAAAACACAAAAAGTACCAGCATATAAAGGAGCAAGTAAGCACCAAACCTCACTCCTGCCGGAAGAGTATTGACATATAGCTGCTGGAAGAGGAAGAGTCAATGTTTGTTTGTATGTTTTTAACTATGATCTTTGGTAGGTTGACCATACTAGACAGTACTCACTACAACTAAGAGTATTTGGACTACAGTCATTGGACTGGACATACATGAAAAGAGAGAGGGGAGGAAGAGCAAGAGGCTAGAGAAGAGACAGAGAGAGAGAGAGAAAGAAAGATAGAGTAAAAGAGAGAGAATGAAATATGAAATTCAATGTATATGGAGGAAGGTGAGATTATATATGGAAAGAATTGGGGAATGGGAGTGTTATGGACACATTCTTTTGGTGATATCTGGACTTGAGTAGATGTCATTGATGGTCATTTCTTATAATAGATATCAGTCTACTAAAACTTATCTTTAATAAATACATAATCTCAGCACTATGCAATGTCTATTAACATAAGTGTTTTATTGTCATGTTTTTACAACTATCAGTCTATTTTCTACTGTTCATGAGGACATTAGGAAATTCAAATAAAGATAAGAAAATAACAAGCTAAGGATATAGTATGTTTGAGTAACTATTGTCTGAAGCCACTTCATGTCAACAAATATTATATAGAATAATTGCTTTTGTTTTAGAAGCAAAGGATAGATACAGAAGCATGAGGGGTTATCATTATTAATTATTAAATGAAAAAAGCATGGTGGAAATAGTCTGGTAAAGTAGATTTAATTTTAGGATTATCACCAAGGTCATGAGTTCAAGAAGGACAAAAAAATTATTTATTACCATTGATTCCAGAAAGCGCTAGCATTAAGCAATGAAGAATCATAAATCACAGTATCAGAAAATGGTTATCATCAGGAATCTGTCAGGTTCCAGAAAATGTGTTACCTCCGCAAATGGATACCCGTGCCATTCTTTTTGACATTTGTAAGTCAATTATTTATGTTTTGCTAATAAAAACATAGAAAACAAATGATTTCTATACTTTTTGCATATTCATAGAAACAGCAAACCTGACAAAGCTTGAGTTTCACACTTCTTCACCTTCACGATACCGCACATGTCTTACTGGCAAAATGCTTTAAAGGGGAATATAAGAAACGGAAACTGAATCCTTCTATCTTCTGTTGTTCAAGGACACACAGCTGAAAGATGAGGGAGTGGCCACTGACAGCTAAGTCACCATCTCTACAGCAGGATAGGTTGCCAGCTCAACAGAAAGTCACCTCTTGACTTCCATTTAAGTTTTCATAAACAGACTATGAGAACTGGTTCTTTCATTAGTAAGCTTTGAATTCCCATTTCCTGGACTTCTACAGAGTCACCCCCATCCCTCCACTGGGATATCATCCTTCTCCAGAGATCTTTGGAAAGTGTTTAATGGATACCTTCAAGTTGGTACCTATATTGGAACAATATATTTTGAATAAACTTGTGCACAAAAGGGGACTAGCATTCAGTGTGAGGAAGAGATACTGTCAACTCCCTGTGTATCCTTCATTCCAGCTACACTGCTGCAAAGGGGAAATTTCGGCCTGGGTGGTCTCACTACATGTGTACATTCCAATTGTTTCTTTTGAAAAATCTCAGACATAGCCTGAAGTTACTACCAACATACTAACAAGATCTACAGGGGTCTTAATTCCCACATGTTAAACACTCAAGCCTTGGTGTTTGTTAGTACATTTGTTAGGGGGATTAATTTAACTTAAAAATGATATTGGGAGATTCTTCGAGAGAAAGCGTCAATGGCAGACACCTTTAATACAAGTAATAAAGTAACGTATTTTCTTTTCTTGCTACACTCAATTAAATCTAGTCTAAGCATTGCTTACAAGTGGTGCCAATAATTAAAGAACTCAGTAAAATGAGTCTGCTTTTCACACTGTTCCTTTGAGGCCCTTTTGTCTATACAAATACAGATTATGCTGTCAAGCAAAGATTTTGAAATTTTTCTTTAGCAGAAAATATGCAGACTTAATTTTGAGTAGGAGTCTATGCCAATGATGTGGTTTAGCAATGAATGGGGTCTCATTCCAGGTCTAATGACCAACTTATGTCCCTGAGACTTGAGTGGTGAAACCAGAAAACTGAGCCTTTAAGATGTCCTCTTACCTCACATGATTCCTATGACAGACACTGAACTGTCTCCCCAACACACATAAATAACTACCAAACGAATTAATTAAATGTAGTAAAAATGTTAAGAAAAACATTCTGATTGACAATGCTAATGAGAATATGTCCAAATAAGTTACTGTTAGTAAAATTTTCTGGCTTGCTGTAAGGAGACATCTATTGTATAGATGATCAAAGCTGAAGATAGGGTTGATTTTTATGTGAATTCAAGGTAGTTTTATATTTATATTATATACATAATTATATCTATATATCTATATATCTGTATATATCTATATCTATATCTATATATATGTATATATAAATTCCTTATGCCTTCCTCTTCCTCAGGGGTCATCTCTAGTCTGTGATGATCTTGATGGCATTATTCTCTGTGGACTTTAATCTGCAGAGATGCATCACCCTTATTACCATCCCTCCTGTCCCTTGATATGTTTTTCCAACATAGTCATTATATAATCTCTCTTAATATTCAGAATGCTCAGATCTAGCTATGTCCCTACTTCTAGTGAATTAAGAAGCTAATGACTGAGATAAACAATCTAACATCAGTCATGCCAGATTTCTCCAGGCAAATGCTTAGCCATTATGTTATACCACACTCTTCTGAGAATATAGAAAATATTCTAAAGATGTAGCAAAAGCCTAAGTATTCCCCTGATGTTAATGGCAAAAGCTATAATTCAGCACTGTGCTTTTTATATTTTATTGTAATTTTCTATAATCAAAAATTAGAAAAAGTCACAAGCACAATTTCCCTTTTTTATTTAAAAGTTTTTTTCTTCAATATAATTTCCTCTTCCTAAACTCCTCCCATATCCTTCCTCCCCACTTCCCTACCTACTTGTGGTCGTTGTAATAAGAATGGTCTCCATAGCCTCATATATTTGAATGCTTAGTCATCAGAGGGAGGAACTACTTGAGAAGAGTTGGGAGTTGTGGCCTTGTTGGAGGAAGTATTTCACTCATGGTGGGCTTTGAAGTTTCAGAAGCTCATGCCATGCCCAGTGTCTCTCTCTTTTTGCTGTCTGCAGATCTGGATGTAGAACTCTCAGCTGCTTCTCCAGCAACACGGGAGCCTGTGTGCTGCCATGCTCCCCACCATAATGATGATGGAATGTAGGGAGCCGCTATTCAAAGATGGCGCTGGCTTCCTGGTAGCCTAGCTGTAAACAACTCCATATTTGGCTATGATGCACGAGTATGGTAATTGGCCTTATGTCCTCAGCCTATCCCGTGGCTCCCCGTGCTAGCATTCTGGCGAGACCCAATCACAGTACGGCACGTTTGCCTGATTTCCTTTATAAGCAGCTGCAGTTTAGTCCTCGGGGCCCCTCACCTCCCGCTCTCCCTTAACCAAGAGGCGCTCCAATAAAGTGTGTTCTGAGAAGGATCCTCGCATGGTGGTCGTTCTTCCTCGCTGGCCGAGGAGCTCGCCGCAATGGAATAACTCTCTGAAACTTTAAGCATGCCCCAATTAAAGCTTTCTTTTATAAGTGTGTCCATGGTCATGGAGTCTTTTCACAGCAACACAACACTAAAACACTACCCAATTTCATTCTCCCTCCTCCCAGCGAAGAACAAATAATAAAACTCTAAAACCAAAACAAACAAACAAAACCAGTAAAAAAAAAAAAAAAAAAAAAAAAAAAAAAGAGAGAATATAAACAATGTGAAACAAAAGTTTAGAAAAACAGTTAACCAATCAAGAAAAATATTTGTTTTTGTTGGTCAACCACTACTCACGGGCATAGGGGTTGCCCTGGAGTGAGACTGATAAACCCCGGAACAGCCAAATGTATGGATTTTTTTAAATAACTGGCTTAAATATATGTTTGGCTAAAATAGCATATTTTAGGAACATGAAAATATTGCAATATTATGAAAAGTACAAATCAAATATAAAATTTCTACTAACATATATATATAATCTCTGTTGGTGAAACATAGTTTTCCTACACAATACATTGAAAACTTGTATTCAGCTTATTAAATTGCTAAAGCTGTTATATTTTTAACCACCACCAATCTAGTGACTATCCTCACAGTATTTCCATTTAAATGTAAGGCACTTCTCGTTGATGTATACTCTAGGCTGTTTAACTCCACAGCTCTCTGAACATTTTAATAATGGTATGATTTATATAAATCCTGGCAAGGTGGACAGAACACAACAAATCAAGTTGTTTCTAGGGTTAAGGATATTCTGGTTTTGCTCCCCCTGCCCCACAGAGCAGTTTATTTAAATCATGAGTTTGATGTAGGTTTCCCATCACCCTTGATCATTGAGATCAAGGTTATTGTGAAAAGCATTGACTTTAGGCAAGGTGCACAAGGAAACACAGGTGTAATGAGAGTCTAGCATGTGTGGGAAGAACCACAAATCATCCAAGAAGCTGGAGTGCTGGCTTTATTCACTTCATACCACTTCTAGGACAATTTACTTCACCTCATATTACTAAATTTTCTTACCTATTAAATGAAATGGATATCTTTGAGTAATTGTCCCTAGACTGTTATTCTGAGCCCCCAAAGTATGTGTTGCTTTTTAAAATTTTATATATATTTCTTTTATTTAAAGGGTTTTTTTTATTCATTTTACATACCAACCACAGATCCTCCTCTTATCCCTCCTCCAGCTTCCCCCAAGCTTCCTTCCCCCAGCCCCTGTATCCCTTCATACAAAATAGTACAGCCTCCCATGGGGAGGCAGCAAAGCCTGGTACATTCAATTGAGGCAGGACCAAGACCATCCCCACTGATCAAGAGTGAGCAATGCATCCCACCATAGGTAATGGGCTCCAGAAAGTCAGTTCATGCACCAGTGATAGATGCTGATCACACACTCAGACAGATCAAGCTGTATAACTCTCTCCCACATGCAGAGGGTCCAATCTGGTCCCATGCAGGCTCCACAACTGTCAGTCTAGAGTTTATGAGCTCCCATGAGCTTGGTTCAGTTGTCTCTGTAGATTTCCCCACCATAATCTTGACACTCACCCCCTTTGCTCATAGAATTCCCTCTTTCCTCTCTTTGACTGGACTCCTGGAGCACGACATGGTGCTTGGCTGTGGATCTCTGCATCTGTTTCCATCAGTTACCGGATAAAGGCTCTAGGATGACATTTAGGGTAGTCACCAATCTGATTACCAAGGGAGGCCAGTTCAGGTACCCTCTCCACTATTGCTACTAGCCTAATCTGGGGCCACCATTTGGATTCCTAGGAATTTCCCTAGTAGCAGGTTTCTCCCTTAGCCCATAATTTCTCCCTTCATCAAGATATCTCTTCAAACAAACAAACAAACACACAAAACAGAAAACAAAACAAACAAACAAAACAAGAAAATCTTAGCATGAAAGGCATGGGAGAGATAGTGTGGCCCATTGAGTCACACACAGTATACACTTTAGTCCATTTATCTTTACTTGTAAGTGTTCATTGCAGTAAGTCATTGCTCTGGTCCGAGGCCTCTGACTCCTGCTACAGTATGGATACAGGCCCTCACCGGACCTCCTGTTGGATATCATATTGTTACCTTGTGTCATAGAGATCCTGTATCTTTGGCTCTACATGCCTGGCCCTTTCACATGCTCCAGCAGTTCATACATGAGGTAGACATTGGGGTGGGCTACCTTGTCCTGTTTCTAGTCCCGGGTGGTAGCTGACTTCGGTCATCATCACCACCAAGGGAGCTCTCTACCTCTACTCTGGCTAGCTCATCCCAGGTAGCCTACAGCAAGGAGCTGGGCCAGTTCTCCGGCTCTCATTCCCTGGGGTTCAGCTCACCCACACTCACACCACCAGGGCCAGCTGTATTGTTTTTGCCCAGGCAAGTGCACGGTCACTCTCTGGATCTCTGCTGCTGCACTTGAGGAGGGGCCAGGCCAGCTCTCCTACTCTTGTGAACCTGAGGCCATCTTTCTCACCTCTGTAGGTGGCAAAGGGTGAGGGGAGAGAGGTCATTTTTTTCCCTCATCCATGGCACCACATGGCAGGGGGACAGGGGGGTGGAGGGGGGAAATCAAATCAGTCATCCTGCTCTCATGCCCCACCCCCACCCTGCCTGCTCACCTGTGCCTGCTTTAAGAAAGTCAGCTCTGTTATGTTGCCTGGAGGAGGCACAGGGACCATTCTCCCTAAGGCTGCAGCCAATGGAGGGCAGCATCAGCTCTCCCACTCTCATGACCCCAGATATGTTAATGTTGTATTCCCCAATATACTGTGCACCCTAATAAACTTATCTGGGATCAGAGAACAGAACAGACACTAGATAGATATAGAGGCCAGAAAATGGTGGCACACACACCTTTTATCCTATCACTGGATGGATATCTGTGTGCTTACTTGAGGAATGTGAGTAGGAGAGATTTGTCCCAACTGACAGCCGGCTGGGACACAGGAAAACTTCCAACTACACTTAGCACCCAATTTTTTAATTTTTTTTTATTAGACAAAAAAAGAAATAAGGTGATACTTTTTGTGCTGAAATGTGGTGATATTTTATTTGTGCTTTAATAAATAAAGCTTGACTGGAGATCAGAGGAAAGGGGCAGCCATTATAAGACATCAAAGAAGTCAGTCACTGGTAGCACATGCCTTTAATCCTATCACTTGGCAGGCAAGGATCTGTCTGGATCTATGTGAGTTCAAGGCCACACTGGGAACAGAGCCAGGTGTGGTGGTACATGCCTTAAATTCCAACACTAGTTAACCATGGAGGTCTGGAGGTCTGCACAGACAGACAGGAAGTGGCAAAGCTGGGCAGGAAGAGGAAGTGATGTAGCTGGACAGAGAGAGCAAATCACATGGCAGAATAGCAAGGCATATAGGTGTGGGTAAACAGGAAGTATCTTGCTTTTGGAAGCTGCAGAGTTGGTAAGGTGAGGTTAGCATGTGGCTGTTCCTATTCCTCTGATATCTCTCAGCTTTTCACTCCTATATCTGGCTCTGTGTTTTCTATTAATAAGACCTTTTAGAAGTTCATCTACAACATTCATCCTTGGCATTCTAACAATTCACTCAGTGGTGGCAAGTTCATCATCCTAGCCACCACTGAGTGAATTGTTAGAATGCCACATTTTAAACTGTGACTCAAGTATATAACAGATGCTAGGTATTTAATAAATATTATCCCTGGGAAGTTGGGCCTGGGCTGTATAAGTGAATATGAGTTTGGAAACAAGCTAGTCTTAGTTTAAGTTAATGATTCTGAGTCCTCACCTTGAGTTTCTGTTTTAGCTTCCCCTGAGAATGAACTCTAACTATACTAGAAAGTGTTAGAGTACCAGAACTTATAGAATGAATTTCCATGTATGAATATATATATATATGGAAATTCAGATACATGTTTGTGTGTGTGTGTGTGTGTGTGTGTGTGTGTGTGTATTAGAATCTCTTACAGGCTGTGGTGGACTATGAATGGAAAGTCCAAGAATCCAGAAGTTGCTCCATCTACACGGCTGGATGTCTCATCTAGTCTTTAGTAGACACTAGAATTCCAAAGAAGTAGGCTCTCATGCTATTAAAAGAACAGACATACTAGCAAGGTCAGAGCAAGCAGGCAAAGAGCAAAGGCTACCTTCTCCCATGTCAATATACAGTCTTTCAGCAGACAGAATGGTCCAGATTAACGGTGTATCTTCCAACCCCAAGACTTAGATCAAAGATATTTATCTTCCCACCTCAAAGGTCCAGGATTGAAGTAGATTCACCCACTTCAAACCAAGCAAAAAAATCTCTCACATTTGTGGACTCCATTTCTGTATTGTAGCTCATTCCAAATGTAGTTAAGCTGATAACCAAGAATAGCCATCACAGCAACCTGTAAGCCAAATAAACCCTTTCCCAACCTATGTTACTTTTGGTCAGAGTTTTATTACTACAACAAAAAAGGGAGGACAGGGGAATCTGTGTCTGATATGTAGGATGAATGGAAATTTTCTTAATTAAAAAATGCCTACAAATAAATAAATAAATAAAAGCAAATGGGGATAGTGAGTCATATGAAAAGCACGCATCACTCATCTGAGGTCTGTATTTCATTATTTTCAAAAAATTCCTTCTGCTCTAAATTGGTAAGCCAGAATTCTCTCTCTCTCTCTCTCTCTCTCTCTCTCTCTCTCTCTCTCTCTCTCTCTCTCTCTCTCTCTCTCTCCCTCTCCCTCTCCCTCTCCCTCCCCCTCCCCCTCCCCCTCCCTCCCTCTCCCTCTCCCTCTCCCTCTCCCTCTCCCTCTCCCTCTCTCTCTCTCTCTCTCTCTCTCTGGTTTATCGAAACAGGGTTTCTCTGTGTAGCTTTGTGCCTTTCCTGGAACTCACTCTGTAGCCCAGGCTGGCCACGAACTCACAGAGATCCACCTGGCTCTGCCTCCTGAGTGCTGGGATTAAAGGTGTGCGCCACTACCGCCTGGCTTCAGAGCTGTCTTCCCCATGCAATTGCACACTGCAATCACAATATTTATGTGCTACTTGCCTCACTTCTGCATTCCCTGCAGGAACTAATCTCCAATGACCCGGGCTTCACCTAGCTTGTGACCCCACTTCCTCTGCTTATTTTTCTACCAGTATCTTTTTGAATTTCCATAACTTCTCTCTCTCTCTCTCTCTCTCTCTCTCCATATATGGAGAGAGAGACGTATATATACATATATGACTCTCTCCATAGTCACACATTTATATGCATATATTTGACTTAAGCAAGACAGTTTTTTTTTTTTTTTTTTTTTGCAAACAATCACTATTTCCTTTCTTACTGCACCTCTGGTTCACTGGGGTCTTAATTCCCTTGAACTTCATCTTTCCTTCTCCTCACTCAAGGGATTCTCTATATTTATTTTGCCCTCCAACCAGTCCTCAGAATGATCCACCTACCTCCATTCCAATCAATGAAGTTTACTATTGAAATCTGTGGCGATTTGATTAGTATGTATCAAAACACATGAGCATGTCATGGGTTCTCAATATTGTTTATTCTCCTTTAATTTTTTGAAAATGTGCTCACCTAAATTATTAACAATGTTTTTATTTGTTTGTCCCATCAATTGTCTTTTGCTTCAGATCTTCTATATACAAACCACAAGCTATGTTTTGTACTTTAAATAATGTTTTTAATTTATTATTATTAATATTTCACCATAAGTGCAGATATAAATACACATTTTAGCTATTTATTAGTTGATGTAACATTCTTTATAAACTATTGTCCGTAGTCTATGTAAAATGCAATTATTTTTCTTAGGAATTCTGATCTTGAGAGTTAATAATACATCCTGGCCTCTGTTTAATCTCTGCATCCAAACTGTCATCTGTTTCCTATTGGTTAATATTATTTCTTGCAGATGAGAGGAAATGCAATCCAAACTGGCTTAAACAACAATGGGGCTATTTTATTGCTTCATGTAAGCAAATTGCTCCAATGTAAGTTTTCAGGTGCTGCCTGATCCTGGGTCTCCAATGCTATCAACAAGGCTTATCTTCTCTACTTATCCTGGCTATGAAAACATGCTGTTGGCTTTGTTCTCGACCCCCAATATCCCAGGTTTTCATTCAAGAAGGAAGGCTCCATATCTGTCTTCTTGCCTGCCTGCCTTCCTTCTTTCCTTCCTTCCTTCATTTCTTCCTTCCCTTCTTCTTCTTCTTCTTCTTCTTCTTCTTCTTCTTCTTCTTCTTCTTCTTCTTCTTCTTCTTCTCCTCACTCTCTCTCTCTTTCTCTCCATCTTCTTTCTTACAGTGGCCAAGAAAGCACTGATATATATTCCACTGATTTTTTTTTTTTGGCTACTCATCACTTAGCCATCACTAAGTGCAGGAGAATTTTAATTTATTTCATGGGACTTAAGTCTCCCATCTGTTTTCCCTAAACTTGACACTAGGAATATAACCTCTTGTGAAAGAAAGGAATCTCTTCAAAAGATATCAAGAGAATAACTGTACACAGCCACTACAATAAGAAGAGGTAGCACAGGTATACATACACAGGGGTTCACCAGAAATCATATAGATGCCAAGATATCAATCAATCACATATGCTCATGTTGATAATCCTGAACTCTTATTATTTTGGTCAAATAAATGAGAAAATTGTTATGCAAAGAAAATTAGTAGTATCTACTTCTTAGAAAGTGGGACTTTTAATCATTATATTGCTGTGGGATGGTCTGTATGTCAAATCTGTTGCTCTGATTGGTCAATAAATAAAACACTGATTGGCCAGTGGCCAGGCAGGACGAAGTATAGGCGGGACAAGGAGGAGAAGAATTCTGGGAAGTGGAAGGCTGAGTCAGAGAAACTGCCAGCAGCCACCATGACAAGCCACATGTGAAGACACCGGTAAGCCACAAGCCACGTGGCAAGGTATAGATTTATGGAAATGGATTAATTTAAGCTATAAGAACAGTTAGCAAGAAGCCTGCCATGGCCATACAGTTTGTAAGCAATATAATTCTCTGTGTTTACTTGGTTGGGTCTGAGCGGCTGTGGGACTGGCAGGTGACAGAGATTTGTCCTAACTGTGGGCAAGGCAGGAAAACTCTAGCTACATTATATGTTCATTATTTTTATAGATTAAAAGAAAATTCTTAACCAAGGATTTTTGTATTTATGTTACATATGACAAAGGAATGTCCAAAGTCCAGTTTGCCCTTTAACAAAAACATTTCCCATAACTTGCTAAACTTGTAAAGTAAATAAACCAGATTATCTTCCATAAAATACCAGAAATGATGAACTATGTGAATTAAATTCTATTTTCAAAAATTATAGTGTTTATCCAGCCTGCCTGATAAAAACATGGTAGGGAGCAAGGGTGATTGAAGAATATTACATTAATTAAAAATAAAATTATAAGAATTCAAGCCCCAAAGCTAAATATAGCAACAGAAAAACATAAGGAAACAGTTCAATTAAAAGCTTGTGGTTGAACACAGATTCCCAGGAAATGAGAACCCTGAGTTACTTCACATTTTCCTTCTTACTACTTGATTTGCCAAGGTGTTTAAATTCTATCGATTCTATTTTGTCACCTGAGAAAGGACGATAGTAAGACCAACATCCTATAAAATATACCAGGTGGATATAGCACAATGATTTGGAAAGCAATGGTTAATTTCACCTTGAAGAAGGGATGTTCATTTACAAGGGAGAGCACATATATTGAATATAAGGACGAAAATTCTAAAATAAAGGCATATTGAAATAAAAGTGCATTAAAAACATTAAGAGTGTCTCTTACTCATTTTTATATCAGTCTTCCACTGTAAACCTCTACATATAAAATCTTGAGTCATTTAGTTCATGCCATTCACCATTTTTCACTTGATTCTGAAAACATTTTTTGGGGACTGTTATCTTTCTTTACTTCCTGAATGTTTAGTTTTATGTGACTTGCCAGCTGGATCTAAGAAAGGTAATCATGTTCAACACTGTAAGTAAAGCAGTCCTTAATTATCAAAATTGCTACCTAATGCCTTTTAGTGTTCTAGCTTTTTAAATTCCAGTTGCTTGACCAGATACAAGAGTAAATGAAGACAGCATTCAGTGATATCTCCCCACTCCAGAAAAAAATGGGAATGGATTGTGTTCCTGATATCTCTATATTGTGTTTGGTGAATTGTTATTAACTGATTTCAACACTCTGGAGAAAACTACTATTATGTTCAAATTATTTATTACTACTTATTATTATTATTACTTATCATATCACCATAACCACAATGAATAATTTTCTAAACTTTGTGAAATATCAGTTATAATCCAAACTGTTGTTGAAAAATCAGAAATAAAGGAATAAATATTATGTTTGATACTACAGAAAGAGATTCAACCCTGATAAACTACTTTCAATAACTGTGTGCCTAAAATAGAATAAAATAAACAAATTATTAAATTATAACTTAAACATAGTGTAGTCAATATGCACCCTCAAAATGAAACAAAACAAACAAACAAACAAACAAAAAACTGATAAGATGATTAGTTGGCTTAGTGAGGTAAGGCACTTGGGACCAACAATGATGACTCGTTTGATGCCTGTATGATGGAAGGACAGAACTGATATTTGTGAGTCATCTACTGACCTCCACACACAAGCAGTAGTATGTGTTTACCCACAGACACAGATTTTACACACACACACACACACACACACACACACACACACACACGCACGCATGCACACACACACGTGCAATAAATACAAATGTAAAAATTACAAAGTACAATACAAAAAGAGAACAAATAAAATAAATTGATTAATAACAAGTTAAAAACTGTAATCAATACTTTAAGTTCCCCATGAAAGAAAATCCTCACTGGCTTCAATTTTGAGTTCTACCCCACAGTTAAAGGACTGATTCTAATTTTCCTTAAACATCCTAAACTCTGAAGAGAAGAGTTCTGTTCCAATCTGTTTATATAGGATATGGATTAATTTGACAACTAAAATCAGAAAAGAATACTATAAGAAAAAAATACTACATGTCAATATCTCTAATGAATATGCATGCAAGGAATAGTCAATGTAATATTGGAAAGCTCATCTCAATAGCAAATAAAAATGATCATTCACTAAATGAGTAGGATTTAATTCAGAGATCCAAAGATCAACAAAAGCGATATATTGCATTTGAAGAATGAAAAACAACTAAATGAGCATGTCAGTAGATGACAAAATAATAACAAACTTAAACATAATGACTTAAATATGAATCCTGGGTAAAAATGACTATAATAAATGTGAAAATGCCATAAATATTATTAGTCTGAATTATATAACAGATTTTGTATTTGGCTTTTGGAAACTTAGTTTGCTAAAATGAGTTAATAAATATTTTTAAAATTGTAAGTAATAATGTTTGTTGGGAATTCTGAAAGCATAACTACACTGAATCATGGCATTTGACAGATGAGGCTAATTCACAGATTCTTCAGTGGGAAATACTAGTGTTTCATATTCCCAAGTAATAATGAGAGTCATTTTTAACACTAATATATTCAATATATTTTCTTCTGCTTAACACCTCTTGTTTCTGGTTGTATTGTGAGATTTCAAGGTCAAAATTTATGTCTATATTTTTTTCATTAGTGTACAGAAATCCCTGGTTTTTAGTAATATTGATTGACTAATATTTTACATGTATGAACAAAAAGGCATGGTGATTCTAATATTATCTATTTATATGCTTACAAACAACATACAAATTTGATTGTTTTACACTTTTTTCTTATGTATCATATATTACCTTTCAGACTAAAGTATCAGTTAAAATCTTCATTTACAAGAGTTTTTATCCTCTGGAATATTTTTTCACTTTTTTCTTGTTTTAACAAGTAAGCATAATTTCTAGCATATCATAGAAGATCATCAGCTATCACAATCATAAAATTAGGGAATTTAGAGTCTGTACATATCACGATATACTTATTACCCACAGAATTTTGAAAAAAAACGATTTTGTCTTCTTGAGAATTAATATTATCACAAATTTTGAATAAAACATACATCTTCAATTTGACTTATATGGTTTTTATGATACTCAGTAAAGGTGTATAGATTCAATGAATATCAGCATTATTGTGAATACACTCTACATTTTTAATGGTAAAAATCTATTAATTCAATGGTTAGAATAGAATATGAGGAAATGAAGAGAATTCATTATAGTTAATGGTACTGCATTTTATTCTCTCAAACACAGTGTGAAATAAATAATAAAATAAGTAATTAAAGTGGAAAAAGTATGGAGAGATAAGAGTTCTGGGTAGCACTAACTTCCCAAGGTAAGAAAATAGCAAGATGGTAGCAGCAAGATTCTTTTGATCTATTTAGTCATGTTTTTTCTTCACAGGGGTTCATTTTACAATTTATTGTAATTTATTTTCAATAATTATATCTCAGCTTTAGACACTCAGCTTTAGAAGTTAAAAAATAGTCCCAGAGTTCATACAATTTTCTATTTGTTGTATATCTGAGAAATAATTAAGCTAATTAATATTTGATGGATTACATTACCCGTCTTAATCTCATAAAATATATTTTCCTGGAAAATCCTTACCTGAAACAGTATAATAACAGAAAACTTTTTTTTAAGTCTATAATAAATTTGCTTAGAGAAAAACACAACATCACACCTCTTCCCTTTTTGCTTACATCTAAAATTGGATTTCCAAATCTTCTTATGTTTTCATTCCTGTTCCTTGCTTTACCTAGATTCTTATTTCCTTACTCATTCCCATGGAAATAATTACACTGCCCCCACATCAATTTTATCACTTAATGGCAAAGTATTACGTTACCTGAGAAAAGGTATGACTTTAGAAAGTTCAACCCTTCTTCAGTGTGTGTGCCACCGTGTGCTTAAAATTGCTTTGGGTTTAAATGCAAAACTTGGCACACAGGAAAACAAAGAACAAAGAAGTGTGTTGTTGGGCTCTGGGGTACATTGGCCTCTGAGGATAGACTGCAAGGAATAAGCTTATAGAAATTCTTTCTAGCCGAAGTTGTACGCATTCCCTTCTGCTGTTTCATTCCTGGACTTGCCTATACATTTGAATCATTGTGTGCTCTATTCACATAAGTTGAGTTGAATGATGAAGCCCACACCATGTCTCTTTCATATATGAAATGCTGGACACTTTTTTTCAGGATGTACTACTTACATCAAAATTTATAAAATAGCAGAGCATCTCAAAGGCTTAAAATGACTCAATAGAATATGAATATAGCTTCCTGACCCACATTCAATTGTGACAAGTTGCTCAAATTTACATCTTCCTCATCATCTCAGTGACTTACATCTGCACAAAGTGTCTCCAAAGAGCAGAAATACATCAAATAAACACATGTGAGAAGCTGTGAGTTTGGCTTCAATGGAGAGCTATCGTAAGAAATATGGGCAAGCTGCCCAGCATTGTTCAGAGACACCTGAATTCTGTTTCCTTTGCAGTGTACAAAGTTTCCAAGTCCAGTCAATTCCTTTATGATTTAAATTTAATTAAGGACAACATTAGAAATGAAAATATCCCAGTCACGTTGATGGCTTTCTTTTCATAGTTGGGCTTTGATGGGATCAGAACTGAATTACTCAGTGTTCCCTAAGTTGTTTTGTTGTAACAATAGCTCCATAGTTCCACTGGCTAAAATTCACAAAGGTTTGTGTTTGCTGACATCACATCCAGTTGTGGGTCGGCTGAGATGTTGCTCTACATAGCTTCCTACTGGACTGCAATCTAAAGACATAATCACCATCTGTAGAATGCTTTCTTCATTGCAGAGAATTAGTCATAAAAGACCATATGGCCTCTACATAAAAACCAAAGTCTTCTTGAAAGGACACACATCTTTCCTTATAAGCTGCTAGCTATAGCAATTTACATGACTCCTTTGGGTGTGAATTGAGGAAAATTATCATCCTTCATGTATCTTGTGTAAGCAATGTAAGAAAGAGAAAGGGTTACATTTATTCTTAGAAAGAAGATAGCAAAACTTCAGAAAATAATACAATGTAGTACTTGAACTCAATCAGACACTAATTACTGTGTCTTTTACCAAAAATAATGTCTATCTTCTGGTAGTGGCCTCATTTTATTCATGATTACTCTAAAAGTCATAGACATTGATATAATATGTACTTGGAATGTATTAGATAATTGGGATAATATATTTTTTAAACCAGTAAAAGTCAATCATTATATTTTATAGGAATCATTAATCTCATATATTAATGGCAGGAGAGAAACAACCCTCAAAGTTAAATGATCAAAATCAACAATTATATGAAAATACTATTTTATGAAATGACTTGATAGGCTTAGGGGACACAAATTTATATATGGAAATGTGAGGATCTTCTTAGAAGAATGCTAGTACAAGGCAGAAGGCATAACAAATACAAAATCCTGAGTGGATTAGGGTTACAACAAAGAGCTTACTGGGGTGTCTTAGCAGCAAGATTCTGTTTCTCTTCTCTAATAGATACTGTACCTAAGGATAGAGGCACAAGCCTAATTTTCTTCCTAATGCAAGTTTTACATGACATAGGAGTCAAGTAAAGAATCGAAGGCCTGAAGAAGAATGCGTCCTTAGCAGAATTGTACAAAGAACAGGAAGTTTTGAAAATGCAACTCAATAATGTGGGCCTGCAGTGGGTAGCCATTCCAGCTTGGATCTGGAAGTTCCAACCCCCATTGAGACTCTGGCAACTGTCACGCCTACGAGGCAGGGCAAGGGGAGGCACTCGAAACCCGAGAACCGGAATGGGCCAGCACTCTCTCTGGGTGTGCTCTCTCTGCCTGGACCCTGGACAGTGGAGGTTGACTGAGCAGAGCTCCAGAGAACACCGCTGGATTGCGATACACCTTCCCCAGACCCCTGCAACCTATCTATTCCTCCATTTGTAAGTCATCCACTAAATAAATCTTCCTTTTAACTACGTGGAGTGGCCTTTATAATTTCCCCAATATGGTCCACTTGCATGAAAGTTATGATTTGAACAACGGGGAGGCAATAGAATAAAGGATGCCACTGAAACAGCTGGAGGAAGTTATTTGGCAGTGTTCACCATGAAAAAAAATATGTATGTTTGAGGCACTATAAATGCTTAACCTAAGTTAAATATTGAAAGTGTATATATATCCTTAAGTAAACAATTTATGTGTTTAATAATTGCTGTGGCTGAAAAACCCATATCCACCATAACCCTATTGAAGGAAAAAATCAAAGATATCCAATAAGTTCAGAAAAAAGATACAACAGTATCTATCTCCATTCCTATAAAATATAGTGTTTAATTTCTAGGAGCAGCAGGACGACAGAAGTAAAAGTAATGGAAACAAAAAGGAAAAGAAGTCAATGGTTACAGACACGATCCTACACTCTCTGACAGAAAACACCTAGAACTCATCAACACCTTCAGAAATGTGGCAGGACACAAAATTCACATGGAAAACTCAAAAGCTCTTCTATGTATCAATAAAAAACCTACTGAGAAAGAAATCAAAGAAATAATCCTATTTACATAACCTAAATATAAACAAGGAGGTAAAGTACCTGTACATTGAAAAATTTAAAACTTTAAAGAAAGAAACCATGGAAAACAGTAGAAGATAGAAAGGCCTTCCATGATCATAGACTAGGAGAAGTGATGGTGAAAATGAGAATTACACCAAAATTAATTTACAAATTCAAGCTAATCTTAATCAAAATTCCCATGCAATATTTCACAGATTATAAAACAATCTTAAAATTTATACAGAAACATAAAAATTCATGAATAGTCAAATAATCCTAACGAAAACCAACAATGCCAGAGGCATTGCCTTACCGGGTCTTAGGATATCCGACAGAGCTATACTAATGAAACCATCATGGCATTGTCCCTGCCACACACATATAGATCAAAGGAAGAAAATAGTAGACTCAGGCTTAAATTTGAACAATTAAAACCACTTGAATTTTTGCAAAGACAGCAAAAATAGACTGTGTAGAAAAACCAACATCCTCAACAATCAGTGTTGGAACAACTGGATGTCTACTTGTAAAAGAATGAAAGTAGTACTCTCTCTCTTCCTGCATAAAAACCAACTCCAAATATATGAAGAGCTTCAACATCAACCAGAAACTCTGAAACTTCTAGAGAAGAATGTAGGCAGTAATCTGGAAGATATGAGACTTGGTGTGGGCTTTCTAAGGAGGATGCTAGCCACTTCAGAAATAAGGTCATCAATTGACAAATGAAACATTGTAAAACTTAAAAGCACCTGTACAGCAAAAGTAATTAAAGTTAAGAGACAGATTTCAGGAAGTAAAAAAAAAAAAAAAATGTGCCAGATATCTTGTAGGTGGAGTTTTCTGTCCTTCCAGCCAATTCCCAAATAACCACACAGAGACTTATTATTAATTATAAATTCTCAGCCAATAGTTTAGACTTGTTTTTAACTAATTCTTATAACTTAAATTAATCCATTTCTATTAATTTTTGTGCTGGCCTGATGATCAATTACCTCATCTACAAACTTCCCATCTTTTTTCTTCTAAGTCTGGCTTGAGACTCTGTGACTCTCTGCCTCTGTCCCCTCTTCTTCCTAGTATTCTCTAGGCCCTAAAAATCCTGCCTAGTTATTGACCAATCAGTTTTATATTAACAATGATAGCAATACATCTTCACACTATCTATCAAACAGAATAATAATAGTTAGAATGCAATGAAATTCCTTTTTAAAAAAATCAAGATAATAACCTAATTACAACGGACAATAGATCTGAATAGAGAGATAGAGAGATCTCATAGAAAACTAGATATTCAACAACCTTATCCATCAGGAAAAATGTAAACTATAATTTCAGAGCAGCTGCCATCAAGAAATCAGATGACAACAAATGCTGGTAAGGATATTGGGAAATGGAACCGATATTCACTGTGGGTCATAGTACACACTTGTGCAGCAACTCTGGAAGTAAGTGTAGAGACTATTCAAATATATAAAAATTAGACTAACATATCCCAGGTACACCACTCCTGGGAATATTCCCAAATGATTGTGTAACTGCCTATAGATATAGTTGCCCATTCATGTTGATTGTCACTCTATTCACAGTAACTAGGAAACAGAATCACCCTAGAAGTCAATGAACAGATAAATGGATAATGAAAATGTGATATATTCCATGTATGGAATAAAAAATGGATTTTGACTCAGATACAAAGAAATCAAACTCATAAAAACTCATGTAATGATATTCTCTGGATATAACACAGCTGTTAGAGTCATGATTCTACTGTATCTGAGGTCACCTCTACTGGTCATGAAAAAACTGCACCTAATACTAGTCAGTCATGAATTGGAGAGGAACTCATGGGCCCTACTTCTCCCTTGCAAACTGTTGGCTACTATTCCATTATAGCAGAATAGTCATTGTTTTTCTTTGAAAGTCCACAAGTTAGTTAATCAAATTCTAATGGACATTTCCAGTCTGATTGTCATCCAAAAGGCCCTTGCTAATCACAGAGAGCCATAAAGCAAACCATGAATGTGAGCTATGACTTGTATGGAGAGAAGGGAGATTGGAAATTTGCCACGAGTGTAACAAGAATTACATGTATGCATGAAATTATCATATAACACATTTCACAAAATATGGTAAAAAAAATAGCAATGTCTAATGAAAAATACCTTCATTTCTGGGGCAAAATTACACCACTTCTTTGTTGAGTGGCACTTGCTCTGGTCTCTCCAAGGCTATAATCAAATAATTTATGAGGTATACTCCTCTTCACAGTTGAAGGTAACAGGATCTGTTTGTTGGTTATTGTTAACTGTCACTTTGACACAATCTGGAGGCATCTAAAATGAGAGTCTTCTTGAGTAATTGTCTAGATCGATTTGGCCTACAGGCACAGTATTGTGTGACTGTCTTATGTAAATTGGCATGGATACACCTTCATTGGTGGATCTATTACCTAGGCAGAGGATTCTTCACTGTATAAAATGGATAATGTGAGCTGTGCCCTGGCACACATGCAGTCATTGCTCTTCTCTGACTGTGAATTCACACCGATCATTTGCTACATATTCTTGCTGCCTTGATTTCCCTGCTGTGGTGGACTACACCTTGAAATGTAAGTTAAACTAAGCACTTTCTCTCTTATAAACAAACATGTTTTATTCACCATATAAGCCAAAACAAATTAAATAGATTAGAACACGGAAAGAAGGAAAATAAGATCTGTTCAGAAGTCACATGATATTAGGCCTCTTTCCTTGTAGATAAGGATGTTGTCTATCACATGGTCATTTCATACCCTGTTGCTAAGATGCACTCATATGATCCGAGTGATTGCTTTGGTGTACCTGATATTTTCTCCACAGCCTTTAAAATGAATAACCAAATATAAAATACTGCTTCAATGGTTTGCACTAAGAATGATAAGGTAGATAGGATAGGAGATAAGAAAAAAAAAGTATGCTACAATTTCCAGAAATGTCAGGGCCTCTACATACATTCAGCTTTTCTGTGTAAGATAGAAAGTATCATTGAGTATATCTTGATCATATTTAATTTTAAAAGGCTACATTAGCTGCCTATAATGTTGAGGATAGATCATAGAACAAAGAGGGATATAAAATCGAGTTGATAAAGAAATGATCAGTTTCTGATCATACATTAACACAGATAAAACTAATATTATTCTCTCTAGATTATTGAGTATGAGATAAATAGGATTTTACAAGTGTCTCCAAAATCTTACTTTGGAAAAGGAAATATTTATAACACTAAAAATAGCATCAATGATTTAGTTTTATTCTCATCATTCATTCAAAAATGGAATATGCATTCCAAATACATGAATATTCCACTTCATCCTTCACTTAATGTGTGTTAGACCATGTGATATACTTTAGCCAATAGGGCAGTAATATTTAAGATTTTGGGCTTACACATCTAGGTTTTCTATCTTATTCATCTCAGATTCTGAATCTCTTAGGAAAGTTCCCCTAATGATGTTTCCAGGTGGTGAGAAACATACCCTGAATTATACTCATTGTCCCCAGTAATTTCTATACAATCCTTCAGAGTATGACCAACCTTTCTGATGAGCATCCCACTCAAATGGATGAACAAGTCCATCTAAGAGCATTAGAATAACTATTAGGGAACTTTGTCCAAACTGACAACCATGCTACAGGAACATTTTCTAAAGCGTTTGTTCCTGCTCTCACTGATATTTGTAGAAGAGGAAGAAAAAGTAGAGAGCAACCCAATTCATGCTCCTATGGAATTTAACGATGATGGTCTTTAACTTGATAAATGTGAATCCCATACACATTCAAGTAGAGAATATTATTGAGGTAATTCTAACAGGGTAGAAGCAACCCAAATGGCTATGATCATTTCTGTGGCTACTTAGAATGGCTGAGATATTTTCCCCACTTGTATAAGTATGTAGGGTGTGTCTGTCCTTGGCAAAACAGCTAGCCTGGATTGTTAATAAATACTGTTAACAACATATACTTTTCCTACATAAATAAATCAAATGTTTTCTTTGATTCATAATCTAGTCCAACATTATATAAATCATATGTTATGTAACAAAATATATTTTATAATATAATACATAATACTCTCTCTCTCTTTATCAGTAGTGCAACTATACCAAAGATAAGTTTCTAGAAAAGTAGGCACTTTAATTTCTGTTTGTTAACATGCTAAAGTCACTCTTTGAAGATAATACATGTAACCTATGGTGGTTTGAATGACAATGACCCCTGCAGGCTCATATATTTGAATGCTTATTCACTAGGGAATGAACATGGTTGAGAAGATTAGGAGCTCTGGCCAAATTGGTGCAGATGTAGCCTTGTTGGAGGAAGTGTGTCAAGCATACATCAGAGCCAGCCTCTCTGTCTCTCTCTCTCTCTCTGTGTCTTTTTCTCTCTGTCTCTCTCTCTCTGTGTCTCTCTTTCTGTGTTTGTGTCTCTGTCTCTGTCTCTGTCTCTGTCTCTCTCTCTCTCTCTCTCTCTCTCTCTCTCTTAGTCTGCTGCTAATAGATCATGATATAAAGCTCTATCAAGTTCTTCCCACTGCTCCAGTTTTACATTTATCTTCTTCCCACCATAATTGAAATTAACTTACCCTCAAAATCTCTAAGCAAGCCTCCAATTAAGTGCCTCCTTTTATAAAAGCTGCTTTGGTCATGGTGTGTCTTCATAGAAATAGAGCAGTAACTAAGACGTAACCTAACCTGTTCATTTCAAAGTATGTTATAAACTGCATTCAGAAACAAAACTTGAAAAGGAGATTGGCTTCAGTTGATGGGAATCATTTTCTTTTGCAACAGAAAAATGTTTATATGAATACAAACAAAAATATTCATGTTCCACAGAATAGTCTAAGTAGAAAACAAACAATTGGTTACTTATGAATAACCTCAATAGCATTTTATTTCTGTCTCTATTCATGCTTGTTTAGAGTACCTGTATTTAAAACTTGGTACAGAACATTTATTATATAAAAAATAGACTATTCATCATAGCCTCTCCTTGCCTAAGCCTCAGCAAATGGCACTGCTTCAGAACACTCATGAAATCAGGCTACATAGATCTGGCTATGAGCATCTTTATCTGTGTGACACTGAATCAGTAATAAAATCTTTCTATGTCCAACTTTCACTTTATTAGGATGGAAATAAATTTTGTTACTGTACTACACAACTGTACCCTTGGTAATAACTCCTTTGTGGTTACATAAAAGGGGGGATATTATGTCATAAATACAAAAGATAAATTTGTTCTTAGTAGATAGAAAACAAAATGGTCAAGAAACACTTAAAGAAATGTTCAAAATCTTAGCCATCGGGGAAATGCAAATTGAAACGACTTTGAATTTTCATCTTATATCTGTAAGAATAGCTAATGTCAACAAAGCAAGTGATAGCTCATGATGGTGAGTATGTGGAGTTAGAGGAACACTTCTCCATTGCTGGTGAGAATGCAAACTTGTAGAGCCATTATGGAACTCAGTGTGATGGTTTCTCAAGAAGATGAAACTCAATCTGCTCTATGATCCAGCTATACCACTCTTGGGCACATACCCAACAGATACTTCATTCTACCACAGAGACACTCACTCAATCATGCTGGTTACTACTCTTTTAATAATAGTCAGAAAATGAGAGTAACCTAGATGTCCCTCAACACAATAATGGTTAAAGAAAATGTGGTACATTTACACAATGGAATGCTACTCAAGTTTCTAAAAAATGCCATCATGAAATTCATGGAAAATGGATAAAACTATAAAAAAAATCATAGATTAGTTATCCCAGATCCAGAAAGACAAATATGGTATTTATTTACTTATATCTGGATATCAGCTGCTATGTCATTGATTATCAAGCTATAATCTTGGGCAGGTTTGGAGTAAGGCACTAGCGAAAACAGACAGCTCTCATTTGGAAAGAGAAATAGAATAATAATTATGGAGGGGTAGAGACAGGAAGTATCAACTGGTTAGAGGGAGGAAACAGAGTGCTATGGGAGGGAATATGGAGAGAGACCACTGAAATTAAGGACCATTTGAGGGGTAGTAAGAAAGCCTAATGCAGCATAAACTTCCTAAAATAGATACATATGTGACAGTGATCTAAATGAAATCACCAAAAAGCGGGGGATATAGTCCTAATCTTGTCACCAAACAAAGCTTCCATACTGGGATTGGGTTGAAACTAATTGAGTTGTTGGCCAAACAGGCCCCACTAAGAACTCCACTCTCTCCACCAAAAAAACACAGGCTTTTGCCATGACACTAGATTGCTTTCCACAAATAGACAAAAAGATGACATGGTTAAAGACAACACCTAGAAAATTCAATGAAATTGGAGCAGTAGAGCTGGTGCCTACAAAGAGCTTTCACCCCTTCATTCTAGAACCAATTCTAATAGAAGGAAAATAAAATAATCTTAGCTTAATTTTCTATTTTGATTTTTTGTTTATATAACATGTGGCAAAGAAGCTATATAAATTACACATACCCTAAAAAGAAATTTTTCATATTTATACTTAAGTAGCATACATCTTCTGTAGATAGTTTTCACATATATATTTAGACAATAAACTGAGTATATTTATACTAGCCACATAAAAAAGACTTTCATAAGTGAGCCCCTGAGATTTGAAGGTAACACAATTGGGCTCTCAAATTAGGATTTTATTGTTATTCTTTATCACAAAGTTGCAGCTCTGTTTAGAAATATCTTCATGTAGTAAGCAGCCCTGGGAGATAACTACCTGCCATTTAAAGAAAATTACAGCAAAAGTGCAGTCCATTTTCTTTCACAGTAAAATTGTTTTTCCCTCTGAACTTATTTCCCTTCAGAACATTTTAATGAATTTCAACTGTGTGGAAGTCTGACTCCTTGCTACCTTTTAAGCCTCAATTCCTCCTTCTCTATTCTCATTTTCCACCACTTCATAGTAGGAGACACCACTCACTGTTGTAGTACACAGGATGAAGGCTAACCTAGACTGGCTGTTACAAAGGGGGGCACACATTTTTTCATGAACCAGGTCAGCTAGCTGTGGCTAGAGAGGTGGACGTAATCCATGAGGTCATTCAGCTGTTTACATTCTTCATTCATTTGCTCCTGCCATTCATTTCCTTGGACTCTGGCAGGAACCAAGCTGAACCCTAAGTAATCAGGCAAAAGAAACTCTTACGGAAATCAGGACAACAGATAGGAAGTGTCACAATAGCAGTGCTAGCAAAGGAGATTGTGGTGGTATTGTGTTCCCCAAAATATTGTGTACCCTAATAAACTTAATTGGGGTCAGAGAACAGAAAAGCCACTAGATACTTAGGATAGGCAGTGGTAGCACACGCCTTTAATCCTAGCATTCCAGAGGCAGAAATCCATGTGTTCAAGGATATAACCAAGCATGGTGACTCACTCCTTTAATCTCAGAAAGCAAGCCTTTAATCCTAGGGAGTGATGGTAGAAAGCAGAAAGGTATATAAGACATGAGCACCAGAAACTAGCAGCATTTGGCTGGTCAAATATTTGGCTGGTTAAGCATTTGGCTGGTTAAGCATTTGGCTGTTAAGTTTTGAGCAGCACAGTTCAGCTGAGAGCCATTCGGATATGAGGACACATAGGTTTCCAGTCTGAAGAAACAAGATCAGCTGAGAAGTTGGCCAGGTGAGGTTAATTTTGGCTTGTTCTGTCTCTCTGATCTTCCAGTGTTCACCCCAATACTTGGCTCAGGTTTGATTTTATTAATAAGAACTTTTAAGATTCATGCCACGGGAGATTAAAATTCATACAGGTAAGTGGGAAGCCTCCAGCTGTTTAGGTACATCACTCATTTTATAGAATCCCCAAATCACCAGAATGGACAAAAACAGTTATTTTAATTTCTGTACCTTGAAAATATTCGATTGCAACATAACTTTATGGGATATATGTCTGAATTGTTTAGGCAACTAAAAATTATTATAAAGGGGTTGATTATCTTATGCCTTTTATTTCTGTCTGAATTGTTTAAGTGACTAAAAATTATCATAATAGGTTGATATTTTGCATCTATATGTATACTAAACCTTGCTCATGGTAGGGCGCATCTCCTGGTACATGACTGATTGAAAAGATTACAAAGTTGTGTCAGGTACAGAGATCATAACAACTTCATTTCATAGATGATACTCTGACACCCAGACAAAATCAAACCATTTTCTTGTGAGGTAGCTCAGGATAAGACTAGAACTAGAATAAGCTTTCTTTCATTTTTGGCACAATTTGTTTTTACATAAGCCAAGCTATGCTGTGGGTCTACCCTAACATGGAAATCATTAATTGAAAATCTAAACATTAGCCACTTGAATGACATTATATTTATTGTGCATGCTTTTGTTTCTAATGTTATACTTCAAAGGCTTTCTTCTGTACCATGATGCATCTTGACAGCAAGCAGAACTTTCCTTTTCTTAATTTAGCATCATCTCAGAACATCCAGTTGGCTGTATTCTGGTGCACGTTGCTAGCTTCAGATATCATACTGTTATTTTGTAGTCTTAAAATTGGCACTTTTAGTGTAGTACAGCATGGCAAATGTTATAACAATGAAAACAAATTTTCTTGTAAAAAATATAATGAACCCACTAAGAGAAAACATAGCATGCTAGTTGTTGGGGGAAGGAGAGATGTTCAAGATAGTGACATTTGTCAGGAAGATAATGTGAAAAAAATTCATTGATGACAGATGATTGTACCTGAAGTTTCCTGTGCCCACCCGGCTTCTGTGTCCTTGCCATCCCACAACGGCTCAGACCCAAATAAACACACAGAGGCTTATTAATTACAAACTGTATGGCCTATTGGTTCAGGCCTCTTGCTAGCTAGATCTTACATCTTAAATTAAAACATTTCTATAAATCCATATTTTGCCACGTGGCCCCTGGCTTACTGGTATCTTTACATCTTGCTTCTCCTGGCAGTGGCTGGCAGAGTCTTCTGACTTTGCTCTTCCTCTTCCCAGCATTCCTTTAGTCTGCTAGCTCCACCTATACTTCCTGCCAGGCTACTGGCCAGTCAGTGTTTTATTAAACCAGTGTAAAAAAGCATATCCCACAGCAGATGATATACACCTAAATTCTAGAGCCAGACACACTTTGTTAATATAGCTCTATATTTAACTACTTTTTCAGTTTTGTAAAGCATTCTTCCTTCACAAGTCTCAATGACCACATTCCTATAATAAGACTAATCCTAGAATAATTCCTTCATAGGATCATTAGCACACTTTGTGAAACTGATTAAAAATACAGTAACTTACAGTAATTATTTCCATCTTTCATTATGGATCGAAGTGACCAATAATACATGAGTGTAGCTAATTTGATATAGTAGCTAATATAATATAGTGAACTAGTTCTGCTTAAGTTAGTTAATTTTAAAGTGGTCAATAAAATGATTAATTCTCTGAATCACAACCATTTGCATCCCAAATAAGTTTTCTATTTTTGCTAAAAATACAAAGAAAAATAACATAATATTTAGTTAGTCTACATTGTGCCTAAGGCGGTATAGCAAAGCTTGAAAGGCCAACACCTCCCCAGGGGAAACCAAGGAAGGTCAGAAGGACAATCACACAGACATAAACAAATTGATAAATGCTTCAGAAGCACCAGAAAGCAAATGTATGTGAGTGGCTATTTTTAGAAAGAGAAAAATGAAAACACTTTTAGTTCAAAGTCCAAGTATAGGATAAACAAGAAGAGAAATAATAAAGATAATTTAGCTTTTCCTTGTATGTTTTTGAGACTGGTGCATTTTTATCTGCTACATTCATGACTGAGCTAATATCAACCCTTCTGCAACTGCAAGCATCTTTACCAAAATAGCACAGAAGAAATTTTTCACTTAGACAGAGGTGGGTTTCCTCGGCTAGCTGTGAGCATTATTATTGGTTGAATAGTTTTTTTTTTTTTTTTTTTAAGGAATGATGTTATTTCTGCCATCTGTCAAGCTAAATTGCTATTAAAACCTAGTTACATTACTGTAGAATTACAGGACAGAATAGTGATTAACCTTGTCTCAAATATGTAGATCCAATTTAGATGAGGGACCACTAGGGAATTAAGTGTGAATATCTTTCTGAAAAATTTTTAGTATGATTTGTATTTACAAATTTAATATGAACATGAGAACAATGCACCAAAAGTTGAAGAGAATTATAGATAGAAAGATTCAATGATTATGAAAACGCTGACTAGATTTTAGTGTTTGAAAAATATTTACTCATTATTTTGAGTGCTTGTCTACATGTCTGCGTGTGAACTACACATGCGCCAGGTCCCTATAGAGACCAGAAGAAGGTACTGTTTGCAATGGAACTGGAGTGAATAAATAGTTGTGAGCCATCACGTGGGTGATGGAAACTGAACTGAGGCTTTCTGCAATAGCAAAACCTGTTCTTAACCTCTGAGCCTTCTCTCCATCTCTTTGAATTCATTGTAGGTCATTTTTGCTTGTTAAATGAATGCTAAGTGATTAGAGCTTTATCTCAATAATAACTGCTGAGTTTAATTATTTTCCATTTTTATTAAATTTATAGTTTTTTTTAGAAATAGTCTACAATCACAGACATGTGAAACATACATATTCTTATTCAGGTATATTGTAATTGTTAGGGTTCAGGTCTATATGGATACAGAAATATAAATTAAAGGTAACTTTTCTGGTTTAATTGAAACAATTCATCTTATTCAAAAGTGGAGTTGTAGTCACAGAAAACCTTTTGCAAGGGTTTAAAGACTGGCATGCATGTATAAGTATATATGTGTACATACTGTGATCATGCCAAAGATGCATTACCCCATTTGTTCTTAAGTTACCACTAAGTCATTTTAATACAGCAATTAGGATGCATTCTGAAAAGAAAAGTAACAGTATAACTCGGTGTCCAGAAATTAAAATGCCAGATATCTATTATATGAACAATCTACAATTCATGGATACATATGCACTACCACCTCAAAAAATAATTTGTAGATTGTGGAAGTTTTCAAAATCTCTTTCTAAAGTTCACAGTATTTGTCTACACACACACACACACACACAAATTCCAGATTAGCACGACAATGGTTGTGTTGTTCATTTGTCAACAGTTGCTGGTAGATAATACTGAGACAATTTCACACACTTGGATAACTACCATCACTTAGTTCTTAGTTAGCAGAGCAGGGCTGTTACACAACAGGGAACCTGGATACAGGTAACAATATATGATTGTCATCATGTTCATAATGAGTTTCCTTTTCATATATTTTAACAAGTTGGTTTTAATTATTTATCCAACTAAGTCATCTGCCAGCAGTCACTTACATATGTATTAATTTGTATTTGCCTCCATAATAATTTTTGGAGAACTTTATATATGAGTTCTGTATTTTCATTGTTTTTGCCCAACATTTTCCCTCATAACTGTTCACATGCTGCCTCACTCCTACTCAAATTCATGATATCTTTATTATTGCTTCATATATGTGTGTATATGAATACATATCTATGTATATATATATATATATATATATATATATATATATATATATATATAAAATCTAATGAGTTCATTTGTAAAAAATCTATAACATATATCAAATATAATATGATTATAAAGTATTAATTCTATTTCTATGTGGTTTAAATTTATGGAATATAATTATGTTTTAGCAATCTAATAATTCTTTCTGGTAGAACATGAAATTCAATTGTGATATTATTATTTCAGTTGACTACTATAATTTTCTATTCATTGTCTTTTTCTCAGAATGATATGTGAATGATAGCACAAGTTAGAGACAGGGAAATTTCTGCCCTAATTATATTTCCTAAATATACTGAAAGTCACAGTTTCTTCTCAGTAGCATTGCTATGTAATTTAATATCACCCACGGCAATCATTAGCTAATGACAAAAGTTAATTTAGACTTGGCATAAAAGAGTTCAGAAGGAAAATTAAAAGAAGCTACATATATTCTTTTGGAGATAATATGACTGTTTCAAGGCTGATTTTGACAAATTGTCAGGTAGCTGTGGTGATTCAAGCAAATACATTGGAATCCATGTTCTACATGGTAGAAGGTTGGTCTTACCAATTGATCACCAGAGTCTGGAATAGGGCCAAGGACAGAGTGTGGGCCCAGTAAATATTTTTAAGTAAACTATTTGTTGACTAAATTATTATATAACTGAGTAATGCTGTTCATCGATGATGAAAGAGCAATTGGCACAGGCTTTTCCACAGTCTATTTAGCTGGAAAATAATAAAGACTCTTTGTTAGGACTGTAAAATCCTTTAAAAGTTTTCTGTAGATGAAATGAATAATCCCAAAATGAGTAATGCGGCTAAAAGCATACATTTGATTTTGCAGTCCTTTATGTTTTACTGATCTTTATTTCTCAACTTTGAACATTTTAATTGCTCACAGTAAATCAAAATGGATTCTATGAGTTAGTTGGACAAGAAAAAAACATTGTTAGAGATAAATCTAAGTTGAGCTTCAATTGTCCTGCATGCTGAAGAAATGGTGGACACTGGGGTACACATTACATGTATTAAGCCACAAATTGCCCATCTGTTAAATTCACCAAACAACATATCTAGGGAAAAAAAATCTAGAAAAGTAATAATGTATTCAATCCTCCAGATTTTCCTGTTTATGAGATTCCCTGAAATAAAGAGAACAATCATTGATCTATTATTCAACCTATCAATATTACATATCATCTAGAGTTAAACTCCAATATATAAACATACATGGTCACTGATTTTTTTTTATTTATTTAAGAATATGTACACTAAAAAGAAGAGTTAAGCTTATTAATCTCTTCAACTCATACTAGTTTGTCCTAGGAAACAAAATGGAACAGTTTTACTATTTTCTTATATAAAATGAATTTGAAAAATCATTCAGTGCAACAGGGATTATTGCAGCAGAGGAAGATCAAGAGAGGAACTGAACACAGATTCTGTTACTATAGAATTTCTGAGCCATTAGTAAATAGCTCACAGGGTTGTCATATTAGTAAGCTTTATCATCTTGTAATTTATAATTTGTATGTGTTACATAAAATAAGTGTCCAGTATGATAAATATTATTTATTTATGTTTACTGTCAAATGTCAAACCTGAAAATAACTTATTGAAAACATGAGAAAAAATGCTTTTACATGGGATGAGTAGTGACCAAAATCTTGACTTTCAATTATGAGAATCTCCATGTCATCCAACCAAGGCATGGATATGATTGTTTGCTAATAATGTATGAAAAATTACTGAAAGATTTTCTGCAATTCAAGAAAATAGCAAAGATCCCCTCTTCACCTAATGTGATTGAAAAAAAAGTGTCCTTTTGGCCGGGCGGTGGTAGCGCACGCCTTTAATCCCAGCACTCGGGAGGCAGAGCCAGGCAGATCTCTGTAAGTTCAAGGCCAGCCTGGGCTACCAAGTGAGTTCCAGGAAAGGCGCAAAGCTACACAGAGAAACCCTGTCTTGAAAAATCAAAAAAAAAAAAAAAAAAAAAAACAAAAAAAAAAAACCTCTCCTTTTATTTGCTGACAGTAAAGCTTAAAGGATATTTAAAGATAAAAAGAATGAATTTATTTAAGAGAAAGTTATGTATTGTTTACCAAACTGAGGCTAAAGGAAGCATAAATGCATACATTTCTTTCATGTTCAAGCATTGTGCTATTATGTAATTGAATAACACAATTGTTCTTTGATGACTTAAGAGCAATTAGCACAGGCTTTTCAATAATCCACTTAGCGTAAATAATAAAGATACTCTTAGAGTCATAAGATTCTAAAAGGGACACAAAAAGTAATTACCTGCTTTCAATGTAGCTGTTTATTGAACTCATCCATTAACATATATTACCAAAAATTACAACCATCAACCAAAACACATAATTTAATAAAGTTACTATAATTAGATAACTTATTGTGTGAGTAGATCATAGATTTAATGTTGAGACTAATATTTAATGTAAAAATAAAACAATTTAAAACAATTCTAGATTCCACTGTCAAATACCTAAGTAATACATGTATTGAGCGCAAAAAAATTAGAATATAATTGTTAACATACATGTTTAAAATAAAAATAAATTATAAGTAATCTATCCAAATTACATTACATCAAAATAGAAATAATTACAAGGCATAATGATGCATAGGTCCTCAAAAATGTTTAGTTTTCATTCATATATTTTTGTTTTAGAAGACCAGTAGACTTTTTTATCTTTCTACCTATATTTAGCTTACATGATACAAATATTTATTAGTAAAAGTAAAAAAAAACCTCACATTATCTTAAGTAAAAATTAAAAAAAAAACTAACATAATTAATATGTAAAAGTGGGATTTATGTTAGATACTTTCATAGTACAACACTAAAGGACAAAAGATGATCCAGTATCTCTCCCATGACTCTGTATTATCCTCTTACATATATATCATCAGGTCATCTTTACCCTCAGAAGAGGAATGATGAACATGAGCAGGTATGCACATTTATGTTGCCCAACTTGGTGAATCCAACAGCAATAACAACAAAAACAGAAAAGCACTATATCCAAGAATTCTAGAAAAAACCCTTAGAGCTAATTCTTGTTGGCTTTTGTTGTGCATGAAACTGATCACTGTGTGAATGCATCCAGACTCAGTATAGACTGCTTAGCAAATCATTTAAAATGACAAGAACAGTGATTAGCAGCCAGAAAAACAAGAGTGAACAACAAAATCTGGTTATAAATGGCAACAAGTGTAACCTGTTCAATTCTGCCGTGATTAAAAAGGCCTGGCTGTTACTGAGCATCTAGTAATTGAAGGCTCACTAATTACATGTTTAAGTCATGAAGAGTTTCACTTCAAATATAACGCAAACACCGTCTTGTTTGTATTTTCTTCATCGCAAGGCTTTCTCACCCATTTCTCTCTAAAAGGATCACCTTTCTCACACATAGATCGGCAAGATCAATAACAGCCACAGAAATAAATTCCATACTTTTATTCAGGAAAGAAAATGTTGTTGGGGTGATGAGATGATTTAGTCACTTGCTGCCAATGTTGGAGAACTGAGATATATTTCTGGATTTCACATGGTGAAGTGAAAGCTCTGACCTTTGAAATATGTTGTTTGACCTGTGTATGCCCCTCTACACACATGTGCGTCCATGCGCACACATACTTACATACATGCATATACACACATACACATACACACACTCATAAACACATTCACACTCACAGACACACAGACATATACACACACAAATGCAAACACATACACACATATCCATACACACATACACATACACGCACTCATAAGTACAGTCACACAGACATATACACACAAATACAAACACATCCACACATCTACATACACACGCCCATAAACACATTCACACAGACATATACAAACACAAATACACAAATACACACACATACACACATATACACAGTAATACACAGACACATATACTACTGTAAGGAATTATTCAACTAATTTCTGTCCTTAGGAATTTTTTTTAGTCTAGAGAAGAATACAGCTTGCAAAAACATTACACCAGAAAGGAAGTAGTCTTCTGGAAAGGAGACTTTAAGTACTGGGCTACCCTGGGGCTAGGTAGAGAATGAGCTCAGAGAAAATGGGAATTTCACATCAGAGGCATCCTAAAAACTGTGAAATATAAACAGCTGAGCCTAGAATCATAAGGAAGTATATTGAAGCCTATAGGGGAAATTGTTTCAAACAAGAAATCACACAGAATTAGGAGCTGAAAAGGTTATTTGTGAAACTAGAAAATCTCTATATAGTAGGACACCACAAAGCAGCTCAAGGGAATGAAGATGGAGATCAATTAGGATTGGTTACAAAAGGACATTTAATGCTCTTCAATACCACCCTTTGTGCATGTCTTTTCAAAATGCCTTCCTTTGTTAGAATTTATCCTAGAGTTTTTCTTCTATCCAAGCCCATAAACATCAGAAGATTTGATATAGCACAAGTAATGTTAAGTATCTCACTCTTATTATATATTAAGCTGAGATAAAAGGAATAACTTTCTTACACTGTTGGTTGAATGTTATATGTTAATATGTGTGGTCTACTTAGAGTAATCTCCCACGCACATTTGATAAGTTTTCATTAATGCTGATGTTTCAGAATGTTAAGTTGCCCTTACATTTCTTCATTTCTTTATCTTGGCAGGAATTTTCTTTTACCATTTCTAATGGCCATTACAACATTATGATCTATGATAATAATTCCAATATTTTATATTTCTAGGCCCCTTAGGTAGTGTTTAGCTTTTATTATATATAATTTATAATGCTAGAGTTGAAATGATTTGTATACATGTTTTGCTACCTAAGGTTCTTATTAACCTCCTGTAGTCTTCATCTATATTCTTCATGGTACCTCAACTAGCGTTACATTAATAAAAATAAAAATATGATATTTTGAGCTGAATCTAGATATAGAAGTAAAATAAATACAAAATTCCACAAAGCACACAAAATGTATGTATAAATGGAAAAACCAATGTAAAAAATAAACTCTGTCATTTAAACTGAGTTACAAATGTCTAGAAATGATGCTGTTTAATAAGCTTATTATACTACATATAATTATATGTGTCTCTCTTATTCTTGTATAAATTATTATAATGCAAGTCAGTGTTCTTTAGTGTTATATGCCCTGTGATAATATATGAGGACTGGAAGATTTGAGAATTATTAGATTTTGGTAGTTTGAACTGAAATTGATATTTGTATAGTCTATAGTGAAACAATTATTCAAATTCAGAATGTAAATTATATATTAAAAGAAATATTGTCAATGATTAAATAATCAATTTTTGAGATATGGTATCATTATGAAGCCTATGTTGATCTCAAGTTCCTGATCTTTTCATTTCAACCTTCAGAGTATTGGATTTATAGGCATGTGCCACCATAATCAACCTCTGTATGTTTTAAAGAAATTTTTAAGATTGCAATGCTTTTAAGTAATTTTGCAATTCATTTATAATTAAATAGGTAAAAGGAAGCAGAGCCAGGATGTGTTTAAGGTCTTATTTTGCTGTACTTATTTCAATTACCTACTCTGTAACCATCAAAATAGGATTTTTGTTCATGGAGAACATAAAATTGAAAAATATCAGTTGCTATTTCTCCTAGCATCATAAACAACAAAAATTTCATTAATGCAGAATGACCCACTCCCTAAATATTTAATACAACCTTAGACACTACTGCTCAGGTACTGTTCTAAATTCCTTGGGTGGGTATTTTATTTCATTCTGAGAACAATGCAGTACCAATTATTGTCACTTTACAGGTAAGAAAATTAGTCCATAGGGAGATTAATCAACATAGTGATGCTCACTGCACCAGTAAACAGCAGAGTCAACATTCCAGCCGAACTGATTGGGTCCAATGTGCGAACTCTAAAACACCATTATACAGCTTTTCTGAAGTTTAGGGCTATTAACCTATCAGAAAGTATCAGAAGAAAGAAAAATATTTGCTTATATATGTAATTCCACCAGGACTGCCTTTATCTTGCATACATTTTGAATACCCAGAGTTGCAACTTCTGTCCTTGTGTGTCAAATCTGCTGTTTTATTTAATCTGATACTCATATTGCATTGACAGCCATTTCTAAGAATGTAGCCTACTTTTATCAATCTTTATAAATAATAATATTTTGAATGTTGTCTCCTATTACAGACGTAGCAATTTGTAAGAGTGAATGTGATTCTTAGATGTAGATGTAATGAAACTAGAATGAATGGGCTGCATTTAAGGACCTGCCTCAACTGAATCTACCAGGCTGAGCTGAATCCCCAGGGGAGTCCTTGCCTTGGAGGAGGTGGGAATGGGGGATGGATTGGGGGGAGGGCAGAGGAGGGATCGGGGGAGGAAGGACAGGGGAATCCGTGGCTGATGTGTAAAATTAAATTAATTATAAAATGAAAAAGACATACCTAAGAAAGCTTCTTTTTGTGGTGCAGAATGGTATGTGTCAGCACATTTCTGGGTTCCTTACTCTATGTTACTTATTAAAAGATACCTATTCATCTATAACCTGAGACTATGACAGGAGTTTCATAATGAAGTCCTACACTATTGTCATCCAACTAAGACAAATACTACTTTTACTTAAAATTTTCTAAAACAAGAAACAAATCAGAATGAAACATCAGAATGACCAATTCTATAAATCCTTTCACTGGGATATTGGACTATGATTTTGTCATTTTTCTGCTTGCTTGTTTTTATGTCTATCTATTCTGCTGTGTATATATATCCAAGAAGGAGTATAGAGGGGATGGTTCCTAAATTAAGATATAATACAAATTCCCATCTACGGTTCAAAATCTTGCTGTCATATCCTATTCATGGATAATAAACAAGACTAAAATGTAAAGGGAGAAAAACAGCTGCTAATAAATGAGTATAAAGGTGTTTAGAGGAACGAATTCAACAAATAATGTAGAAAAAGACTACTGAAACATCTGAGGAAATATTATTAACAATTGTTATTGGATATTTGAAAAATCATTGTGCTTTTAAGCACATTTATAAAACTCTAAAATTAAAAAAAAAGAATTCATTGTGAGTGTTAATGTTCTGAATAAGAAATAGCTGGGTAGATTTTCAGGCCTAGTAATGTTAGGCTATTGAGTTTTCCATAGCATTATATTGATAAGATTATTTTAAGATGGTTAAAAAGTTAATGTTACAGATCACCAGAAGACCCTATTAGATCAATTTTGACAACTACAATGTCAGAAAAAAATGATAGTCATTGGAAAGATTTGACAAGTTATTGTATACTATCCTGAGAAATTCATATTTAAGTAAATATTCCTTATAAGGAAAGTAGATGGGACTGTCATTTTACATTGATCTTAGTTAGTCAAGAGGCCACTAAGTAATGAGATTATCATTTTTACAAAATGATGGCTTAATGCTATAGTTTTCAAAAGAGATCTCTACATTGATATATTAACTATATTTTATTATTCTGTGCCTTTTAAAGGATTTCAAAATTATGAGAATGATTCCCTCCGACGTCAACAAAGGTATTCTTTTCAGTGCATGTCATGTTAGCATATCTTAGTGCCCTCTAGTGTGCAGAAATTTGTAATAGCATTTTGGGCTCTAAATTATATAATTGTTTTAAAAATACAAGATTTTGTAAAATGTCAACTTTGAACCAATATCAAGTGAATAAAAGAAACTTTAGTTGGAAAGAAAATTAGAGCCAGATGTCAGTTGAACTGAAATATAAAAGCTGGTAAAGTGAATTTCTCTGATTAAATATCCCCTCCTCTATTTGTCTAAAGGCCAAGCAGGATTTACCATTTACATACACCCATCTCCTTATTTCAGAGGTTCAGACAAACTAACCTGTGGTTGCTACTGGGATTCCCACGATTTCTCCAGGTTGAAGTTGAATGGAATACACATATCATTAGAGTTCCTCTGTTGTATCTTCTGCCCTCCAACACATTGACACATTTGATCTGTACTAGGACAGAAACCTAAAGCCTCCTATCATTCTTAAAGAAAGCATTCCTAAAAAAAGGATCAGACACTAAGAAGCAAGTACTAAAAAGAATTTTCAAAAGAGATTCGATGAAGATTAAACATACAGGATTCAACAATACCCCCACACCAAGCAGTTTAAACAAGGTTTGCAATGTTGTTATAGGGAGGTTTGCTAACTTTAAATCCATTTATAGCACCACCAACAGCATTAAGTTTCACTCCTCTATTAATGGCCAATGGTATTCAAGACATGCACATCATGCTGTCAAGCATTAGTGAATTTCTGCTGTGAATCTATGACTTCTTGATTATAACATGTTCTGTGGGAGACCACAGTGCAGCTCTTCTAGTGGATAAGCTACGGATACCTCTCAGCACAGACTGCATCACCATCTTTAACTAGTTATTCACTAAAAAGTGATTGTGAACTGAAATTGAGTGCTTCCAAACTGCTTTGTGGTTTTTAATACCATAAATGGTTTGCTAAAGATCAGAAGCAATTTTTCTTGAATATTCAAGGACATTCAAAAGGGGGAGAAAATAATACTTTATGTGGCAATACTTATTCTTAGTGTGTATGGACAGGGATGTCTGCTAAATCCATACAGAGTTATTTGGCCTTTGTGTTTTGGCAAGTCTCTTACATATTTCCTCTGGGTAACCATGTATTCTCAGATATGTGGATTATTAGAGACCACATCCATAAATACTCTGATCATAAGACAGAAGATCCAAATTGACTTAGCATTTACCAGAGTCAGGTATCTTATTCCGTATCTTTGCTACTTTAATATAATTTACCTTTAACAATAATCATTTGAAATGAACAATATCATTTTTTTCCATAGGAGAAAAAAAGGAAATGAATAAAATTATCAAGGGCAAGCCTCATGTCTTACCTTATTTGCACTAGTCAGAATCTTTTCTAAACTTTTTTCATATATAGTCATTTTCCTCCCAATGACCACAGGAGGTTTACATGCTGTCAAGTCCTGTAGAAAACAACTGCAGCTTAAAGAAACGGAGCAGCTTGATAATATTTGCATAGCTTCCAAGGAACTGAACCGAGACTGCTCTCCAACTTTGCTCTACTAATAATGTGAATGGAGTGAGGTTATAATTGGAACATGCCGGAACTTCCCACTTCCATCTCCAAAAACAGTACAGCATTTCTTCTCTTCATTTGCCCAAACTCACTTTGAGAGCAATTACCAAACTGACTCCAGTCCAGTTGGGGAGGACGACCTTAGATGGGAATCCTCGGTGTACTACTGACTGAGGCTTACATCAGACTAGGGCTTATAGGCTTGGGAGCAATTCCAAATGTATGGCATGAAGTTGCAATATTCTCCACTGTAAAAGGGAAGTACAGCTTCATAACCAAATGCTCACCGAGCACGTGAAAGGAGAGTCAGACTAAGGTAAGCACTGGGGAATTAAAAATAAATAACAAGAAAGGAGGAAATGCCATGAAATTTACTTCTCAAATAAATAATCAAAATTGTGAATCAATGTCAGAACACTTTCCAGATTCCTGGTCTGACTTCCACCCTCAGCAGACTGCTTTCACTTTGTTGAACAAAGCATGCTGTCTCTAGTCTTTCATAGGAAGTCAGTGCATTATGTTTGAATCAAAGCCTCTTCTATGTAATTTTCTCTTCTATTTCGCCTCAATTCATTAGCATTTGGCTTGTAATTGCTTATTATAAGAAGCCCTTGGACCTCAAGGTTCATGATGGACCAAACCTCTTTAATTCTCTATAGTCTGTGGACTGTTTCTCCTAACCTAAATTCCTTGTTTGCACAACTTTTTACATGGCTGCCTCTTGATCACACCGAAAGTTCAGTAAAGATCGTGTATGCATATAATCAGCATCCCACTGACTATTTTTATGTTAAATAGATGGATTATGTGAACCTACACTTTCCACATGTATTGTGGACCAGAATTACAATCTGAGTCTGGATGGAAATTTCTGCTAATGTAGGAATGATTTGGAGAGGGTCAAAAATGACGAACTGTTGTTCGTTAGCGGTTCAATCTACTCATAGAAATAAACAACTGGAAATACAAATGAATGCATATCAATTTTGTCTATACAATATAGAATTAGTGAATCACTCTTAAATTTTTATTTCTGTTTTTTTTTCCAAATTAAAAATAGTGTCTTTCATGGATCCATTAATACTTTCAAACTTACAACCATTTTATTAATTTGTACATTCCCCAGATGTAAAAGTTTAACAGCCAACTCACATACAAATATATAACATAAAGCATCTATATACAAAGAACTACAAACACTGACTTTAGTATTCAGCACATGAAGAGTAAACTTTCTGATGAGGTAGTCTGATATAATTCACATGAGATCTTATAAATGTTCCACATTATATACAATTGAATATGTTTAGGGGTTATGAGGTAATGTTTGGGTGGTATACATGTAATAGTCAATTAAACTGAAATTGAAGAGACAGTGGACAGTTTGGTGGGTGCTTTGTTGTTGTTGTTGTTGTTGTTGTTGTTGTTTGTTTTTTGAGACAGGATTTCTCTGTGTAGCTTTGTGCCTTTCCTGGAACTCACTCTGTAGCCCAGGCTGGCCTCGAACTCACAGAGATCTGCCTGTCTCTTCCTCCTGAGTGCTGGGATTAAAGGCATGCACCACCAACACCGGCTCTGGTGAGCGCATTTTTAATAGCTATGTATTTAAACAAGAAAAGAAGTTCAAAAGATATTCTTAGCTTTAATTCCTCAAAATATTTTAACATCTGTGTCTGTCAAAACGGAAAAGAATCTGTCTATATTGGTCTGTAACAGAGAAGTAACCCACCTAATTTATTCTTCATGGAAGTCATTTTGCAAAATTTATTCAGACTCTGTTTATATTTATAAACCACCAGCCATAAAATGCAATGACACTGAATGCCCTCTTCTGCACTTTAAACGTATTATACATATATTATTCCTAGTCATCCAAGAACAAATTAAGTTTTCTTCTATCATCTGATTAGGACTGCAAATATTTTTGAGACTCAGAGGCAAAAAAAATCCGTTTACTGACAGTGAATTATACATTGATCAGATCTTAATAAAAAGGTGCTTAGTGAGTTTACTACATGGAAGAGGCATCAAATGGTGGAATAAATACTATCATGTCTTAAAAGAAACTTATTTTCTGAGTTACAAGACTCAAACACAGAAGTTCGGTGATTGCACAGCTGTTCATGTGTCAGAAGGGTCTGTTCCCCAATTGACTGTATGATTTTTATCATATACATTTCTCCTTTCCACTTACAACCTGGCTGGATACATAACTAGAAATGGTGTGCATATATTTCTGCAAGAAAAAGAGGGTCAATATGCAGAAATAAATTTCCCCTATCATATGTTTGCCCCTTTTTCTTGAGGAATGATTGTTCTCTACGATGTATGTTTTTCATTGATGTATGTAACAAGGAAGTTTAGAACAAACTGTTTTCTTTTGATTGTCTAATATTTGGAGCACATATAAAAATCAAACAATGAAGAAGAAATCTAAACATGAGTGTTCCTTCGTTCAAATTTCAATGTGTACCACTGGTGTGTTATTTGCTTCTGTTTAATATCTCATTTCTCTCTCTCTCTCTCTCTCTCTCTCTCTCTCTCTCTCTCTCTCTCTCTCCCTCCCTCCCTCCCTCCCTCCCTCCCTCCCTCCCTCTCTCTCTCTCTCTCTCTCTCTCTCTCTCATCTTTCATCTCTCCTGTCCTGAATCTGAATCCTTCCTTCAACTTCAGATGTTGAAGATGAAGAAATGAAGTTGACCTCTGACATCATACTGTACCATACTCCTACTTCATGTGATAGTTTTCTTTTTTTCTGTCCTCTCAATGAATTTCCAACCCTCATTTTCCTCAGTCACTCACTGGAGTCTCTTTAGTGTGCGTGTCTTTCTGTTAGTACAGGTTATAATACATTATGATTATTTTGTGTATGTGAAAATTATTTATGGACATGATATTCTCTAATACATCTAAATTTAATAATAATCTCACATAAAGAATATTTGTATGATTTTTTAAATAAATAGTAATAAGTGTTCAAGGATCCTTTTTAAAAAAATAATTTATAGTACTTTATTTTATGTGCATTGGTGTGAGGGTGTCAGATGCCCTGGAACTGGAATTACAGACAGTTGTGAGCTGCCATGTGGGTGCTAGGAATTGAACCCAGGTCCTCTGGAAGAGCAGTGAATGCTCTTAACCTCTGAGCCATCTCTCCAGCCCATGTTCAAGGCTTCTTAATGTGTATTTGAGAATTTGGATTTCCAAATCTCTGTTAAATATTCAATATGTTTGCTACATCTTTAAAATACATATTTAGATAGACAAAAGGGAAAGCAAATTAAAACCTTAATTGGGCATGGGAAGAGTTTGGAGCAAAGATAAAGTATGAAATTTTTTTCATTGATAAGAGTAAAATTATGTAGACAGCACTGAGATGATAAACATGAATAAAGACTTTAACTGTGTGAAATTTGAATTAAGGTCAGAGGAAGAGGATTCAAGTGTGAAAAACTATGCTAAATACACAGGAAGGAATATATGACCAATCTGATAGAGGAGAGAAGCAGAGGGTGATGTCAGCCAGTAAGGCTACAGCAAAGAAGTGGGAAGAGGAGAGGGGCAGCAGGTGAGAGCAGCAGTAAATGAAGGAAAAACTCATGTAAGATTGGGTACGGCATCATGAGCACTTGACTTTCCATTGTGAGTGAGGCAGCATGCTGTTGGAGGTTTTGACTTAAAGAATAACATGATCATTCTAGCCTCATAAGAGCCAATTTCTGCACAAGCTAAGAACAGAGTGATGATGAATAAATGCTGAAGTAGGAATCCACCAGGTAGCTGTAAACATAATCCAAATGAGATGTTATAAATTCGTGCTTAAAGTTTTATTCAATTATTGGGCATAAAGATACTACTTTAAATTCATTTTTCTTCCTTTTTTTTTTTTTTTTTTTTTTTTTGGTTTTTTCGAGACAGGGTTTCTCTGTGTAGCTTTGCGCCTTTCCTGGAGCTCACTTGGTAGCCCAGGCTGGCCTCGAACTCACAGAGATCCGCCTGGCTCTGCCTCCCGAGTGCTGGGATTAAAGGCGTGCGCCACCACGCCCGGCCATTTTTCTTCCTTTACTGAAAATAGATTTTTTTTTTCTATACTGATTGTGGTTTCCTTTTCCTCTACTCTTCCCAGTTCATCCTCCCCTCCCATCAGAACCCACCCCTTTTCTGTCTCTCATTAGAAAATGAGCCAATATTATTAGTAAGGGATAATAATAAAATAAAATAAGGCAAAACAAAGACTAAGACAATGGAATAAGTCAAAACACACAAATAGAAAGAAAAGAGCCCAAGGAAAAACACAAGAAACAACTATAGATGCAAAGATCCACTTCTTCACACACTCAAAAAATCCTATAAAAACACTCAACTGAAATCCATAATGTATACTCAAAGGACCTGTATGGTAAAATTCAGGAAAAAACAAGATTATAAAACCTGGTATGACATTATGAGACAAGGAACCACCAAAATTGCTATTGAGTTAATTTCCTGTTGGCCATCTACTGCTAAACATGAATACATCATAAAAGTAGTTTGTTTCCCCACTGAGACTCTCTTAGAGAGAGCTAACTTTACATTTGAAAGTGGTTATCAATTGGAGATACCTTCTTTGTTTGAGGTGGGACATGTTTTCACTTCTCCTTTCTGTTCTAGGAGTAGCAACTTCTTGGGAGAAGACAGTAAGGAAGTGGTGAACATGAGGTCAAATTATGAAAGTGTTTCATATGATATGAGTGTAGATGATTCAAGGTCAGCACCATCACCAAAAAGCTCACTCCAGCTTGAATTATTAAAAACAAATTAAGGTAGATTCAGACCCATCCCTGTATGTAAGGATCTTTATGTATGGAATCTGAACTATCTCACTGGGAGAATCATCTGGCCAAAAATCCCCACAATTGCTTCTTTCCCAAGTGATTAAGGGAAGAAGATTCTAGAAAAAAAAAATGTTCTTATTTTTTTTTCATGAACATAGAACACTACACTGGACATTTACCAAACCTCAGTTACATCACTAACAATTGTAATCCATAAAAATGTCTTTATTTCATGTATATGCTTCTCTCAGAACTATTCTAAAACTTCAATTAGCATTTAACCAGAAAAGAGTTAAGGATAATATAAAACATGTTGATGTGTATATGTCAGGCACCATAAGTCATACAGAAATAGTTGTGTAACTTGCAACCCTTTTCCATCAACCCTCATGTGAAAATGTGTGCGAATTTCAAGTCAGCTCATGCAATTTGAAAACTGCACACCAAATTCTTTCTTACTAAGGTGTGCTACTTAGGGGATCTAGAGATATGACTCAATTGGTAAGAGTACTGACAACCCTTCCAGAATACTGCACGCATGTGCTTACACACACACACACACACACACACACACTTTAGAATAATTCTCTTAAAAATTATCCCATTAAAACTCACCAGAGTATATGGCTAGTGGTACATTCTGAGTGTTTGTACATCTCCAAATGTCATAGGTTGAAATTCTGCTATCCAAGGTCATGGCATTATGAGGTGGGGCCTTAAGGAAGTAATTTACAGTAAAGAGTTCAGTTCAGAATTGGAAGCTTGAAAAAAGAAATTCAAAGGAGTACATTCACATTTCAGATGTGTGAGGATACAGGAAAAGATGGCATTGCTGAATCAGTTTTACCCTTTGTGTGGTTTGTTATATAAGGTGAAAAGCTCACATAAGTAGTACATGATGTACGTTTTTCCATTGACTACCAGTGGATGGAAAAATAAGAGGACATCAGCTATAAGACAAGCATTTAAAAAAAATCTCAAGTGAAATCCAGTGTTATTATTTTTAAATACAATCTGCATCATGAACTGAGATAGACTGAAGTTTGAACAGGACACAAGGGTTTTTTTTTTTTTTTTTTTTAACATCTGGACGTAACACCATCTTATCTCTTGTCATCCACTTTCTCTCTCACACTTTACTCAACATGGCTCATGTAGCCCATGACTCCTTTAACTCCTTTTCTTCTTGCTATTCTGACCTTAAAATATTCTCTTTGATGTATTTGAAAATGACATATTGTTTAAAGTCTCTGCTCAAATACTACATACATAGCGAGGGTGGGGGTGGGGGGTGGGGGGGTGCTTGATTCCAAGAAGCCTAAGTTGATTTTGCCAATTAAGGAACCCAATATCAGTCCAATGATAACATTTATTGTAGGTTACAATATGTTTACTTACATGTTTGACTCGGTATTGAGTATATATCCTTATGAGCATAGTGTACTCCTCAAGAGATAGCTATTTAAATGAATTAATAAATCAATTAATGTATTAGTCACTTAGCAGGGTGTCCTTTATTGTTGTATTGCTAAAGTATATGTGACTTCCAAAGGAAAAAGACGAAACCCTATTCCCTATTCTGTTCAACACTATTTGCTGTATGAAAATGTTTATTCCAAGACATCACATCAATATCCCAAAACATTCAGTTAATGAAATTTATTTAAAACTATAGTGCTTTAACATGTTAGACAACTAGTATTTTATACTATAGTGTAACATGTTTTGCCATGTCATAACACTCTATACTTAAAGTACACTAATATACTAAAAGCGCCATGAATGATGGAGTTATCAAACCATTGATTCTGTTAGTTAACTGTAGGTTTATATAATCCATTTTTACAACAGTTAAATGGATTTTCAGTATTTCTGACAGTAACTTTGGCTGCAGTGAACTAAGGTATGTCTTTTTCTTCTCAGACGTTTGTTTAACTTACTAGCATTCAAATTGTAGATAATCCTGATGCTTGCATATGCATGTGATCTGAGAACTGGGTGGTCTGCCTTTGACTCATTTAGTTGTGTAATCACTAATGCTGTTGAACTCCAACAATTTAAGCAGTACTGAGAAGGCCTCCTGGTTTATTTGTGGAAAGCATCCAAATTTCTAGAAATAAAGTAAATGGAAAAGATATGTCTAGAATTATTCATCATTTACGGCTTTCACAAAGTAATATGGTTCTGAGTAATGAAAGTTCCTAGGATGGGAAAAAAAATTCTTTGTGAATATCTGCCTGCTTCTATCAGCAAGGAAAGCTAAGATGATAATAACCTTAAGTAGTCTACATAATGCACTTTATCTTCTGCTGGAGTGCTCTGAAAGCCTCCAAATTCCTAATGATTCCCAGGAGCAAGGGCACAGCAAAAAACTGAAGGTCTTTCCGGTGTGCTTTATAGAAAAGTATGGTGATTAAAGCTGAACTTGGTACCACTCTTCATACTTATTTGTTTTTCTCTTTTTTTCCTCCACGAACTTCACATTTCCCCATGATTTAATTAGATTTTTATGCACTCTTTTGGAAAGAGTTTACATTTTAAAGGCTTAAATTAACCCTCAGAAATAACTGAGGAAATCACTTACTGGAAATATGCACATAATAAAAAATTTAAACCAGAGTTTAATATAAATTGACTCAGAAATAGTTTGTATATTTAAAAAGTCAAATAGCACTTTCCTTGTGCTCAGAATTAGGCTGTCTGAGCAGGGTTCTCAGCATTTTAGAAAGATTAAGATTTCTCTAAAAAGAACTTTAGAAAGAGTAAAAATATTTCAGACTTGGGTTCTTTAAACTTGCAACTAAATTTAGATAAATCTATCTACCTATTCTACAATGTATTAAATTTCCAGTATATAAGAATGTGTAATATTTTTATTAATAAGGAAAACACCACCAAAGTCCAAATTTTAGCATCATGCAGGTTCATATACTTTTTATGATACTTTTTAATTTCCTTTAATTCTTTTCCTTCTCATCTTTAATCTTGTCCTGACTGTCACCTCCACCTTGCAATTAATTATAAATATTCTACGTGGTGGATATTGAAGTACTTCTATTCTTGGAGGACACACAGGGCTCCCTTTTCTTGAAAGACTGTCGTCAACCTTCAAATTCATTTTGAAGTTTTAAGTAATTGTTTCTTCCTTTCTCTGCTTGAATTATTTCAAGTGGGAAGCCCGAGGAAGAGAAATTAGGAGCCCATAGCTTTCATTCAACCTCCCACTTTGATTTTTTTCCCTCCCGGTTGCCAGGATCCATAATTCCCCCCAGGGTTGAAAAGTTGAAAAGAGAGCACAAGAGTTTTAGAAGTCTTGGTTCTCTCTCTGGAGGATGCTTCAAATTTTCTGTTTTTTTTTTTTTTCCTTTTTCATTCTTTCTCCTTTGTCTCATGTTAAGACTATTATAGTAAAGCACATGCTCTTGTCTTACTCTCTGCCTCTTTGTCTCTATCTCTGTCTCTCTCTCTCTCTCCCTTCTGTCTATCTCTTTGTGCTTGGACACATCTCTGTATGTAAGTGTGACTGTGGAATTTTGACTGTTGGCATTAGATTAGTTGTTGATTTGATTTTTGAGACAGGGTCTCCCTGTATGGATCCAACTAGGCTTGAACCCGCTCTGTAACCAGATTGGTTGATGGCCTGAGTTGGCTCACTAGGCATCACACGGCAGAAGGAAAGAATTGACTTCTGCATGCATGTAGTCCTCTGATGTTTACATGCATGCCAAGGTATGTGCCTGTGAAGACACACACACACAAATAAATGTAATATTTTTTTTAAGTAGACAGACTCCTCCTCCTCTGTTTCCTTTCAGAAAAAGGCAGACCTCCCACGGATATCAACCCAACATGGCATAACAAGTTACAATAAAACTAGGCACATCCCCTTATATTAAGGCTGGATGAGGTAACCCAGTAGGAGGGAAAGGGTCCCAAGAGCAGGCAAAAGAGTACAAGACAGTCTCTGTTCACACTGTTAGGAATCCCACAAAACACCATGACACACACAACCATAACATATGTGCAGAGGAACTAGGGCAGACCCAAACAGGCTCTGTGTTTGTCGCTTTAGTCTTTCTGAGTCCCAGCGAGTCCTGATTAGTTGATTTTGTGGGCTGTGTTCTTGTGGTGTCCTTGACCCCTCTGTCTCCTGCAACCCTTCTTTGCTCTCTTTCGTGGATTCTCTGAGTTCTGCATAATAATTGACTGAATATTTGGCTGTAGGTTTCTGCATCTGCTCCTATCAGTTGCTGGATGAAATCTCTGAGGATGACTATGCTAGGATCCTGTCTACATGTATAGCAGAATATTGTGAGGGATCATTTCATTGACTTTTTCCCCCAGATATTTTGATTCTATCCTAAGATCTGGGGGAGAGAGAAGGTAGTGGGAAGGATTAGGAGGAGAAGGGGGAGGGAAAACTATAATCAGGATATGATATCTAAGAGAAGCATTTTTAAAAATAGAAGGAGAAAAAAATTTACATGAAAATGTGAACAGACAAACTGTCTACTATCCAATCTTAGTGGAAAATGTACTCTGTTTCCTCATTGATGGATGATATCAGTTTGGGGTCTTCCATAGAAGATTATTTTTATATTCCAGAAATTCAGAAATTCTTTCTGTATTTACATTGTTAAGACATTTCATCATGTAAGTATTTTGAGCTCTGACAAGAGTTTTGTTTCATTTTCCTATATCTGTTAAGGTGATTTTAATTTTTTTTTTAAATTTTGTCTTCATTATATTGTTGCAGCACACCACAGTGTAGTACTGTCTGACTTGCTCACATTGGCCACACTGGCATCTCAGAAAGACGCCTTGCTTTATCATGGTGGATGTCAATTTAGTTTTGAACACAGATTTCAAATATTACATCAAAATATTTGCCACAGTGCCACTTTTATGTTTGTACTCAATGTAAGCAGAATCTGTGCCTTTTAGATCTATGTTTACACCCTCATGCATTTCTTACTCACTTTAGTCAAGATTTGATTATCTTCCATTAATAGATAAATGAATAAGATGACTTTATTATAATATGCTCAGCAGTATATCATGCAACCTGAAAAAAAAAAGAAGAGATACCATGACCAGCACTAGAGAGTAAACACCATGGAAAACAAAAGTGCATGTTATTAATGTGGGATCTACAAAGGAGTTAAATGTAGAAACACAGAGAGGATAATGGTTATCAAAGTTAACAATGGCTCTAAAATGAAAAGGTCAAGGCATAGAAGCTAGAGTTCTGAATAAGTCTAGAGGTTGAATATAGCCTAAAATCACTGACTAGCAATATAGGATTACAGATTGAAATTTTGCTACTTAGTAACCCAGGAAGTGGTTTTGTATGGAAACTACTTCTCCAGTTAGGAGCAAGAGCTGTCATTTCTTTCCTAATATTGAATTAACTCAGTCTTTTAGGTCAGCTCCAGATAAGTTAACTAAAAATAAATGGATTGCCTACAGGGACCTCTGAAGTATGAGATTAATTTTAGCCATAACAATCACAACAAATCAAAACAGTTTGAAGGCAATCTTCATATACCTAGGGGTTGTGCTGAGCAATATATTAGCAGTCAATGATTTGTGTTTATTTCTAATATTAACTTTCATAAGTGTGAAAACAGGTTGAGAGATATAGCACCTGAAGGTTTTCCTTAATAGATTTTTTAATATAAAATGTTTGCTATTGTATGGAATAAAGATAAAGACACCTAAGTTAAATTAAACCAAATGTCATTCTTTGACGTTCTTTCTGGATAAGTACTAGAAGGTGCTCATACAGGGACAGGGAACAGGAATGCTGAGGAAAACCAGAACACATTTCATAAATGCTACTTTGTATGAAATACAGGATGGAACACCTACCATCTAAGAACAATAAATATATATATTTACTGTATTCACCAGGAAGCCTTATTTTCTTTCTTTTTTATTTATTTTTTTTTATTTTTATTTTGGTTTTTCAAGACAGGCTTTCTCTCTGTAGTCCTGGCTGTCCTGGAATTCACGATGTAGACCAGACTGGCCATGAACTCAAAGAGATCCCCTGCCTCTGCCTCTCAAGTGTTGGGATTAAAGGCGTGCACCACCAATGGCCAGCAGGAAGCCTTGTTTTCATTTTCAACTTATTACATATATGATGTTCAATAACCAAAAGTATACTTCAAACACGTTTCAATACTGGGATTTATTCATATATTTAATCCTAAGCATATAAATTACAAGTGATAAACATGCTCAGAAAAGGACAAATTGCCTTTTAAATGGTAGAAAATATACTGTGTTTATAATTCTCTTAGAATACATTCACTAGTAAATTTACATTAAATTATTCACACATTCAAAATCCTATTTACTCCTATACAGTTGTCAAAAATTGTCTGTAAAGCATTATCCATTCTTCATTAAATACTTAGGATCCTGTCAAGGACACTTCTGGGCACTGATGTTACAGCACCAAACTGACACATATGTGCCCCAATCTCATTTTATTAGCCCTGCAGGTCCAGCTGTTGTTTGTGAGACTTTTTTTGGGGGTGGGGAGGAGTTTGAAAGACAAAGGAAAAATGCATAGTACATTTGCCAATGATAGTTGATAATGGAGAAATAGTTACCTGGACAGTTATATACAAAATGCTGAATGAATAAAATTATAATTACTGGTAGGCAACAAACAAAGAGTTTCAATAACATTTAAAGGAAGGTGTAAAGAAAATGTGAGCATTTCCTTGTTTTCCCATGTCTTTGAGAGCTAAGATCATCACGTGCAATGGAGAGGGAACATTATGTGCAAATCAGGAAGACCAGTGAGCCTTTTTCAGCATGATCCAGATGGAAGACAAGAAACACATATTTCATATCAGCAGAGCCTACAGGGCTAATAAAATCGTGGCTTTACTTAGAGACAGATGGCAAGACATTAAGGCTTCTGTGCAGAGGATAGCTATCATTTGAATTATGTTTTCAAGTGATTGTTTTGGTTTACTTTTATTATTTGAGAAGGACAGGACAAGAAAGGAGAAAGATAGGAGACTCTCAAAATAATTTTATTGAAAGATGACAGCTGAACCATGGTGAAGAGTAGTGAGGTATATCTTATAGACTGGAGTGCTCACTATAAAGAACAGATACTGTCAAAACAAGGATGTGAGTAACTGAATTTGAGAACTCAACTGTCATTTAAATCAGCGCACTGCCGGGCATCAGCAGACACTCGGTTTAAGAGGAGGAGGAAAAGTGTTCTACAGTGAAGAACAGAAGCACAGACCCCTGTAAGTTGTGGCATAGAGTGAGGTAATAGTAAAAAGACAGCATATAAGCAGAAGAGATACAGACAAGCCAGTGTGCGGGTCCTAGAAGATATCTTAAGCAAAGATGTTGACTAGTTGGGAAAATACAGAGACACCATGTCTATGTAATATGTGCCGTATATACCCCTAGCAAACTGTCAATTCCTAACCCTGAGACCCTTTTCCCCAAGTGAAATATACATATATATGCTGTGGATGATTGATTGATAAATAAAACGCTGATTGGCTAGTAGCCAGGCAGGAAGTATAGTCAGGACAAAGGGAGGAGAATGCTGGGAAGTGGAAAAGGCTGAGACAGAGAGACGCTGGCAGTTGCCACAATGAGAAGCAGTGTTAAGATATGGGTAAGCCACGAGTCAGTTGGGAACTTATAAGTTAATAGAAATGGGTTAATTTAAGATATAAAAACAGTTAGCAAGAATCCTGCCATGGCCACACAGTTTATAAGTAATATAAGTCTCTGTGTGTTTACTTGTTTGGGTGTGAGCTGCTGCAGGACTGGCCGGTGAGAGAGAATTGTCCTGACCCTGGGCCAGGCAGGACCAGGAAAACTTCAGCTACATATTTACAAGCATGCACATATATATACTTGAATGCATGCATACACACACAAACACAGACACACAGACACACACACACACACACACACACACACACACGCACACGCACACGCACACACACTGATAAAGAAAAAGAGAATAGTAAAATGATGAGAGAAACAAATATGGGAAGGATTTATTTTTGAGTTCCTCTGTCCAAAACCTCTTATGTCAGCTCCACCCTTTTCTTCCACATGTTAATTACAGAAGCTAAAATTTTCCACATTTTATATTAATTTACATTAAATATCAATCATTTTCTTTAAAAAATCATAACTATATCATGACAAGTTATAAGCATAGGAAGAATAACAATAAAGTTTATATAATGATGAGAAGTTTCTGTTATTAAATAAAGCCCTTCTTCTGTGTATAATACAAGCTCACATCTCTGCCTCAGTTCTAACCTACAGTTTTCTCTGTCATTACACTCAACCTGCTTCTTTGCAATATCACTATATTTTACATTCCTTCATGCCAATTTGAAATGCATTTGTCATAACTACTGATCAGCTATCTTTGCTACTGAAAACCTTTAGATTGCAAATCACAGTGTTTTTATCTCAGCAATTTCAGCTACTTTATTCTTAAGGCCAAGAAGAAAATGTCCAGGAAACATTTTTATGTGAGATCATTCTTACCTCCTGTCCCAGAGTATATAACTCCTTCTTTTGGCCTCCTATACATACTGGGAATGGATATGGTACACAGGTGTGTAAATAGGCAATACACCCATATACATAAAAATAAATATTTTTTTAAATGAAAGGAATGGTGTGTCTATGTGTATAGCATGAATCTTAAAAGTTCTTATTAATAAAAATCAAACCTGGGGCCAGTTATTGGCATGAATCCTGGCAGATCAGATGCAGAACAAGCCACAGCTATCTCACCTTGCCAATTCCTCAGCTGGTTCTGTTTCCTCAGACTGGAAGCCTCTGAGTCCTCATCCAGAATGAATTTCAGCTGAACTGTGTTGCTCCAAAGCCTGAAAGCTTAACCAGCCAAATGCTTCTAGTTTCTGGTCCTCACGCCTTATATATCTTTCTGCCTTCTACCATCATTCCCTGGGATTAAAGGCTTGGCTGTATCCTTGAACACATGGATTTCTGCCTAGATCTGCCTCCCAAGTGCTGGGATTAAAGGCGTGTGCTACCACTGCCTATCCTCTATGTTTAATATTGTGGCTGCTCTGTCTCTGACCCCAGATAAGTTTATTAGCATGCACAATATTTGGGGGAATACAATACAACATATGTGTGTGTGCACATGTACCAGAAAAACAGGTCAGAGACTCCTAGCCTACCAGCTTCTCCTTCATTTCTTCTATAGTTATATTCCCAAATAGATATGCACCAGAATGTCATGGAATTTACTTATTTGTTTATTTGTTCATTTGTTTGTTTGTTTATTATTTTTGGAAGAGAATGTTGCTCTGTGAAAGCCTAGTTATTCTTAACTCTACTCATTTATACTGATATTGAGAAAGTATTTTTCATGCCATCATTAATTACTCAGCCCTGAACATGCCATTAATGTTAGCATTGACTCCTAGACACAATGCAAGATTAGGGCTGTAGTAGTATGTGAGTCTTGCTGACATAGAAAGCTAACTGGAGATTCATCAAGGTCTGTTACAAAACAAGTTTCCACTTTTAGAAGTTATTAATATTTCAATGAGATCTTTCAAGACAAATGACTTCAAATGTTTTCAAGACAAATCCATTTGCTTTGGTGACTATTTTACCATCATTTTTATATAATACATTGTAAACTGAGTGTATATATTTTACAGAAAGGCCATGCTTATAGACCAGCAAAGTACCTTTGAAGTAAGTCAACTTTTGATAGTTCAAGCTTGTTTCTTTAAACCACTTGGAGATTTAACATCCACTGACAATGTAAACGCAAGAGGCTAATCTTCAAGGAGGTGTTCTATTTTTTTAGGCACAGACCTGAACTTCCTTCAGGAACTCCAGAGCTTTGGTTATCTGTGCATTTTGACTCTTGCTTGCTTCCATCCATTTTTTGAAGCAAGGCGCCTAAGTTTCCCGATTCTGTTTGAAGTATCAGCTTTACAAGGTCAAGAATGTCTGCTATGATAAAGTGGTGATTTCTCTCTAAGCTCCTTTGCCCTCTATTGAGGTAGTACTCTCCCACTCCTACAGAGTCTTTGAGAGTCAGCAAGGAATGTCTACTCTGATCAATGTAAACAAAAATCACATTTTATGTCGCTGGATAACAAGAACTTTAGCTGGCTTTGTAGATGAGTTTTGAGCCCGAGGCACAAACACACAAATGCTTTTATGAGAGCTTATATATCAAAATCACAGCTTTGAGTCCAAAAGTAATTTCTTCACATTTTCCCAATATGTCTTATAAGTCAACTTAGAGAAAAACTATACGGGGGGAGAGTGGAAAGGCATGCTATGAAGCATTTGTACTCAATTTACTAAAGGCATCGACAAAATTCTGTGTGAACCAGCTTCTTTACAGCTTTCCTGGGCCTAGAAATGCAGGTGTATGAACATCACACACACACACACACAGAGAGAGAGAGAGAGAGAGAGAGAGAGAGAGAGAGAGAGAGAGAGAGAGAGAAGAGAAAGCAGGTGGAGACTGAGAGCCTGAGAAAAACAGAGACAGTGTGACAACAAACTAATCATAAATCTTGATCCCATATTGCTCCTTTCTGAAATCTTCTAACCACTTCCAAGTACAATGTGAGAATCTAAATTAGATCATCCTGGTGTTCTGATGATTAGGAAATTTTACTTTAATCTGGTAATCAGTAGTGAGAAAGTAAACATGATCTAGAAAAGGAAAAAAAAATAGAATACAGGCTCACCAGTTTTAACTATAAACAGAAAGCTAGTGGGAAAGTATCCACCTGCACAAACATGTTTTTCCTGTTCCTGGCATAGTATTGGGATGATGCTGACACCACAATGATGGTGATCCTGGAGGACAGGTGTCATGGTTTTTCGTGTTTTATAAATATCATAAAAAGTAATGAGTTTCATTATGTATTTTCATAAACCATTTTGCTTTGTTTGTTTGTTTTCTTCTATTTATTTATTTATTTATTTATTTATTTATTTATTTATTTATTTTTTGGTTTTTCGAGACAGGGTTTCTCTTGTGTAGCTTTGCGCCTTTCCTGTAACTCACTTGGTAGCCCAGGCTGGCCTCGAACTCACAGCCTTCATCCTGCCTATGCCTTCTAACTACCAGGTTAAAGGCACAGGGCACCACAGCTTTAGAAGGTTTGTTTTTTTGATCGTGTGACCCCCACTGGCCTTTTCTAAATTCCCTCACCACCAGTATTGGTCTCATTTCTCTCATTTGTGCTGCCAAGTATCCTGTATTATATATTTCCTTCTATTTTTAAAATTCTCCTTCACTTCCTTGAGTCATCCGTTTCAACTCTTTATAATCCCCTTTCCATCATCATGTTCCACTTACACACAGACAAGTGCCTAACTAGTGGGTTTTTTTAATGGATGTATGCATGCATGCAAGCATGCTTGTATATGTGTATGCTAATATGTATGCATGCATATGCATTATATATACATATATACATTATATAAGTATAAAAATAAAAATTAGGATATACCTATGATAGAGAAAATATGTGAATTTGTCTTTGTGAATGTGGGTTACATTTCTTATGCAATAGTGTCTAGTTCAGCCAATTTTTCTAAAAATGTTATGATTTCATTTTTCTTTATTGTAGACTAAAGTTCCATTGTCTATATATATGTAATAGTTATTATTAAAATTAATATTTGAAGGGAAATGAGAAGAGATGTTGTGACTTGTTTTGGAAATTATGTTTAGTATAGAATGATACTTAGCAAATTCATTTACTGATCTTTTTACCAGCATTTAAGTAATAAGATCATTGTTTGAATAAATGTTTATGTACATAGATATCATCCTATTTGTGTTTCTGAGTTGCCTGGGATATGTTATAGTATGAACTGAGCCATGCTCATAGAAATCATAGTGACCTATCATAATATAATGTCCATACTATAAAAAACATAGATATAAACAAAATTTAAACACATTAATTCAGGTTAATAAATTAAACTTTATTCTGGAAAATCAAAACACAGTCTGTTAAACTTAAAAAGGTAAAAACTGACCAGGCAAACATAAAAAGAAAATCTCTTACAGTCACTGAGTGGCATTATATGGTGTGGGTAGTTGTGGAGAAAAATACCAATCTGAAGGTTTCAAACAAATGAAGCATAAGCATATAGTTAGATTGTTATTTTTATACTGTATCTCATGCCATTTTGGCAATTATACAATTTATTTACAACAAATATATGTGTTACAGTTTGTCTTTGACCAGAGGCATGTAGCCAGAAGGTTCTCAGTGCCCCCTGGACCCACGGACCCACAGCCACAAACTGTATGGCCTATAGCTTCAGCTTCTTGCTAGCTAGCTCTTTCATCTTAAATTAACCCATTTCTATTGATCTATATGTTGCCAAGTGGCCAGGGTGTTACTGGTCTGCTGGCATCTTGTTGCTCTGTGGGCAGCTGACTGATGTCTTTTCTTGACTCCACCTTTCTCCTCTCTGTATCTCTGCTTGGATTCCCCACCAGGCTGTAAGCTTTCTTGCCATAGGCCAAAACAGCTTGATTTATTATCAATGAGGGTCACACATATACACAGCATACAGAAAGATATCCCATAGCAGGGTGTGTGAAGAATGGTCAAACTATAACACATACACTCACCGTGTATAAAGGTACTGCTGTAAAATTGACATGACATAGGTCTTCAACCGTATTAAAAGTAGACTCTAGAGATCCCATCTGAATGAATCTCGTCTATCAGCTCAGGTCATTCAGACCATTCATCCAAACATCCTAAAACCTTGCCATATCACAGGTAGCATTTTTAAGGTGCATGTTGAGTTCATCATTACTTAGGTACAAAAAGTAATACAAACAATTATTTTTAGTTTGGCATATCCATTATTTAGGCTTTTGTGAAGTTTCAAGTTTGTCACATTTATTCATCCTTTACTAGGTTGAATAAGTCTGAATAACAATAATAACCATGTTATACTTAATGTACATCATTCTTAACAAACTCAAGAGTTTCTGAAGCAAACAAGTGAATACACATACAGTTTCAGTTTCATAATCCCTTCCTTATTAAATTGCCCATCTTGTCAATGCCATAGTAATGATACCCACATACAAAATTTTAAGCCATCTACATGTAAGAAAATTCCCATAACAGATGCAGCTTTTTTTTTTTTTACACTGTTAAATCATAGACAACGGTTTTCATTCTCACAAAACATTTAGGTTTTTGAACACTCCTAATATTTTCAAGTTTTGCACTCTAATTATGGACCAGCTGCTTCTATATCATACTTAGCTTTATTTGTTTCCATTAGAAGTATAAGAAAGAGGCAAAAGTAATAATTTGTGATTTATTATTAACAAATGCACACTGTTCAGTATTGTGGTATGTATGTTTCATTAAAAATTCATGAATATAACTTTTCCTGAAGACAACTGTTGGATGAGTGCTTGAAGTATTCATACAGTACCACTGTGAAAAATATTTGCTCCAAGGCATGTCTCCCGATTTCTAAGAAAAACATCTTGTTCAACATATCCTTTTTGGAATTGGAGGGACAGAATAATATGAAAATATTATGTCTTGGTTATATTCTACTAAATACATTAAATACACGAAATAATTATTGTTTCCTGGTTTGACATTGTCTTTTAGTATACATAGCCAGGTTACGAAATGAGTTCAATTGTTGTTTCTGTCTTACTGACAATAAGTTGGATTATAGTTCGGTGATAACTCATTTAAGATCTCAGAACTAGAGAAAAGCCACTCCAGGGAACATGTCTAGCACAGGAGACCCTGCATTATCTATAATGAAGATAATGGTATCATCAAGGCCTTCAGAAACATCCCTGGTATTATTCTTCTTAATGTAATAAAGCTAAACATTTTGAAACCTGCTCCTGATGGGCATGTGGGGAATTTCTGCATTTGGACTGAAAATGCTTTCTGGAAGTTAGATGAGGTGTATGGTACTTGTTGGAACGCTGCTTCCCTCAAGAGTAACTATAACCTTCCCATGCACGAGATGATGAACACAGACCTTAGCAGAATCTTGAAAGCCTAGAGATCCAAAGAGCCTCTGAGCACCACCACGCAAGAAGATTCCGAGTAGAGTCTTGAAGAGGAATCCAATGAAGAACCTGAGAACCATGTTGAAGCATTCAATCTTTTTGTTTTGTTTTGTTTTGTTTTGTTTTGTTTTGTTTTGTTTTGTTTTGTTTTTTGTTTTTAGAGACACGGTTTCTCTGTGTAGCTTTGTGCCTTTCCTGGATCTTGCTCTTTAGACTAGGCTGGCCTCGAACTCACAAAATTCTGCCTGCCTCTGCCTCCCGAGTGCTGGGATTAAAGGCATGCGCCACCACTACCTGGCTGAAGCATTCAATCTTTTTTTTTTTTTTTTTTTTTTTTTTTTTTCAAGACAGGGTTTCTGTGTGTAGCTTTGCGCCTTTTCCTGGAACTCGCTCTGTAGACCAGACTGGCCTCGAACTCACAGAGATCCGCCTGCCTCTGCCTCCCGAGTGCTGGGATTAAAGGCATGTGCCACCACCGCCCAGCCGAAGCATTCAATCTTATTAAATATTTTGTCAAGGATTTTGAATGACATCAATTTGAAAGTGCATCATTAATTCTTAGAGTAACACATGTCAGAAACACAAAGAACATTGCTGATGAACAAACAGTTTAAAACTACATACTTTTCATGCTGCTCAACCTTTTCAAAGAGATTTGGAAGTATAAACGATAAACCCAAAGGGATTTGTGTAATGAAAACCCTACTGGGGAAGATCAGTTAACAACCTAATATAAACTATATATTTGTGATATTCACGCTTGTGCCCACGCTGACAAATGAATTTGACACATGTATGTGGCATCACAGGCCTAAAGTTCAAGTAAGTTCTATGCAACGGCCTCAGACTGAAACATATCTTAGTTGTTTAACTTTGTCTCATTACATAGCAAAATACTGTAGGATGGCAACCTAGACTGGAGTGTACAACTTAAAATGTACAGAAACTATAATATCCAAATAATTTCACAGACCATTTTATTATGTTATTATTTATATCTTATTTTACTGATTTTTTAGCTAAACTGTACCATACTTATGTGTGTGTAGGAAAAGCCATGTGTGTATATAGGAAAAGCCATAGTACATACAGGATATATTATTTTCACAAACTTTTAGAAATTTGCACTGGCAGTTTTGCAGAAAGACACAGAGAGAACTACTATACCTTTATTTATTCTCCTTCCCCTAATAAATCCATAGAGTCCAACCCAAAGCATATACATTTTACAGTGTATTTTCTACTGTTCATTGCTAAATATTGTTGATGGGTTGTGGGAACTTTAGTGACTCCATCTTGCTCTGATGGGTGAAAAGTGCATACTTGTTTTGCTGGAATAGGACAAACAGGATGTCTTGCCAAGAAAAACAGCACACATATTAGCTCCTTAAGAACAGGAAAGTGGTTTGACTGTTCCTTGAACCTGAGGTACCTTCCGATAAAGAAGTCTGTAACAATGCAGTATTCGTTGCTGATTCTCCTTTGCCTGTTTCTGAGCTGTATACAACCACCGGGCAGAATAAACTTGCAGCTGCAGTATTCACTGACAGTCTTCCTGACTCTATTCTGTCTCTTTCTCTTTTTAGTCCTCACTCCCCTATTCAGGTGCTGTTCGACAGGTCGACTAGTCCCGACAATGGGTAACTTCTACAGACACACTTAATGTTTAAAAATAAATGATTATTTTTTTTAAAAAAATGGAACAACTTGACTTTAGGAAGAACTCATGAAACCATATACAGTTGCCTCTTATTTTCCAAGGCACACATTTCACTCAAAGCAACTCTTAAGTTCATATTTTATATAATAATATTTGATGATTTATGAGAGTTAGTGAAAATTCTTCCAATTGTATGTCATTTCAAAATAGATCATTCAACTAGTGAATGGAGCATTAAGAATCATGGAGGGTGGTCCTTACATGAACTAAGGCATCTAAAAATGTATAGTCTAGTTAAAAAAAAAATCTAGAAAGAATAGCCAGAACTTCCATGAAAAAAAAAAAATTCTGAAGCTAAGGGCCAAGCTTAGGTGGGAGTTACAAGACAAGAGTAATTCTATGAAATAGTGAGATTCAGAAAGCAGGTGGAGACAATTTGACGTTCCTGATTTTACCATACCTAATTTAAAAGTGCATCTGCTTTTATCTAAGCCATCATCTTTTGTCACAAAGTCAAATTATTTTACTTAGACTCTTGTTTGTCTTCATTCCCTCGAAGAAACAACTGGAGAAGGGATGTGGTCTAATATTGGCAAGAAACTTAATTACCAAAAATAATACCCATATCTAAATGACATTATGTGGACTACGGCTTTATTAAGAAAACAAATCTCTTGGTTGTGGCAAGAGATGATTTGCCAAAATAATAATTGGCAAATAAATTGAAAGAAATTATCCATCTGTTTACATGAGTGAACACTGAAAATGACAGGTCTAGATAGTGTTTAATAAATTGTGACATCTAATACACACATTTATGGTCTTCTTCTATGTGCAGAAACAAAAATAACCACAACTTTTACATTTTTTACTTATATTTTAATTATGTATTTATTTAGTATTTATATTATGGGACATGTATCATGACACACATGTGGAAATCACAGGACAAACTTGTGGGAATAAGTTTCTTCATGTGGTATTTATTTATTTATTTATTTACTCTTTGGGGGCCCACCACTCAGCTCTCAAATAAATACACGGAGACTTTTCCTTACTTATGAATACTCTGACTTAGCTTGGCTTATTTCTATTCAGATTTTCTAGCTTAACTTAAATTAACCTCTTTCTGGTCTTCTACATTTTGCCTCTGGGCTTTTTACCTTTCTTTATTTTATATGTCTTCCCTTCTTTCTCCATGGTTAGTAGTGAGGCTGGGTGGCTGGTCTTCAGCATTCTCCTCTCTGCTCCCCCCTCTTCTCCTTCTCTGGAGCCCAGAATTCTCCTCCTACTTATTTTCTCTTCCTGGCCACCCCACCTATCCCTGTTCTGCCTAGTTACTGGCTGTTCAGCTTTTTATCAGAACCATCGAGTGTTTTAGGTAGGCAAAGTAACACAGCTTCACAGAATTAAACAAATGTAACATCAAAGAATGTAACACATCTTTGCACCATTAATCAAATGTTGACAGCATAAACAAATGTAACACATCTTACACTAGTGTTTTAGAACATCTTCCTCTCGCATTTGTTCTATGGTGACAAACTCAGGACACTACATTTCTTATAAGGAGCTTTGACCACCAGACCATCTCATGAACCCCTACAAATTCCTTTTCAACATAATATTTCTATAGATTATTTGGGAATTTCACATAATGCACCCTAATCACATTCCCCAGCTAGCCATCCCAAGGTCTACCTCTTATCCTTGTGATCATGCCCCACCACAACAAAAGAAAAAGAAGAAAGAAAACAAAAAAAGAAGCAAAACAAAACAAAATCAAAGACATAAGTCCAATTGGTGTTGCCCACATACCCACTGGAGCATGCTCAAATTCCCAGTGGCTAGTCCCTTAAAGAAAGCCAAGTCCCTCGCCACCTGCCCCATAGCAGAAGCCACCAACTGTGGAGAGCCACTGTCGACCATTTTGGTGTCCACTTCTCAGAAGGCATGTTGATTTCTGTGGCCTGTGCTTCTGCCAAAGGCCATGATGATGTCTATTCTGTACTACCACCAGAGACCATGCTGAGGTCCTCAGCATCTGCTAACCTCAGAGGCAGTGTGGATGCCCTACAAAAATTTTTAAAGGGTGTTTTTGAATTATTACTTCAACTTTGAAGTACAAGTGTAAATTAACAAATATATTTCAGTGCCTTGATACATCCTAGCTATTTTTGTAATATTATGATCAAATAACACCAGGAAAATACACACTGACACTTATTGTAGTTGCAGGGCACTAGGAGTATTCATTAGCAGTTTTCATCATGAAATAATTGAATCTCATAGCAACCATATGATAATGACACCAATGAAAATCTTATAACACATCTTGAGGTTGACAACATTCTCACTTGGGGAAACTGTAGACATTATCAACTATATATAAAAATATTTAAATTATTTATAAAGGTGTGGTTAATTTTCTATTTTTAATTATTTTTGACATGAATAAAATATCTAACTATTACATGTTTTCCATTTAGAATTTAGAGATCATATGATTATGAAGTATATTCATTATATGACACTAAAATATTTAACAATTTAAAAAGATCGCTATATAATTTATACTTCAAAATTTTCCATTCCAACAGTATTAGATCTTACTTGTTTCATACTGATTTACAAGGTTGATTAAAATAATCAATTTAAAAATTTAAAACTTCCTACAACTATATATTATCTATAATTCTGAGGGCATATATTCTGCAGTTTGAATTATTAGGAGAAACAAAATGCTTAGGACATGCAAACACATGAAAGTCTCCATGAGGAGGCTAAGATGGGTGGCAGAAATGATAATAATTGGTAGATGGGAACAAACTGGTCAAAAACTTTAGCATTAAGCAGATAGCTTAATAGTTGTATCTGACATTCCTTAGAGAAAACATAACTCATTAAGCACTGTTCTTAAGGAGTCATTACTGTGGCATTTTTCCCCTAATATATGACTCTTAAACATGGCCAATGTATTTACATTCAATTTGCAAATCTGAAGATATTTAACTTTCATTGATAGTAACACTAGCAAAAACAGAATGAAATAATTCTTTCTAAAATGAAACTTCAGATAGTAAATATATTTATGATTATGACTATTCTGAGGGCTTCGTTTCTTTTTAAGTGAGCACACAGATTTGAAGAGAGAGTCTTTGTGAAGTAGAAGTAAAGAGATATGTGCTTAATTTGGTTTAGTATAGTCTGCACACGTGTGACATCTTGGTAGTAATCTCAATATAAAACTGTACTATAAAAGTAACATTGTAACTAGTCTCAAATTTTTTAAAGTAATGAAAACGTGATTGCTCTATTGAAAATGGCTTGACCCTTTGGCCTCATAGAACCAATGGTTCCAAAGTGCTGCTTTTAAATAAGAGTGCTCATAAATACATCACAAGGTAATTAAATTGAATTACTTTCGCTTCACTTTTTGCTTAGAAAGCAAATCTTTACCCTGTCTTCTCCCTACGTGGATTCAAGGAACAAAAATCTCTATCACTGTTCTCTAGATTGGGAAAGCAAAGATGAGTTGTTTTGAAAATCCATTTGCTATTTCTGGGGGTTTTCATACCTGGTCCCAAAGGTCTATGCTGATGCTAGTTACCCTACGGCATGTGCTCCAGCCATGTTGTTCTAGCTCTTATTTAATTCCAATGATTCTTACCTTTATCATGATTTGTTTCATTCAGGGATAAATCCTCCACATGGAGGCTAATACACCAACAAATCAACTTAAGGACATGGTCCAAATTCTTCATGAATCCTGAGGGTACATTCTCCCTAAGAACTACTGAAAAATTGCTGGCACAAAATTTAAAAGTAATGATGCAGGAAGTACAATTATTTGTATAAAAAACATAAAGAAATCATATAATTAGATTGAGAAAAATATACTGCTGAACATTTATTAATAAGAAATAGTATAATTATCTTTCTTGTATTCTTGATGATATTTAGTACCTAATATTGTGTATGTATGTGTGTGTGCATGTGAGAGAGAGAGAGAAAGAGAGAGAGAATAAAATAAATAAACAACACTGAATATAGTAAATAAATCTGATATTAATACTTATTGAAGTTTTGATGTTATCAGATATGGATTTGATGTTTATCTTCCCATTCTTTATAACCTATTTCTCAAAAAGAAAAATCACATTGAGCTGGTACCTACATAGATACTTCACCCTAGCATTCCAGTGTCTTTGTGACAGGAAAGTATTCTGCATGCTCTCAAAGGAGAAATGTTAAAAACCGAGCCAGCCACAAACCCTTTATCTAAGATAGTGTACTACCTCAACAAATGCTGGAGCAATGCTGTCACAAAGCTTATGGGAGTAATCAACCAATAACTTATTTGACTTAAGGCCGACTTTATTGATGGAACCCATACTGGATACTGCTTGGATAACATAGAACTGAAAGTAGCTATAGCCAGCCCAAGGGCCTAGGGTTGAACCAAATAATACTGGTCTAAAAAAGAAAGAAAGAAAGAAAGAAAGAAAGAAAGAAAGAAAGAAAGAAAGAAAGAAAGAAAGAAAGAAGGAAGGAAGGAAGGAAGGAAGGAAGGAAGGAAGGAAGGAAGGAAGGAAGGAAGGAAAGAAAGAAAGAAAGAAAGAAAGAAAGAAAGAAAGAAAGAAAGAAAGAAAGAAAGAAAGAAAGAAAATGTAGTGATAAAATGACTCCTAATGCTTTTCTGTTCTACTCACAGATCAGTGCCTTGTTCAGCCATCATCAGAGAAGCTTCCTCCTACAGCAGATGGGAACAAAACAGAGAAGAACATCCAGTCATTCTGTAGAGAGTGAGATACCTTTGAACACTCAGTCCTAAAAGTAATGTCTCCCTAAATCCAAACAGAGCTCAAATAATCCTGAGGAAGAAGAGGTGGAGACAGTTTAAGAGCCAGAAGGGTTGGAGGATAGCAAAAGAACAAGGCCCTCTAAATCAAGATAATATATTATCTTGTTATTTAAAAATGATTAATTGATTGATTGAATGAATGAATGAATGAATGAACGAATGAATGAAAATCTAGTAACTAGGGTAAAGAATAACCACTGAACTGTCATTTTTATTTGCTGGGAGAGGGAAAATCACTTTACTCCAATAAAGTGACATGGGTATATCAACCACTCCAGGACAGGCCTCATTTTTTTGTTTTTGTTTTTCATTTCTTGCTGTATATGTGTGTATATTTTCATTAGGTTACAGTTTGGTAGGGGATCTCATTTTGCTTTTGTTATTTTCCTGATAATATTTTTTTTTAAATTCTTCTCTCATATATTACATGCAGGCCAGCTTCCCCTCCCTCCCCTCCCCACATCTCCTCTCTCCCCTAAACTCACCCCACCATCTCCCCTCAGAAAAGAGCAGGCCACATCAACCAAACACTACATAACAAGCTACAACAAGACCAGGCACACACCATCATGTCAGGCTGGACGAGGCCACCCAGTAGGAAGAAAAGGGTGGCACAACCAGGAAAAACAATCAAAGAGAGCTCCAGCTCCCACTGTTGGGAATCCCACAAGAACATCAAGCTTCCTAGCCATATGTATATGCAGAGGACTTGGTTCAGATCCCTACAGACTCCCTGCTATCTGCAAGTCCCCATGAGTCCCGGTCAATGGTCCCTCTTCTCATGGTGACTCTTTCCCCTGTCCTCCACAGGACTCCTTAGGCTGGCTCAGCTTATTGTTTAGCCATGGGACCCAGCAATTCCTCCCATCAGTTGCTGGAGGAAGTCTCTATGGTCCTTTTGATGATGATTCTGCTAGGCTCTGGTCTCAGAACACTCTGCAGGCAGGACATATTGTAGGTCAAAGTTTTTTGGCTGTATTGATGTCTCAATCACTTGTGGCCTTGCCTGATTGAAGAAGATGCCCAGTTCAGACTCCATCTCCCCATTAGTAGGAGTCTTTGCTAGGGTTGCTCTCACAGATTCCATGGAGTTTCTATCCCATTGTGTTTCTACGTCATCCCTAAAGTGCTCTGTGATTCCAGTTGTTTCTCCCAATATTTTCTCAATCCTCCCACCCCACTTGATCCCTCCTGTTCATAACACTACCCGCCCTGAGACCACCTGAGAAATTGATCCTATTTCCCCTTGTCAGGGAGATCCCTGCACCCAGCCATAGGGCCTCTTTGGTACTTTATGTCTTGAGTATGATCAAGATACATTGTACTCATGAAGGAAATTGTTTTAGAATTAAAAATATTTATAAACTAGTTCAGGTACAAGAGAAAGGTAAGGGAAACCTGTGTGTGCAGTTAGATGTCATGAAGTCTGGCTCGGCATTATTTCTGTGCAGTTCACTCTCTAGTGTTTTACATATTTTTACAAATTGTTTCTAGGAAGCATCGAGAATGTATATTGGTCCCAAATTATTATTAAATCTACAATATAATTTTTGGATATAAATATATGTATAAACAAGAAAATGATGAAAACCAAAGGAAAATAGGCTGAAAAATCAATGGTACTGCAATTTGGCTTTGGAAATGAACAGTTTCCAGTAAAATAAAAATGATAATAAAAGACAAGTCAATGAGTGAATAACAACCTGTACTTAATAGTGTGTCATGCTTCATATCTTTCTAACAAATTCCCACAATTTGAGTAGGAAAAAAATACATGCTTTAGCTCACAAACGCAACTGAGCTGAACTCAAGGGGCAAGTGAGGTCAGTTTCCGTTTTTGCAGGTTCTAGTAGTATACCTGCTTCCCATCTATTCAAAGCACTAAAAGTACTTGGCTTATAACTACCTTTATCAAATCCTAAAGCCACAAAAGAACAAAGCTCACAGCAGTATCTATCCCTAACTTCTCTACATCACATTTTTTTCTCTCTATTCACAACTAGAAAAGCACCTTTGTGTTTAAGTAGAATAAATTTAAATTATACACTCAGACTGCCATTAGTTAGTATTCTATTAGCAAAAAGAGACACAGTTACCAAGGCAATTTATAGAAGAAACTATTTAATTGGGGTCTTGCTTACAGCATAAGGTTAGTTCATTATCATCATGGTGAGGAACATAACAGCATACAAGGAGTCATCCTTCTGGAGAGGTAGTTGAAAGTTATATCCTGATATGCATGTAGATAAATAGACAGACAGACAGATAGAGTGAGTCAGAGAAAGAGAGAGAGAGAGAGAGAGAGAGAGAGAGAGAGAGAGAGAGAGAGAGAGAAGGGGGAGAGAGAGAAAGGGAGAGAGAGAGAGAGAGAGAGAGAGAGAGAGAGAGAGAGAGAGAGAGAGAGAGAGAGAGAGAGAAGGGGGAGAGAGAGAAAGGGAGAGAGAGAGAGAGAGAGAGAGAGAGAGAGAGAGAGAGAGAGAGAGAGAGAGAGAGAGAGAACAGGACAGCCTGGGCTTAGCTGGGGCCTTGAAAGCTCTAAGCCCACCCACAGTGACATATCTCTGTAAACAAAGCCACACTGTCCAATCCTTCTCAAACAGTTGTTGTAATTGGAGAATAAGTGTTCAAAACACATTCTTTGCCCAAATCTCCAAAGAATGGTCTCTAGACCACTCGCTAACATTCTTCTTCTCTGAAACCTCTCGACCTGTGTTTGCATAGTCCAATTTCCCTCAGCACTACTCTTTTACTAGGCAAAGTAACATTAAGGGCCTACTAGGATGCCCATTAAACACTGCCTAAAGCATGCAATCACTTTCTAGTCTAAAGTTTCAAAGTCTTCTGTATTCCTTCAAACAATTGCATGGTCAGGCCTATCACAGGACTTCCCCACTCCTGGTATCAACTTATGTCTTAATGTCTGTTCTATTGGTGTGAAGAGACATTAGGGTAAAGGTAACTTAAAGAAGAAATCAATTAATTGGTGACTTGCTTATAGCTTTAGAGAGTTAGTCCATTGTCATCTTGGCAGGGAGTGTGGCATTAGGCAGGTGGATATTGTGCTGAAGAAGTAGCTGAGAGGAGAATTCTCATCTGCAGGCAGAAAGAGAGAGACACTGGGCCTGGATTTGGCTTTGAATCCTCAAAACCCACCCCTAGTGACACACTTCCTCCAACAAGGCCACACCTGTTAATCCTTCCAAAGTATCCTTAACTAAATGGAGACCAAGTATTCAAACATCTGAGCCTACAGGGGCTATTCTCGCTTAAACCACCACTCATTCAAATAATCCCCCAGTGATAGAAAGAAGGATCGGTGGTTAAGACCAACCACTGCTCTACTAGAGGGCAGAATTCAGTTTCCAGCCCCTACATGGCAGCTCACAACCACTTGTATCTCCACTCCCAGGAAATCTATGTATTTCTTCTGTTTTCTAGGGCACTGCATGCAATTGATGCATATCCACATTTGCAGGCAAAACATTCACATGCTTAAATGCAAATAAGTAAATTTTTAAAGAAATAGTTTTCCAACTTCATAGTGTTATGTCACATAGCCACAATTACTTAAACATGTAAAGTAACACACTCACAGGGTTCAGGAATGAAAACATGGTTATCTCTAAAAAGGGGAACTGTTCCTCCTAAGAAAAAATTGTAAATTAAATATGGATCCCCAAACGTTAAGAATATGTTTTATTCAAAGTCATGTAGAAGCCCATACAATAATTATCAAAAAAGCAGATACATTCCATTGTTAAGACCACAATTAAATAACATCAAATGTAACATTAAAAGTAGGAAAATATGAATGTAGCATGAATCTTAAATGTTCTTAATAATAAAAACCCAGAGCCAGATATTGGGGTAAATGCTAAAAGATCAGTAAAGGAGCCAGCCACTAGAGAGATTTCTTACCTCTACCTAATCCTCAGCCCGAAAGGCTGTCTCCACCCTACCTTATTACTTCCTCTCTCTGCTTAGCAGTATCACTTTGTGTTTCCTCCTCCCAAGTGTTGCATTAAATGTGTGTGACACAGTTCCTGGTCTCTAGTGGCTAGCTCTGCACTTCAGTCTCTAGACAAGCTTTATTTGTGAAAGCACAAACAAGATATTGCCACATATGAATGTATCCAGAAATGCACAAGTCTTAAATTAAGAAAAAAAATGACTAAAAAAAAATCAAAATAAAAATTACAAATTAAAATTATAAATAAATAGCCTTGAGAACATATTTCATAAAGATCTGAGAAGTAGAACCAGTGATTCGTGATTGGAAAGTCTTCCCTTTGCTCACTATTCTCAAGGAAAAAGATTGAAAGCAAATGAAATTATTTATTTTTTATAATTTAATTATAAATTTTATAATTTACTTCCAAAGATCTAGAGCAAGTACAACAAAATAATCACAAATAAAAATTTAATAAAATTATACCTGGAAGAGTAGACCCAAACCAGTATTTATAGTCAAATCTGTCAAGTAAATAATGCCTTCAAATTGAAGACTAGTGGAAGTATAGAAACTAGATGATTTGAGGGGGCCAGAAGGATGGCTCTGCTGTTAAGAGCTGCTTTTGCAGAGGTCCTGGCTCCTACACAGTGGCTCATAATCTTCTGGAACTCCAATGCTAGGTGATCTGATGTCTTCTGAACTCTGCAGGCAACAGGCATGCACATGGTCACAGATATATAGGCCCACAAAATACTTCTATAAAATAAAAATAAATATGAGGAGGGAGGCATGGGTAGGAGGAGGGAAAGGAGGAGAAGAGATTTTCTCTGATTTAATATCCCATTTACATTCCTCTATTTTCATCCTCATTTATCTCAACATACTATTACTTGTCTTAGAAAATATTAACCTTTTATCTCGGAACTCTGTACCTATTTTATGCTCCAGGTGATATTTTCTTTATTCCCAGAGATGTCAGCAATATGAGTTCTGCTTCTCAACATTGAAAACATCTCTCCTTCTTTTTTCTATTTCTCATTTGTTTTATTTTGTATTTTCTTTCCTATTATCACCATAGATGCTTTATTCTGTTTGCTTTTCTATAAACTGAATGAGACTAACCCTATTGTTTAGCTTCTCTTGTTCTCCAGTCACAGATAAGTGAATATCCAGTAAAATGTGTTTGTAAAAAAATGTATGCATGGATAACCATAAGAAGAGTAAAAGGGGGAGAGAGTTATCAACACACTAAAAAATAATTTTTAAACTTAATGGTGCTTTGAATAAAAAAAGTATGAAAATAGTTCAGTTTTGGATGAAATTTGCTTACTTTCTGAGAAAATACTGTCACTTTTCAAAATTTAGTACTTAGAGAATAACGTCAACTATTACACACACACACACACACACACACACACACACACACACACATATATTACTTTGAATGTAATTAGCCTCCATAGTCTCATAGGGAGTGGCACTACAAGGAGGAGGCTTTGTCAGCGTGATTATGGCATTGTAGGAGGAAGTGTGTCACTGTGGGGGTGGCCTTTGAGGTTCCCTATACTGAGGATAACACTCACTGCCTCAGCTGAATTCCTGTTGCCTGCAAGATGTAGGACTCTCAGCTCCTACTCCAGCGCCATGTCTGCCTGCACATGGTCATGCTCTCCACCATGATGATAGTGGACTGAAACTCTGAAACTGTAAGCTGCCACCCCAAATAAATGTTTCCTTTATAAGACTTGCCATGGTCATGGTATCTCTTCACAGCAATAAAAAACATAACTAAGACATACATATTTATATATAACATTATATATGAAAAACAATTTATCTGGATATTTTAAATAAAGACTGTCAAATTTATATTTTATATTATTTTAATTGATAAAAATAAGTGTGCTTTTTACAAGTGTCTAGTACAATACTAATTTGTCACATTTTTGTTGACTATATCAGAATTAGAGTATCCACATATGCTGGATAGTTTTATTTTGACATTACACAAACTAGAGTCATTTTGGAAGAGGGAACATTAGTTGATGAAATACCCTGATAAGAATGGGCCTATGGGAGCCGGGCGGTGGTGGCGCACGCCTTTAATCCCAGCACTCGGGAGGCAGAGGCAGGCGAATCTCTGTGAGTTCGAGGTCAGCCTGGGCTACCAAGTGAGTTCCAGGAAAGGCGCAAAGCTACACAGAGAAACCCTGTCTCGAAAAACCAAAAAAAAAAAAAAAAAAAAAAAAGAATGGGCCTATGGGAAAATCTGTGCTACATTTTCTTAACTGATGTTTGATGGGAGAGGAATCCATTCATTGTGGGTGTGCGAACCATGGACCAGTGGTCATGGGTGCTAAAAGAAAGCAGGCTGAGCAAGCCATGAGACTTAAGACAGTATGGTGCACTCTTCCAGGATGAAGACTGTGCACCATTGCCTGCCCTTCTGTCTTGACTTCCCACAGTGATGGACTGTGACCTGGAAGTGTAAAATGAAATAAATATATACATTTATATGTAGTTATTGGCCACAGTGTTTCATGATAGCAATAGAAAGCCTAAGACACCATCATTTCAAATACTTATCACTTTCTTGCTCTTCATAATTCATTTGCCTTCTTATATCCACTTTGAAATATAACATTAGTCTTTGTTAAATGTAGTCACCATTCTCTTCTTTACAATCCTAGAATCTACTCTGCTTAGCTGACTGTGATATTTACCCCGTACCCTACCTGTCCTTACATCCGAGTCACTGAAATAACATTGCCTCTTTAAGTGCATATTCTGTTGTTCTGAATGAACTTTGTTTTAAGAGGCTGTGGGAACTTGAGTTGGGAAAGGGGGGACTAGTAAGGATAGTGTGATTGTTTTATTTAAAAAAATGGCTTGGCTGTGGCCTTGGCGTGTGGAGCCAAGGTGCCCCACAGTGGATAAGGGAGACATGCCATACACATACTGTGGGAGGGAGGCCGGCAAGGAGGCAGGTGGAAAGTAACTCACACCATGTAGATGTGGCACCCTCGTGGAAAATTGTATTGGGTGGGGGGAGGAAAGAAAGGGAAGAAGAAGAGGAAAAGAAAAGAAAGGAAGAGAGGAGGTATGTACTATCTCATGGGGAGAGAGAGAGAGAGAGAGAGAGAGAGAGAGAGAGAGAGAGAGAGAGAAGAGGGATGGATTTTTTTCTCAATGGGGACTTGCTGGGCAGGTCCTTGAGGGGACGGGTCTGAATGCTAAAATTCCCTAACAGTGTTAGCAAATTTTTAAAAAATAATATTCAACATTAAAAGGATGCAATAAAGTTACATATACTTAATAGTTAAAGAAGAGGTCATGAATTTTACAGGAAGTGTGGGACAAGAAAGGAGTTGTTGGTGGAATGAGGATGAGTACAAATGATGGAAATACAGAAGTCACCTATGAAATTCTCAAAAAGTAAAAAAAAAAAAAATGCAATATACCACTGAACACTGATAACTCTTCTTTCTAGAACTGATAATTCCATACATGCATATACACATGTGGATCAAAGGATCACTCACCCTTTCCTTAAAGTTCACTTCTTTTCCTGCCCCACCACAAACCCTGTTCCAATTTCATAAGTTCTCCCTCTCTCTCTCTCTCTCTTCTCTCTCTCTCTTTCTTTCTTTCTCTCTTATTTTATTAATCCACACATTTCACTTTAAACTGGGAGTGTGGGCATGGGTATAGGACCATCTATTGGAGAATGGTAGCCACCTGGGTGGGGGGTAGGAGAGAGAGCAGCATTCCTAAAGAACACTGATTTTTCTGCTCTAGCAGCCATCTATTGCCAATAGCTCCACAGCTAGGGTTGAAACTTGCTGACCAACTCCCTATTCCATGCCGGGCTTTTGTTTGGCTTGATTCTGTGCTTGTCTTTACATACAGTCACAGCTGCTGGGAGTTCATGCGTGAAACTGCTCTATTGTGCCCAGAAAATAATGTGTCACAGTAGTCATCTACTGATTCGTAGAATCTTTCTGTCCCAATATCTGAGATAATTCCTGATCCTTGGGAGGAGTTGTTGTAATCTGGATGAAATTTTAGGGCTGAACACACACTGAAATCACTTATTTTTGAATGTGGATTACTGATGTGTCTGTATGTTAATTGCTGTTTAAAGTCTGGTACGTAGAATTTACTTTGATGCTGTGGTGTCTTGAATGAGAACAACCACCATAGGCTCATATGTTTGAATACTTATTCCCCAGTGTATAAAACAACTTAGAAAAGATTAGGCATTGTGACCTTGTTGGATGAAAATTGTCACACTATTCCCAGTTAGCTCTCTCTGGCTCATTTTAAGATGTGAGCTCTCAGCTACTGCTCCAGAGCCATGCCTGCCTTTCTGCTGCCATGGACCCCCACCATGGTGGTCATGAACTCACCCTATAGCCCTGTAAGCCCCAATAAACTTTCTTCCATAAATTGTCTTGATCATGATACCTATTCAAAATAGAAAACTAACACAAGGTGAAGAGCATACAGATTAACAATTTTATAAAAGCAACTTACTTCGGTAAAGCATTCAATTTGGTTTTATATGAATCCAATCATGATAAGTTATGTGGACACCCACTACTTTGATCTTCTCTCTCTCTCTCTCTCTCTCTCTCTCTCTCTCTCTCTCTCTCTCTCTCTCTCTCTCTCTGTGTGTGTGTGTGTGTGTGTGTCTGTGTGTGTGTGTGTGTCTATGTCTGTGTCTGCATCTGTGTCTGTGTGTTTGTGTGTGTGTTTAAAGGTTTGAATGTGTATGTTGAAAAATATTTTAATGACTTTTTTGGTAGTTTCTTTTTTTTTCTTTCTTTCCTTTTAACATTAGGGTCAATCTTGATGTATAATTTCTTTCTTGCTTTCTTGTGCAATGTAAATCTCTGGGCCATCCTTTACCTGAAATTAAAATACTCAGCAGTTTTGCTTCCCTAACCTACGCCTTTGTTCCCTGACCCTTAAAACAAGCTTCATTGTGAATGTTGAGACACTTACTCTGGGCATCATTGCAGATTGAGATAATTGGTTCTGTAATTACAAGGGTTCTCTTTAGAAGAGTGGAATCAAAGCAGTAATAGTGCAATTTGCACATTGATCCCTTTACATCATTCTGTCAGACTTCTGGCCCTCAAAGGTTTCCTGAGACTATTATAATACAGCACATTGCATTCATTTTGCTATCTGCACCCTTTGTGAGAATGTTCTCATTAATTACTTTCTGTTTCAAACATGATACCCTAATCCAAAACCATATCCTTTTCTTCAACACTGTCACCATGATGTTTAAATGTTTTTCTCAGGGAAAAATAATAGTCCCAGATCTTTGTGAAGACATGATGAAGTATTTCCATGACGGCTCATTTACAAAAAAATAACAACGAGCTCTCACCAGAAAGAAGGAAACAATCGGTTCAGAAGAAACACTGACCTCAGCCTACCCAGACCCAAATGAACCTCTCCTATGGTTCAGAAATTCAGTCAGCTTATTTCTGTTTGTTTTCTTTTCCATTTTCATGCTTCTATGCATCTCCAGCTGGACTGACTCAGGAAAGAGAAATACATTACAAGAAATCTAGCTCTCACATTTCCAATCTGATCTCAACCTCTATGGGAAAGGTTAAGACAATCACAAGAATGCAGGGTTTCTTATCTGAGGCTCCCATCTTTAAACCTTAAAAGGTCTACCCATCACTAGTTCTTAATTTCCAGTTTTTCCTCCTGACTAGAATATTTGTTATGATTAATGTATCTGTGATCTTTCCTTTTGTCCCTATCTCATTCTCTTTCTTCCTCTGTCTTCCACAGATAAGGATCATTTTGGATTTCCTCTCACATTGATCCACTTAGTTTCAGCCCTTTCATCTTCTGAAAGACTAACATTGGAGCCATGGCTAAGGACATAGTGAGAAATCTACTAGGAAAACATAGTATATAGAGATTGTTAATTTTTATGATTTTCTACTTTAAAACAATATTAACCCCACATACAGTTTATTTGCATAGACTTTTACAATCAAGGTACCTGAACACATAATATAATTATAAACATGAATTTTATTGTAGAGTAGATATAATTAAGAAGTTCTAAACTCACTCTTATATAAATATTTTTATTTAAGATTAAATAATTGAAAACATTATTTTCAAAACAAGGTGTTTTATTGCTACAAGAAATTGAAGCTCTTGTTGGCTTCAGTTCAATTTTTCTGATCTATAAACAGTAATAAGAAAAAAGAAATTAAGGGACATGGAAATGCTGAGAATTTACTTTACCATTTTACAAGAGTCTGAAGTTTCCGGACAAAATGGATACATGAAGATTGACTTGAGATCCAACCAGAAGTATACTTAAGAAGTAAATAAAAAAGTAATAACTGAAAAAATAATGCCCAAGTGCAGGTGCATGAAGTTTACAAAGAAAAGAAATAGAGATAAAGGACTGTGTAGAATTACAGGCAGAATCCATAACACTTTAAGAAAATTGCCACAAGTGGGAACCAAAAGTTTTTGCTAGTAATATTTATAGTAATGTTTTTATGTGTATAATTTCATAAAAGTTGGCATATATAGAATGATTAAATGTGCTTCATACAAAGAACACCATTTTTATTTGATTTCACAAAATTATAGCAAATATTTTTTTTGTGTTTTCAAATTTTGGCTTTTAACAAACATGGGAAAATCAGCAAGGAGTTACATTATTCATGGCTATTTTCCATGATGATTTTTAGTCTTTGTAGCCATGTTTTCTGTCATTAGTTCATGGTATTCATGTGAGCTGTGATACAGATCAATTATTATTGGAGATATTTTAGAGTACATGACAAAAATATTGTACAGGGTTTTCTTTAATCCAATCTTGAAATAAAAACCTAATCTTGGGTTTTGGTTGTGTTACAACCACTGTTTCCATTGGTTTGCAGTGTTGGATACAGAAATGGCTCTTAAAAGACAAAGGGAGGGAGAGAGGGAGAGAGAGAGAGAGAGAGAGAGAGAGAGAGAGAGAGAGAGAGAGAGAGAGAGAGATATGCAGATTTGTGTTTCTCACTAACTTGGAACTGAACAAGGGAACTGACTCCACTTTTTCATTCTCTAAGCAGTGTACACAGCTTTATTCTACCTTGTGTAAGTATAGTTAAGAAGTACAAATAAGCCCAATGATATTTTGTAGCCTTTTTCTCTCATAATGCTTTGTGGGGGCATTTTTTAAATCTTATGGTATTTTTACTTGTATATGTATATTATGGTTTCCAATTCTGTGTTTTTATGTGCTTTGTTTTTGTTTGAATGTGTGTGTTTCTTGTGCTTTTTATTTTTACTTTTTTGTTCTTTTTTTCTAAGGAGAAAGAAAGAAAAGTCATGGAGTTGAGTTGAGTAGATGTGTAGGTAGGGAGAGTCTGGAAGGAGTTAGGGGAGAGAAAAATGTGATCAGAAAAAATTGTATGAAAAAAATTTATATATAGATATAGATAGATATATAGATATAGATGAAATCAACATTTTTCCATTTTATCACCAAAATCAACATTTTGGAGAACTGTATAGCCATAAGTAAATGAGAATTTCTTCACAGACATCAGAAAATAGCACTAAGTTCAAAAGAAAGCATAGTTCTGAGCAATATTGTAACATGCTGCCTTGCAAATGAAAACAAAGATATGTGCACACATGTGTGGTAGTTCATGAAACAATATGACAATTAAACACTTTTGGGGACAGGGGTCTGCTGGCTGAGACAGAACGGGAAAAGGGGAATTTCCCTTCTTTCATCTTTCATAGTTTCTATAGTACACTATAGAATTCAAACACAAAACCAAACAAAGCAAAACCAACAAATACAAACAGAAAGAAAAACAAAACCCAGAAGTGACTAAGTTCAGATACCCTCCCCTCAAGAAGTCTGTGCCCATACAAGTAAGTGGGTTTTCCTTCTTCTTCCAAATGCCCTTCTCTGCCTTCTTCACACTGTGCTTAAATGACTCCCGGGAAAGGAATGAAAGCTCTGGCAGAACAAACCTAATAAATTGAGTTTGTAACACAGATTCCATGGTAGAAGGAGAAAGGAAAATTCCAGAAATTGTCCTCTGACCTCAACAGGTGTGCTGTGACCCCTGCACCCCAGAAAAAAATAATGAATAAACTGAAAAACAACATTTTCTTAAACTCCAACTTTGCTCCAGAAAAAAAAAAAAAAAAAAAAAAACAAAAAACAGTGAAGAGTTGGAAAACAAGATTAAACAAGATTACTGACAATTAACTAATTAACTTTGGACTTAGATGTACCTGAATCCAGATCAGAATTCTGACATCTTTAGGCAAATTCCAATGTTTTAAGACTGGAGTTTTCTCCATTGTACCTCCATATATAAAGATTTAACAACATGGTGACTTTGAGAATTAAGCATTATATTTCATAGCAAATCTCTTCAACTAAGCTAGGAGCTGAGACTAAAGATAGTAACCATACAGACATCAGTGTTCATAACCATGGACTACACTAGTAGCTTTAAGTGAATAGATTAAGTCAGTAAGTGAACCACACTGATGATGCGATTAACTTTTTTAAAAAATCTACTGTCCAAATGCGACCTAAACAAGAATAGTACCAATGAACGTGCCAACCTGGTTGGGGAAAAACCCATTAGGTATCAACTCTGTACAAAGAAGAACAGGCAGCTGAGGAAAACTGAGTGTGAGAGAGGTGGTCTTCTCCAGGAAAGAGCATACCAGTTAGTTTCCAGTGACAAATGGTCAGCACTGAAAACGTAGTACAAGTAGCATTATATAGACTGAACATGTTATATTTATGAATATATATATATATATATGCAATAACGACCATTATTGAAAAAGGGTGTCCATAAATTTGAAAGTTAGAGAGGGATGGGTATATTAGAGGACTTGGAGCAATGAAATAGAAGAGATAATGCTGTAATTAAATCATATTAAATTATAATTTATATAAAAAGAAACTGGGCTGGGCGGTGGTGGCACACGCCTTTAATCCCAGCACTTGGGAGGCAGAGGCAGGCGCTACATGGAGAAACCTTGTCTCGAAAAAACCAAAAAAAAAAAAAAAAGTAACTGAAGAAGCTGGAGAATAATAGGAAAGGCACAGTAATCTCATACACTTTTCTCTCACAAGCCTCTACAGGTACTACGCAGCATGCTAGAACCTAATATGCTCTCAAAATGCTACTGTATATTTATGATATTAATGAACAGATTATGATAAATAACCCTACATTTTCTTTTACCACCTAATATGATAAAATACTGTAAGAATTATTATTTCTGTAAGAAACAAAATATAACCGTTATATAGGCTATCAGGTGATGTGGCGAAATTGTGTTAGCATTACATGTGTGTACATTATAACTTCACTGCGCATTTATATAGACATTAAATAATGAGAACAAATTTCAGACATATGAGCCACTGTGAAAAGAAAGCATCTATCCCCAGAATTCAGTGGGGCATTTAAAATTGCCTTAGGATTCCTGTTAGTATGATACTGTTTATTTCCTCCCCTGGAGCTGCAGTCTTTCCTTGGCCCTTCCCTGGCTGCATTTAACTAGCTTTAACTGATGTCAACCCTCCCTGACCTCTAGTGAGGCAACTAGCTGAAGTGTCTGGCAGGTTCATTTGCACAGTAATGAGTTCTGTCTACTAGACTGCTGGGGACTGATGGGGAGAGGGAGATTACCTTCCACTGCTGCCTATTAAATGTGATTGACATGTCTATATGATAGCTGCCTCCTTTAGCAGCCCCCACACCTCCCCTCAAAACATTTCACAAGCACAAAGAATTGCTGGACTTAAATGAGGCCCGATGCATCGCTTTTCCACTTCCACATATTTTTCAATTGCTATGGTACAAAAGATATTTTAATGAAGGGGACAAATGCTCTGATATGATACTGCCTAAACCTGGGAGGAGAAGGAATACTTCCCTTGTTAAGAAAGAAGATAAATGTCATCTCCCTTAGGAAAGAAAGAAAGGAGGAAAGTAGAAAATACTTAACGCATGTTTTATAATCTTTATGCCATATTACTTAATATTCTAAATTGCTGGCTCTTGCTGTAGCCTTTTCATGTACATTTCTAATATTCGTGTTCTATTTTCTCAGTTCTGTACTATCTTTTATGTAATTTTTCTTTATTGTACAATTCCTATAAACATTAATTTAGGAAAAAAGTTGTACTAGTTTAATGATATAAAATCATAATGACCTTAATTTTTTCATCATTGCTAAGAATGTATTTAGAATAATTATTCCAAAGCAATCAAAAATAAGAAATTCAAATATATTATATTTATTGATTTGCATACTGTGTTTTAAGATATTGAATTCTATTGATAAGCAGAAAATCATGAATAAGTTATATAGAAACTCCCTCTACACCACTTTAGTTGGTTACCTTCCTCCCTGCTTATGTTTGGGAGCTATGTGTTTTTCCCATCTTCAGTATGGTTGAATGCTTAAACGAGCCTAATAATAATATCATTTAAGCAAGAACTTGTTAACTCTAAATCATAGCTTCACTAGTTGCTCACCACTTTGAGCTACATGAAACAGACTCCTGCATAAACAGCTTTATGAAAGCTCTAGAGGGAATTTGCATATATCACTATGTATGAGCTTTTGAACACACACACACACACTTTGAAGTTCTGTTTGCTGACTTTGGTTTTGAGTATAACCTCAGTGGGAAGTAACTGAAGCATGAACTCCACCTTCTTCTAACCTTAAAAGTCATGTTTATACTGGCTCAAATTAATTGTTTGATGTACTCATTAAAGCAACAAGAGACCAGATACGTGTTGACATTCACTCTGCATTTACTTTCCTGGAATAGAGGAACTAGAGGCAATGGGGGTAGGGGGTGGAGCTGTTGCAGGCAGTGAATTATGGTACTATAACATTTGTTCTTGTTACTCCAAGCTTATGCTGTTGCAAGCATAAGTTGCAACAACGCACAGAAGAATGGCAGACATGATTTTTTTTTTTTTTAACTTTAACAATCCAATTATCCCTATATGCTCTTTACCAGGACAAACTATGTATTTTTCAATTAAGATTGCTTTATTAACATATAAAAAAAAGCTATTGGGGAGGACCTTTCTGGTATTATTAGTATCGTAATTTAATTTAACTCAGCACACAGCAGGAAATTAGTTAACAGCTAAAAAAATGCAGGCATGATTTAAAAGCATGAGAAGTAATTACTACATCAATTATAGAAAGAACAAAACAGCTGTGATTGACAGAATACCAGAAATTCATTAGAGTTTAAAAAATAATTTTGAAAAAAAATAGCAATACAATCTCTTGAATTATATAAGAACACATTTCTTGTTAAATAACCTACAAATGACGAAATAAAATTCAAAAGTATTTTAAACCTAAGTGTATGTTGAAAATTGAAATGGAATTATCCTTATTTTAAGATTTTATTCACTATTGAGTTTTAGATAATAAATCATTGACCTACATAAAAACATATTTTAAATATATAAATTGATTAGAGATATTTTGTTTTCCAGTAACAGATCACACTCAGAAATGCAGAATTTCTAACATCTATACTTAAAATAAAACTCAGAAATTTTACTCTTACTTTAAATTTATGCTTAGAAAATAAAATGTAAAACAAACTTCATATTTATCAACAGGTCTACTCACCTAGAAAAACATTATTTTACTTACTGACATCACAGATTTTTTTGCACACATAGCATGCTTTATGATTATCCATTACCTCCCTTTTAGATAAATATTGTCATATTCAATATAATAAATATTTTAATGTTGTCAAACAAATATCATTGGGGTGTTTTGCATGTATTTATTCCTTTAAACCCCATGGAGGTAGTATTTATTATTTTAAGTCCATTTTAGCAGGAGGACAAGAAAGATTGTTTGCATTAGGATCTTACCACAATTCATCAGCCTAGGAAGAGGCTAGTTCAGAACTGAGCCAAAAGTATGAGCTTGGAATCAGCCCTCAGACTCCCTTTGAAAGGCTGCTGTTGCCTCTGCCTTCCAATACTCTGCTTGTGCTCAAAAATGTCCAGGCACTGTCCTACAGTATACTGATTACTAAGAGCCCCTTCAGAATCCACACAAAGCATATTACCTGACCATACTTGTGGGAAAAATAATTTCCATTCAGACGATGTTCTTAGAGTTTTGCCAGAAGAAACAAAAAAAAAAAATGTTATTCTCTATGCCACATTATGGCAAAAACCATGGTCTATCCCAATTACTCCAAGCCTCAGAGGACCAGGACTTGAACATAATGAACATGCCTCAGGTGTACAACTAAAGCCATTAACAAATCAAACCACCCATGAACATTCTGAATTTTAATCAAAGTTCCTAAAATTAAAGCCATATCTATAGGAATTCTCCAGCCCCGAAGGAATTAGAACATATCTACAGTGTTTGAAATTCTTTTTTTAACTTCTGACTCTTTAATGATTTGTCCCTATAACAATTTTGCCATATGTGTCTAAAGTAGTTGTTCAATATATTAGTACTCAAATGGAAAGCAGTCTTCCTAAATAATTAAAACACACTTCATTCATTTGAAAACAGAGGGGCAATGTGGCATATAAACAATTAATCTCAAAGGTTTCTTTGTAACTAGACAGGCCCAAAGTAAATGAGCCATTCCGAAAAGAGGCTTCCATTTGTCTGATTTGTAGACTTTTTCCATTTTCTCAAAATATATACACACACAATATTTAATACAAAATTTGTCTCATTTATTTGAATGCCACTTATAACAAATGGTCTATATTTTACTCATTCTGTCTCTCTTAATAAAAAAAATTACTTTCTCTTTTTCTGATTCCTTGTAATCTCCTGAATATTTATAAGTTGCTTTGAACTCCTATTATTTATAGTCCTGCTTCTGCTTCTTCTCTTGATACAAAAATGTGTATTTAACGATCACTCACCATGTCAGCCATACATGTATTTCACAGTGTTGCAAGCGTATGTGATTCGTACCCTGCTTCCTGATTTTCTGATTGACAGCTTTTGTTAAAGGGTGATTGAGCATATTTCCTGTGGTTTACAGTTGAGAAATTCACAAAGCATATTTGATGATATCTAATATTGCTTCCTTGATGGCAGCTGGTATAAAAGTTACAGATGAACTCTTCAAACTTCAGAAAGAGAGAAAAACTGTAGCTTATTCTTGCCTTGTGTAAATAGTGACACAAATTAACATTGAGAGTATAACAGGAGGAAAGGAATTTGAGAGTCAGCCAGTCAAAATGACAGGAAATTGCAGAATCATTTCAGCCACTTTTCAGTTTCTAAATTGTAAATATGAACATTATTCTTTTTTAAAAAAAAATGCAGCTATTACAATTTTTATCAATTTACATTCAGGGGGTACAGTTCAGTCATTTAATGAAATTTCAGTCAACTTATCTTGAATAAATTGCATTGTAATTCGGCTCTGAAGAAGCAAAGCAATAAGGTAATAAACATTGACAAAAAAACAGATTCTTCACAAAGCACACATCATCTATGAAGCCAATGCTGTTATAGAAATGTATGCTGTACAACAAAAAAAAAAAAAACGAAAAGAAAACAAAACATGAATTTCAATTTCTAGTCAAACAAAATCAAGACAGCTTCAAAGTGGACAATAATGATATTTTTCCATTTTTTCCCTAATCAAGTTTTCAAAATTAGAGGATAGTTTCTGTAGCCAAACCTGTCAATTATCCCTTAAGCTAAACTCTCTCAAGAGCCCTGTTTTCTGAACTGCTATAAGCAGATCCACTAGAATGTCTAACTCAGGACTCTCAGTTTTAGATATCATTTTCCCCTAGAAAGAGACCCTTGGATGTGATTAGATGGTTTCTTGAAATTTTCCACAAAGTCGTCTTCTCTCTCACTGAGATCTTTATCATTTGCACTGAACTTGATTGTTAATTGTCTTGACTCCACATGTCATGTGAACAGTGTGGGTCAGCTATCAAATTTACTACTAGTGTCTGCTAAAGCAATACATAGTTATCACATGATATAAATGAAGTAGCACGTACTAGGCCAAAAATAAAAATACACTGTGACCCTGTCTCCACTTACAATTTTCATTTCCTCATAAGAAACATGTATTTAAGATGCTATTAAGTATTATATTTTAAAGTCCTTGATATAAACAACAGTATAATACATATCAAATTACTACTTATTAAATACAGTAATATTTAATTTTTTTTCAATAGACAGAACTGAATAAAGGAGTAAATTTCCATTGTATAAACACCACAATTTGCTTGTGTGCTAATTTTTAAAATAATGAAATAATAAAATCCCCTTACCTCAGTAGTATTTCTTGATGAAAAGGAGTTGTTCCTTACTTCTCTCTGTCTCATTTACTTGACAACACACCCTGGTAGCATGGAGGAACATGAGACTGCTTTTCTGTTTCACACTCAAGAATGGCAGATGTGGCGCAAGACCTGGTGGGGGGGAAAACATCCAGAAACTAAACAAAATTTCTTCAAACTGTCTCGACAGTACCCAAACTGCCATTTTCTCTCATGCTCTGATTTTCTGAACGATTGTGTAGTTTCAACCACGTTGTCCAAAATGTGGGAGAGGTAGCATTGATAATTGTGTTGTCCCATTAATATATGTTGGTTACTTTATTTAAAAAAATGAGAGAGAACTTGTGGTGAGATTGTGTTCCCTAATAGATCGTACACCCTAATAAATTTATCTGGGGTCAGAGAACAGAACAGCCACTAGCCAGACCTAGAGGCCAGAAAATGGTGGCACTCACACCTTTAATGCTCGCCTTCTGGAGGCAGAGATCCATCCAGATCTCTGTGAGTTCAAAGCCACACTCAATAGCCAGGCATGTGACTCATGCCTTTAATCCCAGGAAATAATGGCAGAAAGCAGAAAGGTATATAAGGTGTGAAAACCAGCAACTAGGCTGGTTAAGCTTTTGGCCTTTTAAGTAGCCTTTCAGCTGAGATTCATTCTGGATGAGGACACAGAGGCTTCTAGTCTGAGGAAACAGGATCAGCTGAGGAATTGGCAAGGTGAGGAAGCTGTGGCCTGTTCTGCTTCTATGATTTTCCAGCGTTCACCCCAATAACTGGCTTCAGGTTTGATTTTTTTTCAGGTTTGATTTTTATTAATAAGACCTTTAAAAAAAATCAAACCTGAAAAAAAATCTTAAAGATTCGTGCTGCAAGGACTCACGTTTAAATATTCAAAATTGAATAGGATTTGCTAAGACTGATTCAAATTCCAGTCCACAGGACTGAGAAATGATCACATTTCTTTTTTTTTTTTTTTTTTTACTCATTATGGCAGTTTTTATGATTTTCTGTTATCCCATTTTTTGATATACAACTCACTCAGCCCCCTGTGTTCTCTGAAGATTTAAATACCTAGAAACTCACGTGAATTTCTGTCTAAACAAGCCCCAACTTTACAATCACAATCATGGGTTTTGTAGTTTTCATTTTATTCATTAAGCCATCCAGGAACCTTAATTTTAAATACAAAACTGAGTGTAATGCATCTGTCTATCTCAAAGCCCACAGAGACCTCTGATATACTTAATCCTTGTTGCAAACCAGAGATTGATATACACACTCAATAACTACCTGAAAGCGTTGTTTGCCACAAAAAAAAAAAAAAAAAATTACATGAAATTCCAAACCAGGAGATATTTTTAAAAGATATTTTATTTTATTTTTTTTTCATTAAATGTGATGACAAAGAGTACCCTTGTACCATTCTTCATCATCTTCCAACACTTCTGAGTGAGATTCCTCCAAATTCACCTACTAAAGAAGCAATTCATAAACTTAACCATTATTTTTGTAGTTCAACACATGTTTATAACTGTCGTGAGCCTAGTCATTTGATAAAATACGATGATAACATTTATGGATTTAAATAAATATGCGTTGGCAGAGAGCTTCAGCTAAACCTGTGATTGCAAGCAGAAGAGAGCTGTTACACTGAGGAGAACAAGACATCTGATGGCAAAATGTCTGTTAGGAAAGTATTTACACATGTACATTGCCCTTCAAATAATAAGAAACAAAAACATTTGCTTCTGTATCCTAAAGTATCTAAAAATTCCTAAAACTTGATATCACTATCTGAGTTTATAGTTTATATTCAATGGATTCATCCATGGAGAATGTTTATGCCCTTACAATCTAATAAGATCTGAATGCTACCAGCTGTTGGTGTATTAGCGATGCATAGTCACAAACCCGGTAGATGATGCTTAAGGGCAGACAGATGTATTTGGGCTAAGTTTAAAGGGTATATAGTCCACCACAGTGTGTAATGTGTATTGTCTGGGGAAGCTGAGTCAGGGTGATTTGTTCACATGCCCTCAGGTAGATAAAAGCTGGGCTACACCCTTCAAGTCCTACCCTCTGTAGACCATATCTGCCCACCAGGCCCATTCTCTTAAAGCTTCCCACAGCTTCTCCAAACAATGCCAGTATCTGTAAACGAATTACTATGGGAGAAGTTCCAAAACAATGCCAGCATCTGGGAACGAATTACTTAAGAGGAGATCCTATGGGAAAAGTTCCAAATTCAAATCATAAGAGCCTGGGACCAGACCATCACCACTAGAGAACTCTCATCCCCAAAACACAATACAGAGATAGCAAAGAACCTTGCAATTAATAACCTTTCTCCCACTCTTTGATCATTGAAATCCCACTCCTGGAAGAAAAGATTTTTTTCTTTTTTCTTTTTTTGTAATAAGAGCAAAGATAGAATTATTTGTTAAAGAACTGTTGTTTTAAGGAAGATACCATTTTTATGCAGAGGGAACTTCCCTCAAGCCCTCTTGGCAGAGCAGGTAATTCGCAATAATTCTTAAGAGACAAATAACTTAAGAGTGATGTTTAGTACACTAGAGGCAATGAATGTGGAATTTAAATGTATTAACTTCAATCAATGTAAGAGAATTTAGTTTGAAGTAGTATATAATGGAAATACACCAGTTAATAAAATGATCTAATATATGTCCCTTATTTTAGATTCATTTTTCAGTTTAGATGCATGTATTGAAAGTAAAACAACTTTATAGTAATAGGTCAATAATATATTCCTGGAATTCTAAGTTAACAGAGAAAATAATGTATCAAATGATTTATCTGAAATAAACTGTTTACAAACACTTAAACACTTAGCTATATTTTCCAACATCCTCTATGTTAGAAGAAATGAGGCCAACTTTCTTTATTAAATATATTATTTAATATTCATACATACATATAATGTTTAGAACCAATCCACTCTATCCCCTTTCCAATTCCTCACTTATCCTTCCAAAAACTTTTTCAACCTAACTTAATATTCTCTCTCTCTCTCTCTCTCTCTCTCTCTCTCTCTCTCTCTCTCTCTCTCTCTCTCTCTCTCTCTCTCTCTCATTTAGCAAACATGGATGTGGACCCACCTGCTGGAATATGGAGAGTCTCCCAGAGTCACATAGTAAAAATGAAGTGACCCTTCTTGTAGCAATAGCCAATATCTCCTCAGACAGGGATCAGGATAAACAAGTCCTTCCTTAATTAGTGCTGGAATATTGACTGTCTTGGTCTTATGCAAGTCTTGAGCATGTAGCCCTAGATGGTACGTTTTTACTTGAACAATGACACTGTACTGTTCAACATATACTGTTTCACTTCACTCCTCTTCCTCGGGCTTTTCTGTTAGGATGTCTTCTCTCCACTCCCTAGTGGAGAGAAGTATTTGTCTTGCCTAGTTTAAAAACATTTTCTTCCTCTATTACTTATTGAAAAAGAAGACCTGATATTTCTCTGCATCTTGTGATAACATGCAATCAATAATCTTTAAAAGTAGCATCATAAATCTTACATACAAATAAAAATTCTCAAAGGTATTCAAAGCCAAATTAAATTTGACTCTGTTCATTCAGTCACACAAGCGTCTCTTACCAAGTAGTGAGTAAATATTCACTACCAAATAATAAATATTATACAAATCCTGAATAATAAATATTATACAAATCCTATAAAATTTGTTCTCTATTATTTGCAAGTTACTAAAGAAATTGTTAAAGGTATGTTCTATGTAAATAAATGTAGACCAGCCCATAATTGAACATCATGTTATTTAAAGTCCATGGCTATGGGATAGGATATATCTTCAGTGCTTACATGTATTGGTGGCCTTTGTGATAACTCGGAGCCCATTTTATTCAATAGCTTGTTCGCCTAGGCACCACACTGTGTGTGTCTGTTCCTTTAAGGTTTCATTATCATTGCACCGCTCTACTGGGCTCAACTCCTGTGATAAGGGGATAGGCAATAAACATTCTCCCAGGTTCCTTTCTGTTTTCTGCGAAATTCTTTCTCTGTGCTTTCCATCTTTTTTGATGAAGATCTGAAGTTCAGAGACATGTCCCTTTAAGAAAAATTTAGAAATTCTACAGTTTTATGTAGCAGGTTAAAATGCTGCAATGTAGACTTCTGCAATGTAGACTTCTGTTTCTCTTTGTTACGTTAACTAAGGTTAGACAATTAAACAGTAGTGAGAACTTTCTTTTTGTGTGCTTGATTTCATTTGTAAATATCTTACCTAACAGAAATGTAAATGGGGAAATGGTTATCAAGAAAATGAAATTTCAAGATGAGAATAAACTGATGCTGTTAACCTGAGACTTGGATCCTCCTGCCTTACAACACATAGTACGAACGGGATGCATTGCATGTTTTTGGACAGGAACAAAGATCCAAAAGAATCTAATAAATTATCTTACTTCCCTTCTTGTTAAATTCCAAATTGGCCAATTTCCATCCGAATAACGTTTGCTCCAGATGAAAGGAAGCACTGTTCATTATTTATAATAAATGTCTGACATCATGGATCAAATAATTAAATCATAATGTTGGCAAAGCTGACCTGACATTCAGGAATAATACAGAACATAGAAAAGTGATATTTAGAAATAACAGCCCTTTCCTGGAGTATTTATGTGGAAAATTCTGACTAAAGTGAATTATGAGTAAGAACTGAGTTATTGTTAGAGATTAGAAATCTCGTGTGTTGGAATGAGAGAAAACCCTTTATACTCTCACCCAGAAGCATGAATAAGACAGGAAAATAGTAACAAAAAATTTCAAGTTAGGTTTTCTTCCAATACTAATAAACTGAAGATATTATCATTTAAGGATATCATATTAAGGAAGATAAAATATCTCAAAGTTTACAACTTATAAAATAGTCTTTTGTGAATGAGGAAGAGAAAGAGAGAGACAGAGATGGAAGGAAGGGAGGGAAGGAGGGAGAGAGGGAAGGAGGGAAGGAGGGAAAGAGAGAGAAAGGAAGAAGGAAGGAAGGAAGGAAGAAGGAAGGAAGGAAGGAAGGAAGGAAGGAAAGGAAGGAAGGGAGAAAGAGAGAGAGAGAGAGAGAGAGAGAGAGAGACAGAAAGAAAGAAAGAAAGAAAGAAAGAAAGAAAGAAAGAAAGAAAGAAAGAAAGAAAGAAAGAAAGAAAGAAAGAAAGAAAGAAGGAAAGAGTAGGGAACCAACTCCCACAATTATTTACCCCGGGAACTCTTGAGGAATGAAGACTTAGAAGTAGAGGGAGAGAGATACAGAGAGAAAACACAGGATAGACTCGAGTGGGCCTGGATCATTATCCATTGGCCCAGAACTTTATTCCAAAGGTCAATTTATAACAATGCCAAGAAGTGGAGCAAAAGACAGTCACCTGGTACCCAGGTCCATGGTCCAATCACCACATCCTGCTAGGTACAGCCATTAGGAAACCTAGTGGTCTACAGCAAGAAACAGAGAGAGAGAGAGAGAGAGAGAGAGAGAGAGAGAGAGAGAGAGAGAGAGAGAGAGAGAGAGAGAAAAGAAGGAGGAGGAGGAGGAGGAGGAGGAAGGAAGGAAGGAAGGAAGGAAGGAAGGAAGGAAGGAAGGAAGGAAGGAAGGAAGGAAAGAAGGGAAAGGCCCATTCCTACACATTTATTGCTATTACCACAGATAAATTTGTCCATTTCATTTTAAGTCTTTTAAAATGGGTAAATCAAATGTTACATTTTATGCTTCAGAATTTGGACATTTGCTGAATGTGATTGGTGTCTGTCAATGTCAATTCCAAACCAGTATTCAAAAAGACATTATGCTGAGAGTCTCAATTTTGTTATTCAAAATCAGATGTTTCTTTAAAAATATTACTCTGAACACATATGCATTTATGAACATTAAATCAGCTGTGTTTACTTTTCTAATTCCTAATAGCTATCAAGGGGTGTCCCTCCCCATATCCACATTCCACACTGTAGATGTCTATATAGTCAAGGAAATATTTCAGCAACCCATCCTTTCTATTCAGTTGGCATGATCTGCCTAACATGTATTTTCTTGTTCATGATAAATATTGGCTTCCAAAAATCTGTGAAAATTTATTCATAAGAACTATTCATCTTATCAAAAACATTTATTTTACTATCCTGATACTTCTAAACACAATACATTCATAATATGTTTATATTATCACTAACTACATGCTTATATGTAACCGTCTAGTGTGGTTAGAATGTGATAGTATATGTAGGATGTGACAGACCATCTTTAAATTACCCAGGTTTTAGGTACCTCAGTTCCGCTTCTCTTTCTTCCCTGAAACCATCCTGTATGCCCTTCCTCTCTTGCTTTTAAATTCGTGGACTTTTTTTCCCAATAAGTCTTGTTACGCGCACACACACACACACACACACACACACACACACACACACGAGTACAAAATGTTCAATCTGTCTAATATTTTTTGTATGTATGTTTTCAAAGTTGACCATTTCATATTGCATAACCAATTGATGTACACTTCTTTGGGGAAGACTATTTCTTCTGCTTTCCACATGCCTTAGTAGCCTGAAAATCTTGGCAACTATGACCTTAGGTGATATCCTTCCAGTGTAATTTGTTGTCACCAAGAGAAAGCTGCAAAGAAGAGGAAGTCACTTCCATGATTAGGGAATAAGTATCTGTGTTTTCTGACCCAGTAGCAGTTTGGAACTTTTTTTGATGAAGCTAGATACCACATAGAAAGGCTTTTGAGACAAGAAACTGGGGCAATTCTTCAGCTAGAAAGGGCAGCAAAGAGTTGAGAGCCTTGGTACAATAGGCCATGAGAAAATGAATCTTGCCAATTATACCCAGTGCATTGAAAGTAGGTGTTTTTGAATTAGAAGCTTTTAAAATAAAAAAAAAATGCCCTGGATAAATTCCTGGTGTCAGCCTTCACACTGGCCCTAAAATTTCTTAGGACACAGCAAGCTCTTAACCAATAGCAATATATATATATATATATATATATATATATATATATATATATATATATTCCTGAATATATGATACTCTGTTAAAGTGTAATAAATAATACATCCAATAATGAATGAATTAAAAGATTAAAGTTTAAAATGTCATAAATTGTAAACGTTATGAACTCTTCTGTCGTAGAAGTATATTCATGTCCTCTAAGACACAGTAGAGTGAGTGGTAAAGCTAGCACTAGAAACAAAATACCACCATCTGCTCTGTTGCTTACATCATGGTTCTTTCATCCTGAGCCCCAACACCTATTTAATCTCCAAGTCCAGCTGATTCACCCCCATAAACTTTCTCACATCCACCCACTGCCTTCCTTCCTCACTAGTTCACCCTTGCCTGGCATCTAAAACACTACAACAGGACTTCTCTAGTCACTTTACGAGACCATAAGATCACTTTTATGAAGATATTCAAGTAAGTTTTCAGAAGTTGTGTCTTTCCCCCATACTCCATTTTATGGCGAAGAATGTTCCAAGTCTTAAACGGAGCACTCCTGGGTAAACACTGGCCCCAGTTTCCTGTGGAACTGCCCACAATGCCTTGGCTACACTGGCATTTTGTTGGCAGTTCTACAAATGATCCATCCTTTATTCCTAGAAATAGTTCTTGTCTGGAGTGTCCTTCTTTCCATGTCTTTTCCACATTCTCAGTATTTTTTGAATAACAATTCATCATCTGGCCCTTTCTAATTCATAGATTGTTCAATTTCTAATTCATGGCTTCTTTTTCTTTAAATATTATTCTTGCACAAATGAATTTTAATAATAAATTAAAAGATTGGTGTTTTGCCGGGCGGTGGTGGCGCACGCCTTTAATCCCAGCACTCGGGAGGCAGAGCCAGGCGGATCTCTGTGAGTTCGAGGCCAGCCTGGGCTACCAAGTGAGTTCCAGGAAAGGCGCAAAGCTACACAGAGAAACCCTGTCTCGAAAAATCAAAAAAAAAAAAAAAAAAGATTGGTGTTTCTGCCTTCCATTCATTTAATGTCTGACTCCTATCAATTGCTCTCAAATGCTTAGACCTCATATAAGCATGTAATCACTCAAGGGGTATCTTTTTAACCTTTTATTTCCCTTCAAAGATGAAGGCATTGGAAGTCATTGGGCTAAACACAAATTTGGTTTGGATGCCAAGGAAGGCAAAATCTACAGAATCTAGTGATAAAGTTACATCTTCTAGTGGAAGCTAGTATCTTACAGTAACTATATTGAATTTCCCAAGAGTTGCCAGAAATAATTCATATTTGGAGGGCCTTGTTTTGTTGATGTTCTCCATCTTCCCTGGCTCTTAAAATCTTTTTATCTCCTCTTCCTCAGGAATCCTTGAGCCCTGAAGGGAGGGATTTGATAGAGATATCCAGTTTAAGGGTGAGTTTTCCAAACTCTCTAATTCTCTACATAATGTTTCGCTGTGGGTTTCTGTACTTACTTCCATCTGTTGCAGGAGAAAGTTTCTCTTATGGTGGCTAAGTGAGACACTGATCTATGAGCAGAGCAGAATGTCCTTGTATCATTTTATTGCTACTTTTGTTTGCTTTGCTTATTTTTTGTTTAGTTCTGTATTTTAAAGAATAGTAGTATTGATTTTACCCTAGGTTCCTGGGCTATCTGGTCTCAGGCCCTTGGTCACCTAAGTAAAGTTAGGTATGGGTTCTGTCTTACAGAGTGGGACTTAAGTTAAGTCAGATACTGGTTGGTTACTTGTACAAGTTTTGTGGAGTATTGCTCTAGTATATTTTGCAGGCAGCACACCCTTGTATATCAAAGACTTTGTGGCTTGATTGGTATTTATTTTTCTCCTTTGGTAACATTCAGAGTGTCTTCCTGTACGAAAGACACTAGAAAACGGGGTTGAAGGCTCTCTGTAGGCACCAGCTCAACTTCCCCATGTTCAATGGGTTGTATAGGTATTGTCTTCAGTAGTGAGGCCTTTGACTGTCAGTTCGTGAAGACCAACTATAGTCTTCTCTACAGCCTGTGTTGTTTAGGAATTCACATGGGACCCCTTTGGCCAATGGCTCAGTAGATGTAACCCAGTCTTGGCACTGGAAGCTTCATTTGATGACAAGAGATGTCCAGATGGGGATCTGTCTCCTCCATTATTTGGCAATTTCATTTAGATTGCATTCCTATATGTTTATATTTTTGGAAGCGTCTACTGTATTGTTTGAATACCACTGTTCAAATTGCTTTTAATTTTAGCTGTCTCTCTAGTATTCCATCCCTTGTCCCCCTTCTTCTCCCCTCTCCACTTGATCCTCCCATTCCAGCCACACCCCTCACTTCAATAACTGTAGATTTTAGTTCCTTTTCCTAATGAGATCTTCTCTCCCCTGATACATACAGGGTACTTTCTGTGGTTCTACAGATTGTAACTTACTTGGTTGTCATTGATTTAACAGTTAACATCACCATATTACTAAATACATGGCATACTTGTCTTTCTGGATCTGACTTACCACACTCAGGATGACTGTTTCTAATTCTATCCATTTAACTGTGAATTTCATGATGTCAATTTTTAATGGCTGAGTAATAATTTATTGTGTAAATGTACCACATTTTCTGTATTTGCTCTTCTGTTGAGAGACATCTAGGTCGCTTCCAATTTCTTGTGGTTATGAATAGAACAGCAATGAACATGATTGCTTAAGTGTCTTTATGGTTTGTGTGTGTATATATATTTCCCATATTTTAATTGGCTGGTCTGGGATTATTTTTTCCAGTGTGTGTGTGTGTGTGTGTGTGTGTGTGTGTGTGTGTGTTTAACTTCTTTTGGTTGTAGTTTGTTTTCTTACACCATCTGTAGGGATAGCTTTATAGACACATATTGCCTTTTTTTTTATCATGGAGTATCTTATTTTCTCCATGTATTGTAATTGAAAGTTTTGTTGGGTATAGTAATCTGGGCTGGCATCTGTGATCTCGTAGTCTGCAGCACATCTGTCCAGGCCCTTCTGGGTTTTAGAGTCTTCACTGAGAAATTAGGTGTAATTCTAATAGGAGTGCTTTTATATGGTACTTGATCATTCATTCTAGCAGCTTTTTAATATTCTTTCATTGTTCTATACAGTTCATTTTACATACACACACACACACACACACACACACACACACACCCGTGTGTGTTTTGTATGTATGTATTATGAGGAGACTTTCTTTTCTGATCCAGCCTATTTGGTGTTCTGTATGCTTCTTTTACTTTGATAGACATTTCTTCCTTTTTAAATTAGGACAATTCTCTCTCTTTATTTTTCTTTATTAAGAAAATTTCTACTCACTCTACATACCACCCACAGATCCTACCTTCTCCCTCCTCCCACCCTACAGCCCTCCCTCCCAAACCACTCCACATCCCCACATCCCCCAAATCAAGGTCTCCCAACAGAGCTCAGCACACTCAGCCTAGGCAGGTCCAAGTCCCTTCCCACTGCACCAAGGCTGCGCAAGGTGTCACACCACAGGCACCGGCCTCCCAAAAGCCTGCCCATGCCCCAGGGATGGATCCTGATCCCCCTGCCTGGGTGCCTCCCAAACAGTTCCAGCCAAACAACTGTCTTTCATATGCAGATGGCCTAGTCCATTCCCTTGGGGCTCCACAGCCACCAGTCCACAGTTCATGGGCTTCCACTAGTGTGGCCAGTCATTTCCCATCATGATCTCAACGTCCCCTGCCTGCAGAATCCCTCCTTTCTCTCATCCATTGGAATCCCAGAGGTCAGCCTTACACCTGGCCATGGATCTCTGCATCTGCCTCCATCAGTCACTGGACAAAGGCTCTATGATGATGGGTAGGGTATTCACTAGACTGGTCACCAGAGTAGACCAGAAGGTAGGACAATTTTATAATATAATTTTCTGAAAATATTTTCTATGCTTTTGATCTCCGTTTCTTCTTCCTCTGTCTCTATTACTATTCAATTTGATCTTTTTGTACTGTGTCAGATTTCCTGGATTTTTGTACTATGATTTTTTTAATATATTTTAAAAATAGAAATAGAAAAATAGAGTATGTCCCAATTTCTTCTATGACACCATTCCAATACCAACACCAGATAAAGACACACACACACAACACACACACACACACACACACACACACACACAAAACACTGTAGGCTGATATCTTTGATGAACATAGATCAAAATCCTCAATAAGATACTTGCAAAACAAATACATACCTACAAGAAAATATTATCCTTCATGGCCATGTTTGATTTATCTCAGTGCTGCAGGGATGTTCAACATGTGCCTGTCAACAAATTTAATAAACCACATAAATGGGCTTATATACAAAAACTGCATGATCATTGCAATAGATGAAGAAAAACTTTTGACAAAAATCCAACATATCTTCATAATTAACATCCTGGAGAATATAAGACTAGAGGGAACATATCTCAGCAAATATAAAACCTATGTATGAGAAACCCACAGCTGACATCATTCCAAATGGAGGAAACATTGAAGCCATCCCTCTGAAATCAGAAATGAGACAGGGATGTCCCCTACCTCCCTCATTTTCAATATTGTTCCCAAAGCCTAGTTGCAGTAATAAGGCAAGAGAAATAAATTAAGGGAATACAAATATAAAAAGAAGTCAAACTATATTTGTAGATAGCTTGTTATAAGAGATCCCCAAATTATTACCTTAAAGCTTTTGGAAATTATAAACAATTTCAGCAACATGGCAAGATATAGAAGCAACTTGCGTAAATCAATAGTTTTTCTATATGCCAGAAACAAACATGTAGAAAAGATGATCATGAACATACTCACATTCGCAATAACCTCAAAGAAAATATCTAGGAATAAAACTAACAAAGGAGATAAAGACCTTACAATGAAATATTTAAATCTCTGAAAAAATAAAAAAAGACAATAGAAAATGGAAAGGCATGCCATGCTCATGATTGGTAGAATTAACATTGTAAAAATAACCATTTTACTAAAAGAACTTTGTAGATTCATTTTGATCCCAATCAAATTCCCCATCTCATTCTTCATAGAAATAGATTTCAAAAAATTATCCTCAAATTCACATAGAATCATGAAAGGTTTCAAGTATTCAAAACAATCTTAAGAAAAAAGAACGATGCTGGAGTGATTCCTATTCCAGACCTCGAGACATATAGATCTGATTAGGTTGTTGAAAAGGAGCTTCAAAACAAAGAGTAGCCATGCTGATTCTCTAAGTACATAGGATACACCCAAAATATAGCATAATTGTGAAGCATTGAGTATTCAGTTGTAGCAATTTGATTAAAGTGTGTGTCAAGATGAATGTATTCACGACTTGCAGTTATGTGGCCTTTGTTCTACGGTAACTGTGGGCTGCTAATAAGCATTTATTTTCAAGTAGCAACTGAAAATTCAGTAATCAAATGTTTTCAATTCGATGATGTAGTAGAGAAAGATTGGATACTATTCTATGACATAATTACATATGAAAATTAAAATTAGCATGAAAATATAACCTTTTGTCTTCCTGGTTTAAATAATGATTGACTAACAACTTGGATTACTTTCTATCTATGATTCAGTATGTTTCTACTTTTAGTGTATCCAAGTATGTTTAGTTTATATATACATATAAATATATATCTGCACATATATTTTTGTATTCAGAAAAATACATATAATTAAATGTAATAGCAGATATGTATACAAACCATATACAATCTATGGAATGTATTATTTGGGGTAAAAACCATATATAATCTATGAAAGTAATACATGGGATGCAGTTATGGGATAACCAAAGGATATATTTTGAAACTAAATAAATAAGAAAATGAGGTTTGTATTTAAAAAATAATGATAAGAATTTTTGACTCCATATCACAGTTACATGAATATTCCTCATTCTCATGCTGACAGTTTGGTAAAACTCTACACTATATGTCCATCTGTTTTGTGTTGCTAGTGTAGGCACACCCACACATCCTTGAGCAAAAGGTAGCTTTTAAAAGTGCTTCATATTAGATTAGAGTAGTTTGGATTTGATTCCAAATAAATCCTCTATAACATCTTCTAAGGGCAAAATAAAGATAAACAACTTTTGTTCCTGTCACTTCATCTACCATTAAAGAAATATTGAATGTTGAAGGGACTCTCAAAGTACGTTGATAGATGAGGCAAATACTGAGTGTTCAAATTCTAAAGTCAATATTTACCTTGAGCAACAATATATCTTAATACTCCTTCAAGCAAAGAAACAATATAACCCACATCTATGACCTCATTTATCAGTTCGTATGTGTCAAAAGCTTGCTAGCCATTAAAGCATGTAGGAAATTCTCCTGGAATTTTCCATCTGGAAATCTTTTATTAGGGTCATACTACAGAATATTGTTCTATTTTTTTTTACAAAGGTTATCACAAGGGTTTTGATACATAGCTGCTTTAACATCTGTTTCTGTAATCAACTAGTGATTAATGTATACGTGGTTTTACTCTCTTTATACATATGTAACAAAACCTCTATAGATGTGCTACTCTATTAAACCTGAAAGTTAAAATTCTTCATGAATGTAGTATTGACCATATACATATTTCTGGATGAGTTACCATTGTATGTAAATTCTCACATGAAAAGGTTTCTTAATGCATTAGGATATGTACAGAGATCCCATGGTAATTACGTATTGGATAACAAGGTTACAAATTATAAGAAATTTATTTGACTGAAACCATTCTAGTTTTCTCTCATGGTTAGAAATTAAAAGCCTGAGGTTAATGACGGGGCCTCACGGGGGTTCTAAGAGAAAAAATATTCGATACCTTTTTGCTAGTTTCTGTTGTTCAGAAAAAAATCTTCAGGTAGCCAATGGCTATCCTGAAGAAATCTGCCAATTCTTGCTAGAGATTTCCATTTCAAAGTTTCCCTGAGTATGGGATGAGAAGCACAGCCTAGAATATGTTCAAGGAAGGGAGTCCATGATGGGAATGTCTTTCTGTATGCTGTGAAAATATGTTGTTCTGACTGGTTGATAAATAAAGCTGTTTGGCCAGTGGTGAGGTAGAATAAGGTGAGGGGGGCATTCTAACTGGAGAGATAGGGGAGAAGAAAGGAGAGAGAAGAGATGCTGTTAGCTGCTGCCATGAGAAGCAAGATATAAAGATATTGGTAAGCCATGAGCCACGTGACAAAGTATAGATTTATAGAAATGGGTTAATTTAAGATATAAGAACTAGATACCAAGAAGCCTGCCATGGTCATAGTTTAAAAATAGTATTAGCTTGTGTGTGTTTATTTGGATCCAAGAAGCTGTGGGGCCACCAGAGCCAGGCAGGACCAGACAAACTTCAGCTACAAGTTCATATCAAACAATGACTCTAAAATTACCTGAAACTATTACTAAATATTAATAAAATATTGTAGCATGAAGTTTCTCACCCTGCCTGTCCCTACAGTCCTGTAGCCACTTATAAAATAATAGTTCAGAGGCTTATATTAATTACAAACTGTATGGCATATGGCTTCAGTTTCTTGCTAGCTAGCTCTTGCACCTTAAATTAACCCATTCCTAATAATCTATATGCTGTTACATGGCCGTGGTGTTACTGGTCTGCTGGCATCTTGTTGCTCCTTTGGCAGTGGGCTTACATCTCTCTCAACTCTGTCCTCCTTCTCTCTGTATCTTTGCTTGGATTTCTCGCCTAGCTGTAAGCTTTATTGCCATAGTCCAAAACAGCTTTATTTATTATACAATGGGAGCCAAACATATTCACAGCATACAGAAAGACATCCCACAGCAACATATTTTTTTTAATTAGCTTAAGACAAATTAGGAATGCATGAATAGTAGAACCTTGTCAAAAGTACTTTTCAAATTAATCAGTGGATGCTAGTGAAAAGAACATGAAAGTCTTCATGAAAAACAAAAAGAAAAATGGTCAATAAGGAAAACTCAGTATATAGATGAATCCAAACTTACTTAAACAATCCAAAATGATATTAATTACACTTACATTGGAGATGATTATCCAAGGTATAATTAGATAGAAGCAACTCCACTTTCTGTGAGTTCATGACTCTGTCAGCCATGTCAGGTATAGACGACAGAATTTTATTGGTCCCCTAGTTGTCCTTTGCCTCTTTCATTTCCCTCTTCAATGAAGTCCCCTGGGCTTGGTGGGTAGTTGGGGATAGACGGATACAGATGTTCTGTTTAGAGCTGAGCATTTAGTCTCCAGATATTTATCTCTCCATTGACTGAGGCCCACTATACAAAGAAGTTTTTCAACAAGGATGTGAGAACCTAGAGTCTATAAACACAAACACAGATGTTTGGACAGCAATTTGGCAGTTTGAATATTCAGTAAAATAATCTCATAGAAGGTTCTACCCTCAGGCTTGTGACTCCAAATGTATCTTAATTTGGTGAATATTGCAGTGATAAAACATAAGCAAAAGCAACTTGAGTTATAAAAGGCTTGTTTGTCTTACACATCCCAATCTCAGACCATCTTGAAGGGAAACCAAAATAACTCAGCAGAGGAGGAACCTGGAGGAAGGAACTGGAACAGAGATCATGGAGAAATTCTACTCACTGACATGCTCTCGTGGCTTCTTTTGCTTGCATACACACACACACACACACACACACACACACACACACACACATATGTATATATATATATATATATATATATATATATATATATATATATATATATACAACCCTGGACCACCTGCCCAGGAGTTGCATGCTCCAGTGATCTGGGTTCTTCTACATCAATTAGTCATCCTTAAAATACCTTAAAATACCCCACAGACTTATCTAAACGTCAATCTGATGAAGGCATTTTTCACAGTTGTTATTTCTCTTCCCAAATAACTCTAGCTTGTGTGAACAGTAACAAACCAAACAAAAAATGAAAACAACACCAACAAACTAATCAGAATACAGGGGGGGGGGATGGCTGTTAATCAGGGTTACAGTGAAAGAAAAGAGATTCCCTTGTGTGGAGGATGACTCAAGTCCAATCAAAAGCTGTTAAGTTGCCTATAACATTCACACATGTACACCACTTCCCTAAAAAGACAGTATTGTAGCATGCAGGAACTTTTACTTACTGAAACCATTGATGTCTTTTCTCCCTGAAAGCTTGCATGTCACCTTCTAGAACTATAAAAGTGAGTCAGCAATTTGGAAGTTTCATGGTTAGATTGAGATTGATTTTTCTGTGCCCTTCAGACAAAGTGAGTATATGCCTTCATCAATGAGGTTGTACTGGGTAGTTATTGGGGATAATTAGATGCAATGGCAATAGCTTATGGTTCTTCTTAAGAATTTGGGTGCCCCCACTACCAATAACTAGTAGCAAAATTGAGGTAGATCATACAAGATGGAAAGGCAACCCACCCTCATATATTGGAAGAATTAATATAGTCTAAATGACCATCCTACCAAAAGCAATCTACAGATGCAATACAATTCCAGTCAAAGTTCCAAGTTTTCAAAGACACAGAGAAAACTTATAAATATTTATATGGAGGCAAAAAGGCCCAGAAGAGCCACAGCAATCTTGGACAAAATGAATACTCCGGGAAAAAACATGATACCTGATTTCAAGTTATACTACAAAGCCGTAGAAATAAAACACAGCATAGTATTAGTATAAAAACAGTCACATAGACTGGTGAGATATAATTGTGGACCTAGATATACATTCACATAACTCTGTCTATCTATTGTTTGATAGAGAAGCCAAAATTAAAAGTATTCAACAAACTGTGAAGGAAAAACTGAATTTCAACAAGCAGAATCATGAGACCAGATCCTTATCTCTCAATGCACACAAAACCCAACTTCAAATGGGTCAAAGTCCTCAACACAGAACTGATACTCTGAAACTGCTAGAAGACAAAGTAGAGTGTACACATTAACTTATCACACAGGTAAGAACTCTTTGAGTAAAGACCACAATTGCTTAGTGATATGACCAGCAATCAACAAATGAAATTATGTGAAGATAAATGTTCCTGTAAAGCGAAATAACCTAAAGAGAATCAAAAGCCAGCCCTTCAGAAGGGGTCAAATGCATTTACCATCTATTTATATATTTTCAAAAAGTTATCATCTAGAATATATCAAGAACTCAAGAAACTAAACAAATAAACAAAACACACACACACAATAAAAATGATCTATGGGAAAGAACACAAATTATCAAAAGAAGAAATGAAAATGGTTAGAAAACAGGGTGCTGAACATCCCTATCAATCAGGAAAATACAAATTAAAAGTGATTTGAGAGTCCACCCCTTCACAGTCATAATGACTGTCAATAGGGATACAAATAACAAATGCTGGTGTGGATATGGTGAAATTTGAAGTCATAACATTGTTAGTGGGTGTGTACACTAGTATAGCAACTTTGGAAATTAATGTGGAGGTTTTGAAAAATTTTAGGAATTGATCTTCCATATTACCCAGCTATACCACTCCTGGACCTATAAACCCAAAGGACTTTATATCTATTGTACTAAATAGAAAGGTTCATATTCATGTCTGTTTCTGTTTACACAAAACCTCAGAAAGTGACTCAGCTGAAAGGCCCATCAACAGATGAGTGGATAAGAAAACGGGTTACATATAGCAAATGAAAATTTGTAAGGCGCTACAGAAAAGCAACATCATGAAACTTGAAGGTGAATGAGTGGAACTGGAAAATGTTAAACAGAGTAAGGTAGCTTAGGCAAAGAAGGCAAATGCTTTGTGTCCTCCCTCACATCGGGATGCTAGCTCCAAATCTGGGTGTTTAACTCGGAGCTCTGTGTGTTTAACTTGTGTGCAAGTCAGAAAACCAGAAATTCGTCTTTCCAGCAAAAGGGTGACAGGTTAAGTTAGAGGGGCTAGAAGATTATGTGTAAAATGAAAGTAGAGATGTGGAATATTGGGGACAAAAAGGCTTAAAAATGGAGAAAGGCAGAAGAATGCGGGGAGCCAGGGATTAGAGGTGAGGGCTAAGGCTATGAAAGAGTATAGGAAAAGGCAAATGGAAACCTACTGCTTCATAACACAGTTAAAAATAATAATTGAAGAGATAGTAGAATAATGTGAAAAGAATGAAGATAGGATAATACTGGGGATTAAAGGGTTAGGTAGGGGTAGGAAATGTGGGAGAGGGCAGGATACAGGCTGGGTTTATCATCTAATGATGTGGGTAAAGCCTTGAGGAAATTCATTAGGGAGTAAGATAATCCAAAGTTCAACTTTGACTTTCTCTCTTTTGTAATGTACTATGTATTTGTCATGTAAAATAATACTGGCAATGTTAAGAACAATATACTCATAAATCAAAACTGCATGGAAAGAAAAAATGTAGCCTTTTCATTGGTTGGTGATCATATAAATGTAATTAAAACCTTAGAGTGGTTTCCTGCTTTATTTCTAATGCTACTAATTTGCATTATATTTTTTAACATGATGGGTACTTTTCTGCACACAGGGACTCTGCACAGAAAGGTTTATATAGTAAAGTGATATAGAAAGTTTTAAGACATTATTTAACAACTTTCATTAAATTGACTTAATTAGAATATCTATGTAAAGGGTAAAGTATGTAGAGTAACCTTCAAAAGTATCTTGGAATTTCTGCTACATGTTTTTGTCTAATGATTCTTCCATTGGTTTCATCTTGGAACACACATCTGTTATGCCCTCACGTGTCTGGAGCACACTTCTCTTTGTTAAATTAAATGCATGTGTATTCTTGCCTATGTATACTCAGCCTTACAGGTATAAATCAAAGGAAGTGCTTCAGGAAATCATCTGATCCCCCCCGCCCCTCAGATCTCCAGACATAATTGTTTTGGAAGGAGCCCAAGTAGAGGAATGGTTTGACTTTTCACTCATAATGTCATAGAAAATGATCCCACACATAGGCAGAGCTGTCCTCTCTAGCACTCCAGACACTTACAAAAAGGCATTCCTGTCCATTTTAACATGCTTTTTTTCTGGGTTAGAAACAATTACATGAGGAGTCTTGGGCCTACAAATAATCTTTTTGACTCATGAAACATATTAAATAAATGAATTTTCTTTCCCACTTTTCTGGAAAAAAATTCTTCTGCCTCTTATACAGGTTGTGGTAGGCATTTAGGCACATTTACTAGTGTGTTTAAAACACGGATGGAAAAAAAGACAAAGCCTGAATTTATCTGAGGCCTGGGTTGCAGAATTTTTAAAAGTCAGAAAGCAAATATGGGAGAAAGGGAAAGTCCTGGCAGTTTTCTTCTGATTTCTTACTTTATACTGACAGAATATCTTTCATTGCTGTGGCATTTTTAGAACTCAGTGGGGTATGTCTACTGTTTTAGTTAACATTACTATCACTGTAATAGAACCCCAGGACCAGAAGGAACTTAGGGAGGAAAGAGTTTGCTCACAGTTCCATTTAGCAGTTCATCATCAAAAGCAGGTGAGGGCAGGAAATTGTGGGATAATGCATCCCTAAAAGCTTGAGGGCCAGCCATCCAAAACCAGCAAAAAGATACTTTCTGAGAGCCAACCCGGGTCTGCCTAAGGTCCTTAGCAACAGCAGCTGAGACATGATCGGGAGATGACCTGGACCAAAAAGAGGCAGGCATGTCACACCAGCAGAAGCATATTCATCAGATCTTCCCCAGGGTGGAATGGAGGGTATATAACACTTGCCTCTTCCTGAATAAACCGAACTTGTTGTTTCAACATTCTCCCGGGTCTGTGTCATTGACTCTGTGCCTACTTGGCCCCTTCCCCAAAGGGAACAACAGCACAAGACTCTGCCTCAGGAACTCACAGTGGGCAGGAACTGATGTGGAAGCCCTGGAGGAATTCTGTTTACTGGCTCTCTCCACATGACATGTTCAGCTTTCTTATAGAACCTTGAACCACCAGCCCAAGGATGGCACTACCCACAATGCTCTGGGCCCTCCCCATCAATGTGTCATTTCATGTTTTACTGACACAAAACTATCCAGCATTATTATGCGAATAATTTACCTTATTAACTGAGATTGAGGTAGACTAATAGACATGCATGTGTAGAAGTTAATGTAGACATGCATGAAGTTAATAATGCAAATCTATCAGAAGTCTTAGGTCTTGCTCACAGTTCACAGTCATACAAATAAAGAGTAATAAATAAAGTAATAGAATAAACAACGAACAAATGATTTATAAATTCAAACAGAAGTGCTGTTACATACGTTATTTTACATATTTAATTTCTTAAGACAATACTTCTGGTGTCTTATCTTATATAGTAACCAGATAGCCAACATACATAGTCTTTCTCTATGTCTTATATCCCCTCAGTTTTTTCTACATTCATGCTCACTTACTAATCCTAGAGCCCACCAACTTGGAAAAATAAAACCAAACCCAAATAAATTAATTAGAAAAAAAAACTTCAAAACATTGAATACAGAGTAATTCAGTATTTATTTTAATTTAAAATAAATAATCAGGACCTGGGTAAATGGTCCAATAAAGCACATAAACTCACCAGAATCTATGTAAAGCCAGATGCAGCCACATATCTGTCTATAATCTGAGCACTCTAATGGGAAGATGGGATGCAGAAACAAGAATTTCCCCAGAAGCTTGTGGGTAAACCAGCCTGGCACACACCGTGAAAAAACAAAATGGCCCTGCTAAGACAAGATAGAAGACAGGAAATGTACTAGAGATTGTCCTCTGACCTCTAAATGAGAAAAGGCACACACACATACGTATGCCCACATGTATTCACACACGTGAATATGCACACAAGTGAGCATGTGCATTTGTGTGTGTGCACATGTGCACAAAGATTAAATAATAAATAATTATTAAATAAATGATCAACTGATCCATTAAGTAATTTGATGTTTGGTTGAAATTTTAGGTGTACATGTAAGTGACCTTAACCTCTTTGTTTGCAAGTGACAATTTCAGGAACTCCATAAAATTATATTACTTCAAAAACAGAAGTCTATGGATTACATGTATAAAGCACCAGGCTGTCATATCACAGAATTCCAGAACCTTGTTGATGCAGAACACAAAGGACTCCTATGTCCTGGGGAGTCTCAGCAGCTCTAAATTCAACATACTAAAATTGATTAGAATTGGACATTTTTGTGTGTCTCTTCTCTCCAACTTTGTTTTTGTCTGTATCAGTCTGCTTCTCAAACAGGTCAGCTTCACTACTTCAACACCGTCAGAGATCAACTGTGGCATTTTAGGGCCCCCATATATATAAAGACAGTGTGTCTTCCCATATGCTCAGTATTGGTTGTTATTGCTTTCGCCCGCTCACTTAGGTCACATGGCAATTCACTATGGTTTGGGAAGTGAAGGAAGTTGTCCTTGAATTGCATAGTTGGAAAGGTTTTACAATAGGCTGCCATTCACACAGGAATGTAGAGTGGTTGCTGAGCAGGCAAATTACATAACTACTGAAATGCATAGATGTGTCAAAGAAAAAAGAATGTGATACCCAAAGACACTTTAGGAGAGTGGAAAAGAAAGAAAAAAAGAAAGAAAGAAAAACCTGTGTGTGAAGGAATCACAGTGCGTGCGCTTAATTAAATAAGTCTAATTTAATCCACAATGTGAAAGACAAATAAAACGTTGACAAGCAGAACTAGAAGATTGATGACGTGGAAACATAAGAAATGAAACATTGAGAGAATAAATAATGGAATAAAGATAGAGAATCGCCTGTCACATAATTATTCAAATTGTGATGTGACATAAAATGTATATGATAATGAGACATTCTCAGAGCAGAGAAGAAAAGGATGTGTGAGCCAGAATAACAAAGTAGAGCTGTAAATGATGGTGGTTCCAGGATGCCCTTGAATCTGCGGAGTAATATGTTCAAAGTTTTGCTTTGACATGATTCGTTTTACAGCTGTGCCTAAAAGGCATTGTGCCAGAGAAGGGCCAAGTAGGGGTCTATGGCTCAGGCCCAAATAAAACACAATGAGCCAGTGGACCAGGAACTTGATGGTGGAAGCAGGATTGCACTTTATGTATCTCTTTTGTGAAATTATCCCTTTACCACTGCCCCCTTTTTCACCTGGCATATGTGAATGAGGTATTGGAACTTGAGATGAAATCTCCGGTAAATTTTCTGAAGTCCCATTCTCTCTCATGTTGTTTCATTATTTGTCACTATGGCTAAAATAAATAAATAAATAAATAAATAAATAAATAAAATTAAATTTAAAAAAAATCCCCATTAAAAGTCATTTGTCTCTCAACCACCCTAGACACAACTGAGCCCTGCCTGTTTTGAATGTACCTTTATCCTTCCACTCCCTCACACTTTCTCTCCTTACCTTTTCTTCTCTCACTCATCCCTCAAGTATTTTCCCACTGTCAGGCTGCTGCTTTCTCTACCAGCAGCTCCCCTCCATTTCTCATCGTCTTCACTTTTCTTGAAGTGCAATAGCCCACAAAATATTTCACCACAAATGATGTATGACTTCAAAACTCAACTGCTTAACAAGAAAAAAAATCTGTCATCGTCCTCACTGGGATGACTCATTTACTCTTCAGTTTTCTCATTCTTTTTAATTGTGTTAACCCAAAGTCAAAGACTGACTCCTCTTTGCTGAAGCCCTTCTGGCATGTCAGTATATCTAGTAGAGAACAATATATCTACTAAAGATCTGTAATATCATCTATATTCATTAGTTTATTTGTTCATTCAATGACTATTCTTTCAGCCTTCATTATCCCAATTATTTTTTTCATCAAAATAATATGATATTGAACCAACTGTGTCATTTTACATCGGTTTGACTTCCTGAAATATTTTGAACCAACTGTAGCTGTTACCTCATATGTAAATTATGCAGAGTAGTATGAAGCAAAGGGCATGTTAGAAAAAGACTTTGTAATGAATGTATTTTGGTACATTAACAGATGAGTCATCAGAATTTTGTCATTTTAATGGTGGAATATTTTGGGTGACTTTGGATCTAACCTCATAAGAGTCTAGAGACAGAATTACATCTGGTGACCTCTTACATTTCCCCCAATATCCTCTTTCATATCTTATTCATAATACTTTAAATAGTCCTAAGTTCTCAAATTATTTGATAACAATTTGATTTACATGATCTAACACACATCAGAATAATTATGCATATGTAAAAGAGTGCATTTTTTTGCTCATACTAAAGGATAAATGACACTGTCCTATAAAATATACTCATTCCATGAAAAAATTGTATGAATATTGTTTTATGCAAATTCCTTTTAACCATTTGAAAACATAAAAAAATGCTTATTGGCAAATATGTATGAAATAATGTAAGGAAGAAACTTGGCTTTCATTTAGGCATGCCATTCTTTCTTTGATAGACGATAGTACTCTGATAGTGAAGCAAAATAAAACTGTTAGATGAGAAAGCACAGTCTTTTGGAGAAGGGGAAAAAAGTAATAAGACTCACAAAATGCCCTCTTTAAAATGTTCAGAAAACTTGCTTAACCACTCTGCCCTAATTTCTACATAATTGGTTTTCAGCAGCCGTTGACGTAAATATGAAACATATGGCACACTACTGGTGGTAGCTGTTATGCCAAAGCTGGGCACCACAGGACTCAATTGACCTTGATAATAGCCAGAGCAAGACTGCCTTTTCTTAATCAGCCTTTCTCAACCTTTGAACCATTGTCAATTTTACCAGATGCAGTTGCATTATATGGATGCCCTGCTTGTTACATGAACAGCCTGCACGTCTTTTCCATATCAAATGGCAGTGATATCTCTAGCATTGATGGCAGATACATTGCTAAACATTGAAAGTGTTCCTAGTTTGGGAGAGTCAGCCTAGAGAATTCACTCTGCCTGAGGAGAAGGAAACATGGTGAGGTATGTCACTGGACGTGAAATCAGAGACATTTCCTCACAATTTTCTTGAGAAAGCATAAAATTGTTTAAAGAGAACTATGTTCATTTCCATGGATAATACATACTTTTAAATATGTGGAATTGAGACAAAAGACATGTCTCAGTGATTAAAAGCACTTACTACTATTATAGACTACCCAAGTGGCTCCCAGCACCAACAACAAGTAGCTCTCAACCAGCTGAAACTCTAGATCCAGGGTGTCCATTGCCCTCTTCTGGCATTCTTGGGCACCTGAACTCAATTTATATAAATACAAATATACATACACAAGCATAAATAATAATTTTAAATTAAAACTATGTGCCATCTATCTTAGGAAACTCTTATGGTAGTAACCAACTACTTTCTGATGGAATCTAAGGCCCACTTCATCTGATAAAACCTATTCTTGGCACCATTAATTGGACCAAGAACCCAGAGCTACACAGGTCATTGGGCCCAGGGAAGAATCTACTACTATTATTAGATTAATTGGACATAGTATTAAACCAATGGCTGATAAATTATTGCTGTTCTTATAGATGAGTACATCTCTCAACCCTCATCAGAATATCTTCTTTACACAATAGATGACAATTAACACAGAGATGAACACCTGGTCCATAGGCAGAGGAGAAGAGAGTAATGAATGCTCAGTTCTAGATGTGACATCTATACCACACCCCTTCTCTCAAGACTCTGGGATATTTTCAGAGGGAAGACCAATGACAGTATAAGAGCCAAGCAGTGAAGACTGAAATGAAACTGTTTTCTGGACACTGCAGGGCAATTGTGTATATGAATTCACATCAATTATGATCACGTGCACAAGACTTGCACAAGTTCAAGCCTGCAGCTGACATTTTCTTTGGGCTGCCAACCATCTCCCAAAGAAGGACATGGAGACTTATCATTACTTATGAATGTTCAGCCTTTGATTAAGGTTTTCGCACTAGCTCTTTAATTTTATCCTATTTCTATTCCTTTGCCTTGGGGCTTTTTGTCTTTCATTCTGCATGTCCTACTTTTCTGCTTCCTCAGTGTTGTCTCTTTTTTTTCTCCCCTGAGCCTACATTTCTCCTCCTACTTACTCTCCCTGTCCAGAAGTTCTTTCTATACCTCCTCCCCTGCTATTGGCCATTCAGCTTTTTATTAGACGAATCAGGTGCCTTAGGCAGGCAAGGTAAAATAGCAACACATCTTTACATAACTAAGCAGATGCAAAACGTCTTTGCATAGTTAAATATTTTGCAATACAAGCCAGATGAAATTCCAGCATGTAGGATGGGAAGGTGGGCACAAAGTCCCAACTCTAGCTGAGGAGCTACTGGTATTTTGTAATTGATAGGAGTGAAAAAGCCAGGTTTCTTTAAGGATGTGACCCCTCATCTTAGCCAGTGTTGTGTTGCTGTGAAGAGACACCACGACCATGGCAACTCTTAGACAGGAAAGCATTTAATGAGGGTTTGCTTACAATTTCATTGTCGTTATGGCAGGCAACATGATCTCTTCCGATGCTCATGGAATCTCTTAATTGTAATTCACTATAAAGTCAAAAGTAAAAAGCAGATCACATACTTCTAAGACACAATGGCACAGAATATACATTACTGTTCCAAAAGGGAGGAACGGAAGCCGAGTGAGAATTTTCTGGACCAAAGCAAGATAAAAACCCAGCTGGGCAAACCCCAAACTCCGCATCTCCATGTCAGATGTCAAAGAGCTCTTCAGCTCTTCAACTCATTTCTGCTTTGTTGACTGCAACATAAATCTCTCTCAGAGGTTAATTCCACATCTGGTCTTCAGTTTTCATCAGCAAGTATCCCATGATACTTGCATCTCAAACACTGAGGGGTCCCCAAAGCAATCCAAGCTTTGCCTTCACAGCAGGCATTCTGGGACTTCATACAGGGATTTGTTTGACACAATCCTTTTCTTGTATCCTTGACACGAAAGCCAGAACCATGTGACCAAAGATGCCAAGTTCACCTGCTTGCTCATGCTGGAACCTGGGCTCCTCCTTCAGTTATATTTTTATCAGCTTTCTATTTTTGATGGCTTCCTTCACTGCTTAAACTTTCTTTAATTCCTTTTCACAAGTTAGAAACTTCACTCAGTGGAGTGTTGCCTTGAGGTTACTACTCCTTTTATTCCATTTAGTATCAGGCTTTTCTTGAAACATTTTATCTCCTTGAACACTGGACTTAGCTCCATTATACTTCCTGGTGCTCCTTTTCTCCTCAAACTGTAAGTTTTGTATTTTTTTCCTTGTTTCCATTGCTCTTTTTCATTGTAGATTTGCAGAAGAGTGATCACAACAACCAAATGACAGAGTCAATACTAGACTGTCTTGAAATCACCTCTTCTGATGTCATTAATCTAAAACTCTTCAATTTAGCCTCAGGTGGATTTTTTAGAAAATGGCAGAAAGCACAATCTTTACCAAAATATCATAGGAACAGTCTTGAAGGTACTTACTAACATTCTTCTTCTCTGAAACTTCTTGAACTAAAACCCCACAGTTCAAATAACCCTCAGCATTGCTGTTTTCCATACTTCTACCAGGATGGCCCACTAAGTTCCACTTTCCTAACCCTAAGTTCTAAAGTTCACATTCTACCAACAGCATGGTCAGACCTGCCATCTCTATACCCCACCCTTCCTGGCAACAGCTTTTATCTTAACCAGTGTTCTAATGCTGTGAAGGGACACCATGACCATGGTAACTCTTATAAAGGAAAACATTTACTTGGGTCTACCTTACAATTTAAGAGATTTAGTCTGTTGTCATCATGGCACACAGCATCAGACATGGTGGTGGAGAAATAGGTGAGAGTTCTATACCCAGATTTGCAGGCAGCATGAAGAGAGAGACTCTGGGCTTAGAGTGGGCTTTTTAAAACATCAAAGTCCACTTCTAGTGATGCATAAATGTAGATGTAACTATCTTATTAACTAAGAAACACAGAACCAATGCAAAGAAGAAAGCCAAGAGATCAGAGCATTACCCTTCCTGCTGCAGGTAGCCTCTTCAGCCAAGAGAACGACCTACTTCCTGTGTGTTTGTCTTTATATAGACTTTCTGCTCTGCCTTCTCATTGGTTGTAAACCCAACCACATGACCACCTCATCACTGCCTGTTTGTACAGTCCTCCAGATTTTCTATGGTTGGTATTGAGATTAAAGGCATATGTCTTCAATGCTGGCTGTATTCTTGACCACATAGAGATCTACCTAGCTCTGCGTACCAAGTGCTGAGATTAAAGACATGCACCATGAATGCCCAGCTCTGCTATGGCTTGCTATTAGCTCTGACCCCCAGGCAACTTTATTTATTAACATAAAAATAAAATCACATTTCAGTACAATTAAAATATCACCATACATATTCTCTAACAAAGCCATAACTCCTAATCCTTTCAAATATGCCATTTCCTGGTGACCAAGCATTTGAATCTATTAGTCTCTGTGGGCCACTCTCATTCAAAAGACCACATCCCTCACAAGTAAATAAGAACCCCATACCTGACAGTATTGGGGCAACACAAATTTTGGATGGGGATAGAGAGAAAGAAGAGAGAAAGGAAAACGGGGAGAAGGGGCAATAAGTTGAAGAACTATAACTGTAGTATATTGATTACCATCTTTTCTATACTTAGCAACAAAGTTAAACAAATAGAATTCCAAGAAAGCCCAAATAATGATCTGTGGGCACCATTCCATGTGGGTTTCCACGCAAAGATTTTGTAAAATGCCATTAAATTGTTTGCATCTGTTTTGGGTTCTGTAAAACAAGCATAGGTTAAGAACTGTGAGCTGTCCTTTAGAAGCTGCAATTTCCAAGCTGAAGTGACTTTACTTAATCCCACACAAACCGCATTCCTGAGGGCCATTTTAAACAGATTCAACCAGCTTCACATTCTCTCCCAGATAGTCAGCCAAGACTTTTGATGCAACATCCTCTTCATTTTACAGGAGTCATCCTGTTTTTCATGTGCCCTTCGTAGAATTTTAAAATGCTTAATGTAGCCCAGACAGCAAGGCTGTTACATCTGCAAATGGGAAGGGCATCAAAGATACCCACATGAAAAAGCTCTTGCCATGTGCAGATAGTAGTTCCAGGAATTCTTTCAATAATCAAGTCACGTTATTGGAATTTGTAAAGCAGCTCTTTTTGTATTTCAAAGAACATTGCTACATGTTTTACTTTCTTTTTGTTGTTTATTTTTTTAAATATATTATCTGCAAATTGATAAAACCAATTACTATAAGGTGAACCAAGCCTATATACAGATGTGATAAGTTGATGTATTAATATAAATAATAAATACAGAATTTTAGATTGAATTAGAGAACACTAAAATGTCCATTTTAGTAGAATGAAAAATAATTGATTATTTCATATTTAGAATCTGTATATATGTTATGGCTGTTAGTTTGATGTTTCTGTGGGACTCCTATCAGTAGGAGAGGGTGTCTCACTGACTCTTTCACCTGCTTTTAAGACTCTTTTTCTCTTGGATTATCTTGTCTTCCTAGGATCTGAGGACATTTGCCTTATCTTATTGCACCTTTTTATGTTGTGTTTTGCTATCATATTTGGAGGACTACTCTTTTCTGAAAAAGAAATGGAGAGGGAGTGGATCTGGGGTTTATGGGAGATGGAGAGGAGGTAGGAGGAGAGTGGGGAGGAGAAATTGTGGTTGGGATGTATTATATGAGAAAACAATCTATTTTCAATGAAAAAATTAAAAAATAATTTTATTATAAAATAAATTTGCTGCCTTTTTCTTTGTGTGTATGTATGTGTTTATGTCCATGATTGTATGTATGTGATTGTGTCCTTGTGTGCCAATGCACAGGCCATTAAATGTCCTTTAGTATCACTTTTTATATATTCCATTGAGATAAGATCTCTCCCTGAACCTGGAGCTCACTGTTTGTCCTCCTAGAATGGATGGCCAGCAAGTCCCACTACCATTAGTTGTCTTTCTGCTTTCATTTTTGGTACATCCCATTGCCTTCTATGTTCCTCCTATTTATAAACAGTGATCATTTGCTCCTTTCTAATTTCATGACTTTTACCTACATTCACTACTGCATAAATACACACACACACACACACACACACACACACACACACACACACACACACACGAATTGCTGCAATATTTATCTTTCTGAATTGTGGAGGTCCACAAAGGTTTCCTAGTGAGATCTGAGCTTGCTTCACCCAGCAGAGATGCATTAGAGGAATGCTTGACCACCATGTCTGTGGTTACCAGGTGATTGGAAGTGTCTGCACTTGGTTGTGATAGGGGAAGTTCTTTTGCTCCACCTTTTGGCATTCCTATAAAAGGCCCTTTAGAAGGGACAGAAGGGGCTGGTGGATAATGATCCAGACCTTCTGAAGGCTATCCTGTGTTTCTATCTGTTTCTCTCCCTCTTATCCCTCTATCTAATATCTCTTATACCCCACTCCTCAAGAGTACTGTGTCATAAAATGTGGGAACTGGTCTCCAAGATGTGCTCCCACAAATAGTGCTAGGAACAGTGACAGGGACTTTTCAAAAGGTGTGTTATATAGCATCATGGGTTTAAGGGGGCATGCACGATAATGAATTAAAAATAAAGGTGACATTATTTCATTCTTGGGAGCAAAAGTAAAGCAACTGAAAGCCGAAGTTAAAAGTGAGGCTGCAGCGAGTATCTCTCTCTATCTAGGTTTCTTTCTCTTTTTATCTCTCTTAATTTCTATCTATAAAAATTAAAGAGAAAAATGTAAGATAGAATATAGGTATAGAGTGTAAGAATAAATTTAGAATAAGAGTTGAATTAGGAATATTGGGTAAAAAGAAACTTAGGGCAAGGTAGAATATGACAAGCAATAAGAAAGGGGAACTATGTTCTTGATTTTCCAGCAATGGAACTATAGACAAAAACTGGAAAGAATCAGAGTCATGAAAATATACTATTTGGTACAATGTGTGGAACAGGGAGTCTCTGACTGCAAACTGTCAAGAAAACTTTCAAAATGATATCAAAGCTGACCATGAACTCTGAACTTTCAGAAATAAAGCAGTGTTGAGTTCACCTATAAATTTTCACTATGGTAAATCATGATTTGCATACTCTCTATTTTGTTGAAAGAAAATATAATAGTTTAGTTAAGAAATCTTTTCTAGATATTTGCTAACATTTGTAAGTCATCCTATAGAGTTTGTTTTTTAATGTAAGTTAGTTCTGTTAAGAGATTTTTCTAGATAAGTTTGTAAAATAGTTCTATAGAGTTTTCTTTTGGATATAAGTTTGTAAAAAGTATAAATATTGATTGTAAAAAGTGTAAATATTAAATGTAAAAAGTGTAAATATTGAATGTAAAAGGTATAAATATTAAATATAGAAAGTGTAAATATTCAGTGTAAATGTTCAATGTAAGTTTATAAAAAGTATAAATGTTGATTGTAAGTTTGTGAAAAGTGTATAGTGATGTTCACACTAGAATTATTTTTATTACTCTATTAACTTCAGATATATTTGAACATTTTTTATGGTAGCTCAAAATACAATTTTATGGTTTCAGTGGCCCCTGGAAAACTTAAGGGAAGGTGTCATATTTAGGGGAGTGCTGTGGGACGGTCTGTATGTCAAATTGCTCTGATTGGTCAATAAATAAAACACTGATTGGCCAGTGGCCAGGCAGGAAGTAGGTGGGAGAAGGAGAGAGGAGAATTATGGGAAGCAGAAGACTGAGGCGGAGAGACACTGCAGCCACCGCCAGGAGAAGCAGCATGTGAAGACGCCGGTAAGCCACCAGCCACGTGGCAAGGTATAGATTTATAGAAATGGGTTAATTTAAGATATAAGAACAGTTAGGAAGAAGCCTGCCACGGCCATACAGTTTATAGGTGATATAAGCGTCTGAGTGATTATTTTATAAGTGGATTGTGGGACTGCGGGGCTTGGGGAACCTGGAGAGAAGCCCTCCAGCAACAGGGGAGCTTTACTGTCTTCTTTCTAAAAGTTTCCACTCCTCAACTGTTTCTGTTCAGAAAGGGGTATGCCTCCCACAAAGGGGTAGGCCTCCCACAAGTATGGGTTTTTGTTTACTGGAATGGATACTTTGAAGTGATTTGAAATGACTGTTTTTCTCCTGGGAATCAAATTAGTCTCTTGAAAATTTAATTGAACATCTGTTAGAGGAGAGTTTTGAAAAGGGCTTGGTGCAGCTAAGACTATTGTAGTCACCTTAGACATTACCAAAAGGATATTCCATCTTTATTATCCTCTACTCCTTTATTGGGAGGTGTGGCAGCCATGGACCTCACTGTGGAAGTTTGCAAGCTCGCAGTAGGGACCTGGGTCAGAGCTCTGTATTCACTCCTGCCAGAGGCTGGTAGTCAACAACTTCTTGACAACTTCATCAATGTAAAATTAATCAAGAATGACCTAAGACAGTCACAGTCTATCTGAGGAGCCTGGGAGGTCCTCTATTATATCAAGATGGGGGAGTTTTGGAGGCCCACAAAGCTTTCCTAGTGAGATGTAAGCTTGCTTTACCCAGAAGGGCTGCATTAGGGGATTGCTTGCCCATGTATATGTGGTTACCAGGTAGTTGGAAGGGTCTGCACTTGGTTGTGCTAGGGGGAGGTCTTTTGTTCCTCCCCTTGGCATTTCTATAAAAAGGTCTTTAAAAGAAACAGAAGGGGCTGGTTGATAATGATCCAGGTCTCCCCAAGGCTACACTGTGTATCTTTTTACTTTTTTTCCTTTCTTTTTTATTTTATTCATTTATTTGTTTGTTTGTTTATTTGTTTATTTATTTTCAAAACAGGGTTTCTCTGTGTAGTTTTGGCGCCTTTACTGGAAGTCACTCTGTAGACCAGGCTGGCCTCTAACTCACAGAGATCCACCTGCCTCTGCCTCCTGAATGCTGGGGTTAAATGTGTGTGGCACCATTACCCAGGTTTTATCCTGTGTTTCTGTTTTTCTCCTATATATCCTTCTATCTAATATCTCTTATCCCTCACTCCTCAAGGGTACCCTTACATAAAATGTGGGAGCGGATCTCTCAGCTGGGCTCCCACACTGAATTACCTAAATTAATCTAATTGTTTCTGAATCCATCATTTTGCTTATAAAAACATATTTTTGAATTTTTATGGCTGAATAAAATTCCATTTTGTGTGTCATTATTTCATCATCCATTCTTATGTTGATGAATGCTGAAGCTTATTCCAATTCCTTTCTATTGGGAATATAGCACCAATAAATATCAATGTAAAAATATATCTATGAGATACTTTTTGACCCTTGGGTATATACCAAGAAATGTTGTAGCTGGATTATATTGTACTCATAGTTTTCTTCAGTAGCTGCACCAATTTACACTCTACCAAGAGTAGAGAAAAATCTTTGCCAGCTAATCTTGAGACAAAATATTAATATCTCACATATATTAAAAACTATGAAAATAAATCAAAACTTTTAAAAGATCACAACTTTACACCTTTAGATTTGTTTGCATTAAAATAATGCTTTCTAATATAGATTTTATGCAACTTAAAACCACAAATATTTTTCTGTCAAATAAGGCACTTACAGAAGACCTGGCAAAAAGTATATGCTCAAACATAAGTTAATTTCATTTTGTCCCAGAAATACTGGGAAATTCTTAAGCAATATCCAGTAAATTGATACAAAGCATTGATGCATGTTATCTTCTGTTTCAAAATCCATGAGTGACTGCATGTGTTACTCTGGGTGTGTGTGTGTGTGCATAGACATCCATCCATAGTTTATAAATGGACCATTACAAAAATCAATAAATAATCATACTCTTAAACTGATGCATTCTTACATAATTGTTGTTTGAATCTTAGATAGTCTTATACTAAAAAATCCAGAGCCAGATATCAGGGTGAAAGCTGAAAGATAAGAGAAGCAGAAGAGCCAGCCACTAGTTCTTACCTCTATGAAATCCTTAGTCTAAAGAGATAGAGTTCCTGTTTCCTCACTCCTTATATACCTTTCTCTGCCCTGCCATAATTCTTCCTGGGATTAAAGGCATGTGTGCTTCCCAAGCAAAGGCATGAGATCTCAAGTGCTAGGATTAAAGGTATGTGCTAACACAGCCTGGCTCTGTTCCTAATCTAGTGGCTGGCTCTGTCTTCTGATCCTCAGGCAAGTTTATGAGGGGACACAATATATGTAGTTTGGGCTTTCTTAATTATAGTAACAAGAAGAAAATATGTACTGTCAGAGAATATATATACATTGTTCTACAAGTGTCACTTTGGAAAAAGTTTTTGTTAAGATTATCTAAGTAAATATCTAACTAGCATCGCAGGACAATCCACTTCAACTTTTCCATTAGTGAAATTTTAATTGAATTTAAGACAGGTAGAGTAAAAAATGCAAGTAGGAAAACACAGCCATGACTACTGTATTTTCTTTTGCCAAGATACTGACAGTGAGGTATTCAAGATCGACATGATATTGTTTTTTGATCCATCACTCGAAGGGGTTATTTCTTAGCAATCTGTGTGTTAGGAAGTAGTTGCTTTGTTTCAAAGTGAAGGTACTGAGATTTGCAGAAAAAAAATTAATCTCTGCCCTGTTTTGTAATTGCTGGATACCAAGACTGTTCATTAAAAACAGTTTTTCCAAATCTCTGTATTTCTGCATACAATTTTATATGCATAATTTTAGACAATTAAAAATTAAGTAGTATACTGAAAAAGCCAGTAACTGAATTAAATTTGGTATTCAGTTGGTCAGGGAGATTATTATTGTCTCTCAGAATCCTATGCCTTAACTACCATGTGTAATATATAAAAAAAAAATACTTTACAGCTCAAAGCTGTAATAACACAGTGAGAACATTTGAGCATCTTTAGTAGTAACTGCCAATGTTCACACCCTCCTTCTTTATTCTAACTTTGATCAAACCCTGGCTCCCAGATTAGATCTTATTTTGTTGTCGTATTTCCCATTGCATTCATAGCCTTATTCTTCTGTTACTGGCAGTGATTCATAACACGTATTAAAATTTATGTCTTAGTAATTCCTTTTAAATTAGGGGATTAAGAATGTCCTGTTCTCAACACCCAGTATTAAATCTCTTCTTACCTAAAGCCTTCTAGCATGAAAACATTTGTGAAAAAATCCCTCACATTTATTTGCATTGAGTAAGTTTCAGTTTAGTCCTGTGGTAGCACAGTTTCTTAAATGTGTAATTGCTTTAAACAATAGATTTTTTTTTTAGTTTGTTATGTTCAATATATTTAGTTCCTTACATGATCAAAAACTTATTTTCTTCTCAGAATTGATTTCAAAAAGCTGTTCTTTCCTACCTTTGAGTTATAATATTCCCTAAGTGGATTACGTTGGCTGGGTGCAGGTGGGAATGGGAACAGAAGGCATTAGGTGGGGGAGGGAGAGATGGAGGGAGAGAAGAATGGAATAGGTGTGCATTTATGGGTGATGTGGGAACCACAGCAGTAGGAACTTCTTGGAACCTATGAAGGCGACCCTATCAGGGACTCCTAGTAATGTGGTTCAGGAAAATGAACCACAACTTCTGTAACCATGCTAGGCTCCTAGTGGTGAGACAGGGACACCAACTCAGTGGCAAACCTTCAACCCACAACCCGTCCTGCCTGAAAGATGCACTGGGGGCAAGGATGGCTCAGAGATTGACTGAGTGGCCAACCTTTACTTGTCTAACTTGAGGCCCAAGCCAGAAGAGGGAGTTCATGCCCAACACTGCCTGGATGACCAGGATCCTGAATCTGGAAGGCTCAGAGACCTAGCATAGAATGAAATAGTACTTACCAAAATATATAAATGAATAAACAAGTAAGTCAACAAAATGATCCCTACTGACATTCTGCTATTCTCAGTTGCCTAGGCCAATCATCATCAGAAAGGCTTCCTCCAACAGCTGATGGGAGCAGATACAGAGATCCACAGTCAAACATTAGGCACAGAAAAGAGGGAGGGAAGATTGTAGGAATATATGTAGTCAAGGACACTAGGAAACAGCCCACAGAATCAACTAGGCAGAGAATGAAGTGGAAACCACAGAGCCTGCATGGACACTAGGCCTCTGCATACCTTCTGTGTTTGTTTAGCTTGAGTTTTTGTTGGACTCCTAACAGTGGGAGTTGGGTGTCTCTGACTTGTTTGCCTGCTCCTGGGACCCTTTTCCTCTGACTGGGTTGCTTAGTCTAGCCTTGATATGAAGGGTTATGACTAGTTTTTACTGTGTCTTGTTATGCTGTGTTCAGTTGATATCTCTGGGAGGCCTGAATGGGAATGGAGGAGCAGTGGATCTGGGGAGAAGGGAGGTGAGTAAGGAAGGGGTAGTGAGAAGAGAAGAGAGGCTGCAGTTGGGATGTATTGTTTGAGAGAAGAATAAAAGAAAAAAATCATCCCCTGAGTGTTTATTTTCTTTTAAAAAATTCATTTGAGAGTTTTCAGACACTCATATAATTAATTTCTCAAAATCATCCAGATTCAAATTTCCCTTCTTGCTGCAAAAGCTACTGGGAAAATCAATCCATGACTTCACAGAATAAAGAAAATGAATTTTGTGAACAGAAATCAGGCTCTGCCCTACTGTGAAACCCAATTCATTTTTTCTAATAAATAAATAAATAAATAATACACCCCAGCTTCATTTTCCTCTCCCTCCTCTTCTGAGTCCCTCCCCTCCATACCCCCTCTGTTCCCACCCTTCAATCCACCCCTCCTCCATTTCAGTTTAGGGAAAGGCAGTTCTCCCATGAGTATCAACAAAACATGGCAAATCAAATTACCATGAGCCTGAGCACCGCCTCTGTAGTAGGCAGCTGTTCCAGCTTTGACCTGGAAGTAGTACCCCTAGTGAGGCTTCTGGTAACTGTCGTTCCTACCTATGACCTGCCCCTGGGGCGGGGCCGAGAATGGGAACCCTTAAATGAAGACCTTAAAATCTCACCCCCCACCCCATGAGCAGATCATAGGTAGTAGTGGCAGTTACCAGAAGCCTCACTAGGGGTACTACTTCCAGGTCAAAGCTGGACCATCTACCCATTACACTAAGTATTAAGTATTAAGTCTGGGCAAGGTGACTCACTATGAGGAGCAGGGTCAAAAAAGCCAGTAAAAGAGTCAGAGGTGGCTTCTGCTCCCACTGTTAGGAGACCCACAAGAAGACCAAGCTACACAACTGTAACATATATGCAGAGTGCCAAGGTCAGTCCAATGCAGGCTCCCTGGAAACCCATTCTTTAACCATGTATAATCTCTTCTTTTTTTTTTCTTCTACTCATTTTCTTCTTCAATATTCCCAAATGTTTTTCCACTATCCCTTAAGGTCCCCAGCCCCACCTCCAATAATTTTTATGTAATTGAATGCCATGTTTTCTCTTATCTTTGCAATCCTGGTCTAGATTATGCATTTCTGGATTTTTCTGGTGCTTTGACTTTTATTTATCCTTAATGTTGGGAGTCATCTTTGAAATATATTAATCTAAATATCAACTCTTAGAATATCCTTTATATTATTTTATTTATTTGTTATAAAGATCAACTTTCAAAAAAAGACTTCTTAGATTTAATTCCCAAATTTATGCTTTCCTTCAAAGAGTAAAAGCATAGCCCATGGTAAGACTGCCATCAAAGACATCAGCTTTAAGTTTAGGCACTACTTAGGTTCTTGTATATTCAGATCACCTGGTTTCTATCTTGAGATTCTCCATTACCTTCCAAAGTAGGATTAACATACTAAGGTAAATGATTAAACTCAGTAAGGTGATATATAGACAATTACAGTTGTGTTGCAATAAAAAGAATACAAAAAAGAACTAGCCACAGGAGAGATGCACAGGACAGAATAACTCAAATTCAAACCAACTATTTCCATCTTCCAGTAGAGTCAGCACCCCTGCTGATCCACAGCACCGATCCACAACATCAATGTGCATTACTGATCAGTTAGGTTGTTCCAAGCTTTTGTGTCTAGTTTTTATTAGCAATAACTGATCAGGCTGCACATGAAAGGTACAGATATTTCAAACATTTAAAGAGCATGTCCCAGGAATGTCAAGACAAGATGAGTTCTTTTACTATGCAATAAGTTCTGTGAAATGATCTTGTATGTTTATTTTCAGTTTCTTCCTAAAAATAAATTTCCTCACACCAAAGAATATTGTCTGTTTAATTAATGTAGAAGAAAGCCATGTAACAGGTGCTCCATAAGCATTTATGAAATGAATGAACTATGACATCATTTTAATACTCGATAATTCCGTATGGGAGTTTTTGTTTGTTTTATTAAGAAATTTTTTATTCATTTAAAATACTTATTCTTTGAACACTTGTGTTTCATTATAAGAAATATTATGACTGTGTTGCCTAAATATTCTAGGATATGGAAATGGAAGTGTCACTGAAATAAATCCACATCATTTTTAACTTTAAAATTAATACATTATGACCAAAAGTATTCCCTAAAGGATTGCTCTGGTAGCTTCTAGTAAGGTTATTTAATTTAATTTGAAATGCACTATGTTACATTAATACAAGAGATTCAAATAACCAATGCTTCAAAATTAAACAAAATACATGTGCATAAAATGTACATGTGTAGAAGGTTAATAATAAATACTCTAAATGATAAGGAATATATTTATTCAAATCTCTATAACCCTGAAACCTGGTAACAATAACATTAAATGGGTATCAGAAAAACAAGATACTTCTGCACTATATATTAAAATGTATATATAGGCATATAATAAATTTAATGAATAATACACATTTATGAAATTATTACAATGAAAATGGTGCATATTGAAGCATATTGAAAAATTCAGAACTATGTTTCTTTAGATACAGATAACATCATCTGTATAAAAGTTTAACTTACAAGAAGTAGACATTTTAATTAAAATGGATTTCAGGGGTTTCAAAGATATTTTAAATATACATTTATTACTTTTATGGTTGAAAATCGAAATTAAGACAATGGATCACATTTTTGTATCCTTGCATATTTTGTTGTTGTTAGAAGGAAAGTATTTCCCTTTACATATTCAATACTTCCATATTGACTTGAATTTCAGAGCGAAGAGGCTTTGCATTTTGGGCACCATCAAGAGGCCCTGTACACTCATTAATCTATGACTAAGGTATCTATTAACTGCTTACTCTGCAGCAGAGCCTCTTCTAGATATTATGATATAGTATTGACAACAGAGAGAAATGTGCAGTTTGACTATGCTCACTATGTTAGAGAAAATACAGTTACTTGAACAACAACAGGGAAACTGTGATATTCTACATTTAGTATTCCTACTCTTACTATTTATTATGTATGCCCTAATTATAAGATATGTTCTTAGTCCTGAGAGCAAAACATTCAGCCTTAGAGGGTGCCAATCAAAAGGAAACCAAAGTAGACAGAATAAAATGTCAAGGGTAACATAATTTTTAAATGACATTACAATTAAGGACATCATAAAAGTTTTAAGTACAGGGCAAATATAACTTTTCACTTTGGAGAATTTGGAAAAGAGCCACCTTAGGCATGTCCCTGCCCTGACTTCAATGTAAGATAACTTGACAAATTGTGGGTAGGTCATATCCATAATTCTCAGCCCAAGGCAGGAGCTCTTACTGTAAGTTCAAGGCCATCCTGCTCACCATCATGAAACATTGTCTTGAAATGCATAAAAAAAAGGAAGATGCAGAAAATAACTTTCTAAAGGATTGTAGTGTTTGCTGTTGTTGATTACAGAAGCAGTGATAAAACACATCGCTTGAGACCAAAGCGAAAATCCATTCAGTCATAACAACCTGCTTTAGGTCCTCATTAATGACAAGTCCCACCCACTGTATTTGACATAGCCACTCCCTAGTATTTCCCTATCTTAAAAGTGATGAACTAATCATTTCCCTCTCTTTCACATCATTGCTCTTCTCCATTTTGTAAAGGTGAGATCTTTAGAAAAAGACTAGAAGGCAAAGGAGTTTATTGACCTACTCCATCAATCATAAATCTTAGGACAGCAAAATAACTTGGACACTCAAGCAGCCCAGCACCACTTTCAGTGTCCGTCTACAGCACAATAAACTAGAACTCTAGGCAAACTAGAAGAAAAAGTTTCCTTCTCTCGGCATCACAGCCCAGCCTTTCAGATGGTGAGGCTGAAGCTTAATGCGTTTTTATTTTCTGTCAAGTAGGATTGCCAGATAACATACAGAATGCCTCACTGAATTTGAATTCTAGATAAAAAAAAAAAAAACTAGTTTCATAGACATAGTTTCATTCATAGTCCATGAAATAGTTTTACATTGCAATCCTGTTTTGAAAGTATAAAGCTTGTAGCTATTCTAGTGAGAGTAAAAAATGATTCACAGGGAACCAAAAATTTAGCTAAGATTTCCATAGTGTTGATTCAGAAGCATCCACATAGAGTTACAAATGGCACAAAGTTTTTTTTTAATACATATTGAAGTTACTGATACTCAGCTCTAATACAAAGACACTCATAAGTAATTAATTCAGTACCATCACGATTGATCCCCATGTGCATCATCTCTGTCACTTCGACTGTTTAATTCAACCTTTGATGTTTTCTCAACAAACTGTTTCTCTACCTAGCAATAATTTTGTGGTATCTATGTTTTCTGATATATCAAGTTATCTAATTCTACATTGATTTATATATTTATTTATTTATTTGTTTGTTTCTTTTTTTGAGACAGGGTGTCTCTGTATAACAGTTATGGCTATCCTGGAACTCATTTTGGAGATCAGGCTAGTCTCAAATTGGAAGAGAACTACCTGCCTCTGCCTCCCAAGTGCTGGGATTAAAGGCATGCACCACCACCACCTTGCTAATTTCACCATTTATATTACTGTATCAACTGGTATTTTTTCCTTCTCAATTAACTCTCTTTGTTTTAAAAAGTAAAGCATTAAGTAGCTGACAAAGACCAGTAATTCATTTTCCATGGTCACTTCTCCTTCTGCTGATGTGTTTTTGATATGCTGTAATGAATGGGTTTGCAATGAATAATGTGTATTAAACTACTATCTAAACTTCCATAACACTATAATTATTTTTTTCTAACAATATTGTCACTCAACTTTATTTACAAACAGAAACATGTCCTCTAACATACTGAAACTGAGAATTTGAAAACAAATAATAAAAGGTTCACAATTTAAAACAAAAATATGTTTCCTGATGCTTATTTCATTCAAAATATATACACTTAAAGTTAAAAGTATCAGTTTCAAATATAAATAAAAGAAGCTTCATTTTGAAATATAAACTGGTACTAAAGATTAAAAGGGAAGGAAGAGTTAAATTGAGTTGGAGTATTGGAGGGAGAGGAGGAGTATGCGGAGAAACAAAAACCCTAAAGACCTTCTAAAAAGGTATATGAAAACCTTAAAACTACAACACACACACACACACACACACACACACACACACACACATATATATATATATATATATATATATATATATATATGCATAAAATTGTTAAAATAGAGTTATTCCAAATCAAGACATCAATGTTTCTACTAGATAGAAGAAGATAGTTAATAAAAGGCACAGTACCAGGAATAGTTTACTTACTTTGAATTTTTTAGCTGATGAGATCTCACAGAACCCCAGACAATGCAAACTAATGCCAATGCTCTTGATTGCCATCCAGAAACGGACTGTAATACCCTACTACTGAAGACACCACATGCTCCAGTCATAGAATGCAGTAAAATCAAACTGGTGTACACCTAGAAGCCTTATCCCTACTGACTAGCCTTCACCTTTCTGGAAGATGTCAAGCAAGTTACCGGAAGGGAAAGATAATCATCTCTGTATGGGCCCTGCAAACAACAGTAAGGACTAAACTGACAGCACATGTCCATGGGTGCAATAGTGTTATAAACAACATGGAAGTAACAAAGTACTTTATGATAATATGTTTCTCCTTTTCTAAAAGATGAACCTCCATACCTGGTACCATTGTTGGACTAAGAACTTATGGTTGGATAGTTCGTAGGTTATAGTATTACTATTATGATGATGAATGGACATAAAATTAAACCAATTCCTAATAAGTTATTGTTATGTCCATTAATCAGTGTATCCCTCATACTTTACCAGAGAACCTTCTATTTGTAACAGATGTCTATTAAAACAATGTCCTACTCTAGACTGACAGCCAGGGAGCCTGCATGGGACCTTTGTAGGTCCTCTGCATGTGTGTGACAATTGAGTAGCTTGGTCTATTTGTGGGACTTCTATCTGTTGGATCAGGACTTGTCCCTGGCACTTGAGCTGGCTCTTGGGAACATATTCCCCATGCAGGGTTGTCTCACCCAGCCTTGATGCAGGGGGAGGGGCTTAGTCCTGCCTCATCTCCATGTGCTATGCTTTGTTGTCCCTCATGGGAGGCCTTCCCCTTTCTGAATGGAAAGAGAGAAGGAGTCGAAGTAGGGGAATAGAAGAGAGGTGGGGAGGGTGAGAATGGAAGGAGAGGAAGGAAGGAAAACTGCGATTGGGATGTAAAATAAATGGGAAAAATAATTAATAAAAAAGAAAACAAAAAAAATAAAACAGTGACCCATTAGTAGCTAATGTGGAGAATAAGGGCCTGCAGAATGCTCAGCCCCCAGGAGAACATATATATTTACCACTCCACCAAAAGGATGACGAATTGTTTCAGGACAGAAGGCAGAAATAGCATAAGAGTCAGAAGTAGTGCATGGGTAAATGGCCAGAAGAAAATACCAGGGCAGCTGCACATATGAATTCACAGAAGCTGGAGTAGTATTAAAAAAAATGTAATCCCATCATAGTGAGGAGTTGGGTACAGAATCCTTAACCTTGGAGCTACTTGCAATTGTTAGCTGCTGAGAGAGGGAAAGACAGTTTTTGCTAAGAGTGTAGCGCCTGATAAACCAACTGTTCTCCAGGGAAAGGCCACAAATCAAGTATTTGGTCGGTATGAGTACACATTGGTCTTGAAGGCTAAAAAATGAAGTTCGGTGATTAGGGAAGGGTTGATGGAGTAGGGAGATGTTGGGGAGGTAGATGAATATAATCAAAACATATGTAAAATTCTCAAAGAACTCTGTGTGTGAGAGAGAGAGAGAGAGAGAGAGAGAGAGAGAGAGAGAGAGAGCATTAGACCATTACTACATTAACACTGACTTTTGTTATAAAAGGATTGCTTTTTAAGTAATGCTTGACTGTATCTCTTATTCTCAAATGTAATATCTGTCGTTGATGAACAGTGGTTTCTGTTAAGAATCAAAGTTAGCAAGCTTCAACACCCCTAATAAGTAAAATTTTAAATTTGTATTTTGCTCACAGAATCATATTGTTATAACATTGAAAGTGATGTTACCATAATGTTGAAGAAAGGTTGTATTTAAAAGATGCTAATGAAATCTAAAGAGAGTAAGCTTTACAGTGTCTCAAATTATCTCAGTTATAACTGTGAGGCATTGACAGTGGCTGCCTGTCTTGAAATTACAAGCTAAGTACAGTGGGAGAATCACACATACTTGTCTTGACATTATAGGAGGAGACAGAAACAGAAAATGTGAATGCCAGTTAAAGGTGATTAAGCAAATACTGAAGGAAGTGCTATCTTTCAGGAGAATTATTCTGGGCAAACATCCTGTAGAGAACAATGAGTATGAGCCTACAGTTATCTGCTGAGCAAACTACATTACATACTGTTTGAACAATTGCAAATCTCCATGAAGACAGTGAGAATCTTGACACTCTCTCTGAAGACTTATATAGCTCATCCTCAATAAATAGTCAAACAGCAAGTGTAAGTTGCTTCCAAGAGCATTCTAATTAATAGTTCTTTTAAAACCTATTCAGAACAACTCAAATTTAGATTGTAGCTAGGTAATTATAAAGTAAGCAACTAAAGATTTCAAAGATGGAATTCTACCAAATCTCTAGTTGAGAAACATTTTTATTTTTCTCTCCAAGTGAATGAATATACAATTTTACTTAAAAAGGAACCACGGTGGAAGTATTCAGCTGAAGGGACAGCCAATGGCTGTAAGAATAAGAAGTAGAGATCAGGCAGGCAGCATAAAATTTATTGAAATGGTGCCCCAATTGATTTGAGGGTGGAAGGATTAGGTATGCTTCCTAACCAACAGTAATGCATATAATAGGAAATGTGGAAGCTTTGGTATGCAGATGTAAAATGAATAGACATTTTAATTTAATTTCAGCAAACATTCTTTGACTCTGGTACATACCAAACAGTATTCAGAACCACAGCAACCACAATAGGATGACTTATTGAATTGGTTCACCAAAAATTTGTGGTGAAACACACTACAGACACACACACACACACACACACACACACACACACACACACACACAATTACTCACAATGTGCAACTCTACTAAAATTTTATAAAATCCATTCAGAGCACTTTTGGATACTAACGTCGCTTTCTGAAACCAGGATAATCTCTAGTGGTATTCTTAATACTTACTCTTATACCCACAGATAAGTATATCTCACCATTAATAAAAGAAACTGATTCTTGCAACAGATGGAGATCATTACAGAAAGCCATAACTGGTCAAAGTACAGTGAACAGCTGACTATGGGATACCTTGTTCCAGTTGATATATCTACAACACAAGCACTCCAGCTAACCCTCGAGGGACATGGTAGAACAGGGAGTGGAAAAACTGTAAGAGCCAGATAATAAGGACATTAGCTATGAGACTGTGTAATTTATATATGACAGGAAAGCTGCACCTAAATGAGACCTGGAAAATAACATGGCTTGACATACCTAGGTGCATGAGGAGTCTTACAAGGTCCCACCCATAGATGAAGAGCTACAGGCAATTCATGATACCGAGAGGAGGAGAATTAGTGTTCCCTTGGCTATTCAACCAAGGGGTTAGCCATAAAATATATAAATATATACATATTAGCAATACTAAACTGATTCATCTGATTGTTCTATAATGTGCGCGCGCGCGCTCGCGTGTGTGTGTGTGTGTGTGTGTGTGTGTGTGTGTGTGTGTGTAAGAGGAAAAAGAGTAATAAAAAGAAGAGGTCATAGATTTGGAGGGAACATGAGAGGAACTGCATGAAAAAGAACAATGATTTAAATACACATATGTGAAATTTTTAAAAGTCAAAATAAAAAAAATTACAAATAGACATTCTTTTCTTCACAGAACATAGTGGGCTGACAGAAAATTTCAGTAAATAATTATTTAATGTATATATAATTGGGTAGAGAAATCCCAGGAGAGAAAGCAATTAATTCTGCATAGGGAAGTCTGGAAGGGCTTCATAGAGTTTGACATGTGAGTTTGTTTTGTGAGATAAAATATTAATAAGCAGCCAGGAAAAGAAGAGCATGTGAGCCAGAAGTGATAATCTGCAAAACAGGTGCAAATTTTTCTGTTATGATTAGGTAATAATATTTGATGCAGTTTGGCGAATTTTATATTGCATATGGATGCTAAAAGTTTGGTGGCAGATGATGAAGTAAAAATATAAATTGAAGCCAGACTCTAAATTATGATCTGCATTCTCACTCAGTCCATTTTAACTGAGGTAGAATGGAGATTTAAGCAAATGATTCATTTCTGAACACAAATGCTCATTATTGTTTGTTGTGTCAATTTTTAAAATGTGCTGATCACTACTGATAATGTGGCAATACCTTGTGCACACTAGGACACAGGTCAAGCAAAGAACAATAACCAAATCTGAAGTGGAAAATGCAGTCTACTTTTGGTGATAAATGGTTAGGGAGACAAAAGCAAGAACATGTCCATAAAACTGTAATATTCATTTAATTGGCAAATATCTGTTAAACATCTCTGTATGAAATTCATAATTTAAACTAGACATAAAAACCAGATTTTTTTATGGGAAAAAAGAAACAGGGGTACTCTCTGGGATTCACTCGCTATCCTACTCTGTGTTTTAAGCCAATGATCTAACAACAATAAAAGTAGACGGCAGAAAACACCTATAGAACAACACTTGAGGCTGGCCTCTGGTCTCTACAGATACACCTTCAGATGTGCATGAACACCTGTGCACATTCACATGTACCCACAGACACATGAGCACACATACATACATGTACACAAAAAGGAGGCAAAAGTTCTTGGACTGTATATTTATAATGACTATAATCCGTTAATATAAAAACAAAAGCAAAATGTTGTGCCAGGGATTAAATCAGTATTTGAAGCCTCATCTATTCTTAATAAAATCATCAGAAAATAGCTCTAACAGAAGAGAAAATCTGAGCATAGCTTTTTTAAAAGTGAAAAAAAAATATATATATATATATATATATATATATATATATATATATATATATATATAAAACATGGTACAAGAAAGCTTCCAAGTCTCGAGAAGCATTATTATAGCTATGAAAACACTAGAGGAAATCAAGGATAAGGATATGAGCTTAAGCTAGGTCGTCATCTCCATTATTAGTCAGCAGAGTTAAATGCCTGAATATCTGGGGTTTCCAACCACAGAAGTTACTTGACATGATTTTATCAATTTGTACAATTCATTTGTTGTTTTGAAAATAAAAGAAAGTGTGAGCTGTGTAAAGGATGAAATAGATGTAGTCATAATGGTAACAGGGTAATAATGGCTTGGTCACATTAGAGACTCGATACTTTTCACAAATCTGCAGGATTTGTGGGAACAGTCTATTTATATCATCCTCTCAGAGGCTCAGGAAACATCACGGAAGAGGGACTGAGAGAATGTAAATAGAGAGGGATGTGAAATGCTATCTTCTGCCCAAGACACAACAAGTACAGACGATATTTCCCGGCGGCTATAGCTTCCAGATATGGGACTGTATAAAGCTGACCCTCTTGCCAGTCCATCAAGGATCAGAGACAAATTCCTAGAACCTTATACCTTCCTCTTGAATGACACAATACTGATGATTTCTGGGAGGAAGGGATTGTCTTCAATTACTGTACCCACAGATGATCCTATCACAATCCCATGGATAATTCCAAAACCATGTTTAAATTCTACAGGTCACACAATAAAACAAAAATACATGAACAATGAAGGAGACTTGTAGGCAAATATGCAAAAGAAGTTTAGGGGGTTCAGAGGGAGCAAGGGAATGCCAGTAATCAGAATACATTTTATAATATATGTAATTGTCACAGGACAAATTTTAAAATGAAAAAAAAACATGAGGAAGTAGAACCATTGAAGACACTCTAAGAGAATGTAAAATTCCAATTGTTGTTTGCACAGAGTGATGGATTTATTGGTAAGGTTTTAGAATAATTTTTCTTCTGATTGGATATTTTAGTGAAAAGAACAAAGATTATCAGTTGATAATAAAAAGAAGAAAGATGTATGAAACAGTTATCCAAAAATTAAGAGCATGCTCTACAAAGTCAACATATTAAAATAGCTTGCCGGTGCTAGGGGGACTTGAAATTCTAGGTCATGAATTTAATCTGAGATCAGAACACATGTTTCTTTCAATTCTTTGAAAATATTTTTCTATATCTCTACTTGGCTGCCAAAGGAGTAGGTGACAAAATTAATTTAAAATATATTACAGTTTCAATAACAGCTGCTAACATTACTAAAATGTCACATCTACATGCACCCTAGAGATATGCACCATTGCTAGGTCAAATACTGTAAGATCCCACACAATATTCCTGTTTTATGATTGAACTCACTATTTCATATATTAGTGTCAACCTTCAAGATAGATTAACATCTTGAAGCCTATATCTGACAAACCATAAGTTAAATTTTATGTTACTTCACATGAAGAGTTACAAAAATTGACTAGGAATAATATATGTAGGGACAAAAGCTAAGGCATTTCACATATTCAAGAAGCTTTGCAATCTTGCAAACCATCTTGAAGCTAGTGTGGCAAGGAGTAGACAAGCCTGGCTTTAAGATGAAAATGCCCGTGTTTTCTCTTTTAGATGTCATGTTAATAAGTTTCTTTCCATGAAAAAAAGGGACAGGTTTTGCCAGTTATTTCCCTGAGGAATCCTTTATGGAATAAGTGTTCCACTCCGAGAAATTCTTTTCATATGGCAAGATTAGATCAGTTTCCTTCATTCTCATCAGCCTTGGCAATCCCTCCAGAGCTTTTGGGGGGATAATTGAGTAATACAACAATGGCTTTAGCTTTCCCATAACGGACTCGTGGTTCTCTACAGTCTTCATTTTCCATTGAAAGCTCTCGGAAGAGAATTGAAATTTCAGAGCCAGGAAATAGCATACATTTGATGAAATGGATTTCAGTTATTTGGCTTGAAAATAAGATCATTCAACATAAGGTAAAAATGTCCTCATTTCTTTACCCTTGCTTTTCTTTTAAACATCTTATACTGTCTCATAATTTTATACAAATCATTATATTTAAACACACAATCTTTAGATGCATCATTATTTTGCATATAATCTAAATGGACCCTTAGTTCTTCAAATATTTTTAGAAGTATTTGATAGGTATTATAAAAGTATCAAAATGATTCAGAGAATTCAAGATCATGAAAATTGTGAATGCTACTTTGAATACGTATCATTAGTTACAAAGAATATATAAAGGTTGTTCAAGTATATAATCTCAAGACCAATCAACAGTAAGCAGACAGGGAAAAAGAGTATGGGGTAGAGGTAATAAATAGAAATTAAATAGGAGGTCCTATGAACTTACAATAGAAGCAGAATAATTAAATAAACACATCACAACCCCAAACTTCATTTGGTGAATATGTTAGAGTGAAGAATTGAGCAAATAATTTGATCTAGTAAAGATTTCCATGCTTAGATTTTTAAAAAACAAATCTATTTACTTATTTATGTGTTTATGTATTTATTTTACATCCTGGCCTCCGTTTCCCCTCCCTCATCTTTTCACACTCCCTCCTCCCACCCCCTCATCCTCCCATACTGTTCCCACCCTAAAATTCACTCCTCCATTTTTTTCTGTTTAGGAAAGAGCAGGTCTCCCATGAGTAGCAGCAAATCAAGTTGCAGTAAAACTAAGAATCTCCCCCATGTATTAAGGCTGGACAAGGTGATTGAGTATGAAAAGTAGGGTCCCAAAAGCCAGTGAGAATCAACAACAGCCTCTGTTCCCACTGTTAGGAGTCTCACAAGGGGAGCAAAGTACACGACTATGATACATATGCAGAGTGCCTAGGTCAGTTCTATGTAGGCTCCCTGGTTGTTGGTTCAGTCTCTGTGAGCCTCTATGAGCCCAGGTTAATTGATTCTGTGGATTTTCTTGTGGTGTCCTTGACCCCACTGTTTCCTACAATTCTTTCTTCCCATCTTCTGCAGGATTTCCTGAACTCTGCCTAATGTTTGGCTGTTGATCTGCTAGAAGACTCTGATGACAATTAGCCTAGGCATTAATCTGGTCACAGGAGATTGACAGTTCAGGCTACACATTTGCTGCTGCTAGGAGTCTTAGCTGGCATCATTTTTGTAGATTCCTGGGAGAGTCCCTTGCACCAGGTTATTACCTGACTCCAAAATGCACCCCCTTTATTATAGTCTTTCATTACTGTTCCCCTACATGATTCCTCCACCCCACAACCTGAATGCACATGTCACGTTCCCATCCCTACCCACACTCAGTCCACTCATGAAATCTCTTCAATTTTCCTTTTCCCAGGGGGGTCCAGGGATCCCCCATGAACACTCCTTGTTACCTAGCTCTCTCTGAGTATGTGAGTTGTAGCCTAGTTATCCTGACACTTTGGCAGGTACTTGGGAATCTATTCTTCATACTTACCAAGCCTTAATATAAGTGGAGGAGCTTAGACCTACATCAACTTAATACACCATGCTTTGTTGACACCCATGGGAGTCCTGTCTTTTTCTGAAGAGAAACAGAGGGGGGAGTAAGTTATTCAGGGGAATCTGAGGGGGTAGGGTGGGGAGGGAATGGGAGGGGAGAAGGAATGAAATTGCAGGTGTGATGTAACATAAATGGAAAAATATAATTAATTTAAAAAAAAGAATACCTAAGGCCCAAACAGTCTTTTCAAGAAGTAGAAAATGTCTTGGAACAGTATCTGAGGTAGTCTTCCAGAGAGAACATCCACATGTATTGTATTTGGTGTGCAAGTTTATCTAGATATGTGATGATTAGAAGTCTCTCAACTTGTTCTCAGAGGAAAATGGTTGAGGACCCACACTGATGTGCTGTGGGATGGTCTGTATGTCAAATCTGTTGCTCTGATTTGGCTACACGCTGCTTTGATAGAAGCATAGACCTGCTATTTCTGAGAGTTGATTGCTCCCAGAGGTGGCGGAAAATGTACCACCTCCATGTTGGGAAGCTGAAGTGGGTGGAGCAAGGAGCCACAGTGCCATTTCAGTCTTGGAATGCTGCAGTTTAAAGCAATAGGCTCAAGGTAATATAAAAAATAAGCCACGTAAAGATGGCTACCACACAGAGAATCTGGATTATGTTCTCTTTGATATTCATAATTGAAGAAAAACATTTTATTGTAAAAGCTGTTGAGTTATGCCAAAATGTATATTTTAAAGGTACCTTGACTTCAAAATTTGGATATAAGGATGTATTGCTTTGGAAAAGAGGCTCTGCTTTTGTTTCCACAGAAAGCCAGAGGCTATGGATTTGTTCCAGATTAAGATACATCAGGTTTGACCAGCCAAGACCACCTGAAAGGTCTCTGATGACACCATGGCCAAGATGATCCAACACCAGAATCATTTCAAGGCAACTGGCTCAGATGATACAGCCTCAGGGACTACTCTGTGATCCTAAAATTTTCTTTGTGTCCCCATAAGATACAGCGCCCCCCTCCAGCAGGAATTAGTAAGAGAAGCTACGCCCAAATTCCCAAATATACCAAGCTGGCTTTGGAGATGTGTAAAAGTTAAAACCTTCCTTTTTAAAAGAGAAAAGGGGAAGTGCTGTGGGATGGTCTGTATGTCAAATCTGTTGCTCTGATTGGTCAATAAATAAAACACTGATTGGCCAGTAGCCAGGCAGGAAGTATAGACGGGACTAACAGAGAGGAGAATTAAGGGAACAGGAAGGGAAAGGGAGTCACTGCCAGTAGCTGCCATGACAAACAGCATGTGAAGATGCCAGTAAGCCACGAGCCATGTGGCAAGGTATGGATTTATAGAAATGGATTAATTTAAGTTATAAGAACATTTAGTAAGAAGCCTGCCACGGCCATACAGTTTATAGGCAATATAAGTCTCTGTGTTTACTTGGCTGGGTCTGAGTGGCTGTGGGACCAGCAGGTGACAGAGATTTGTCCTGACTGTGGGCCAGGCAGGAAAACTCTAGCTACACTGATGAGTGAAAGGTGATATAGACATTTGCTATTTTTGTCAAGCTGTTCATATCATTGTTTCTGTTTGGATTATTTCTATGAATTACAGTGAATCTATAAACTTACAATATAGTACAGTGTTAAAAAGGACAAACAGGAAATAAGAATAAGAGACTTAAATGGGGAGTGTGGTGGGAGATCAGGGTATTAGAGGAAATGTGGGGAGAAATAACCAACACTAAGGCCCTTTAAAAGCTGTATAGATAACTGCTACTATAGAAACTTCTTAAAATATATACATTTATAAAAGGAGTTTACCATACAGTGGGGGAAAATGCCCTGACTAGACATCATAACACTATCAACTAAAACCCCCACTACCAAGAATGCTTTGCATCTCTTTGAGTTGTTCACCAAAAAGATCCTACAGACACACCAAATACTACAGACTATTTCCAATGCTATTTATGACCCTCCACAATTTGACAGTAATACCCAATTGCTAAAACACATGCATGTATATCATTGAACATGGATTAAAAAAAAATCAAGCTGTTGCCAACTTGGACATTTCACTCATGTTGACTAGCATTAATAGTTCTGGAAAGGACTTTACACACAGCTAAAGGAGAAAAGTAACCATCAATTAAATCAAGCTATAACTGTAGATATACTCACTCGTACAATAGTGTCACAAATTTTATGAGAGTAATCAACCACGTTTGATGGGATTCAATGCCCACTTCATGAGATAGAACCCATACTTAACACTAGTAATAAGGTCAAGAACCTTAGACTAGGTCATGGGCCCTAGGGAAAATCCTATTATATTTACTTTGCTAAATGAATGTAGCACAGCAAACAAACAGAGAACACTAAGGATATATTGCTGTACACATAGATCAATGCACCACTAAACCCTCATCAGAGAAACTGCTTCTTCCAGTAGATTATAATTAGCAGAGAAACCCACACTGGACTATGTACAGTCAAAGACCTTGGCCTACTCAGCCCTAAATGGGATTTCTTTATCAAACCCTTCCCCTTAAGGATCAGAGATCTATAGAGAAAAGGAGGCAGAAAGATTGTGAAAGCCAGAAGTGGTGGATGACTCCAAGGAAACAGTGTTTTCCAGAAGCATCATTGTGGATACCCATATGAACACACAAAGATGGTGACAGCAGGCATGAGATCTGCAGAAGCAGTAGACGAAATCCCAGCATAGCAATGGGGAAATGGTCACAAAGTTCCTCCCCTAGGCAAGAACATATGTGAAAGACATAGCTGCCAGGAGAAGGAAAGTAAGTTTTATCCAATGGAGTGACACTAGGCTATAACCTCACTTCAGGGAAGGCTTCATACTCAGGAGGAGCTGACCAGCACCCGTGTGTGTGTGTGTGTGTGTGTGTATGTGTGTGTGTGTGTGTGTGTGTGTGTGTGTACTTGTGTGTGTGTGCTTTCTTTTTGTCTTTTTTTTTTTGAGACAGAATTTCTCTGTGTAGCTTTTGCGCCTTTCCTGGAACTCACTCTGTAGACCAGGCTGACCTCGAACATACAGAGATCCGCCTGGCTCTGCCTCCTGAGTGCTGGGATTAAAGGCATGCACCACCACCGCCCAGCTTGTCTCATTTTTTAAGAGCTAAAAAAATTATAAATTTGAGTGTATGGGGAGCAGTCGACGATCTGGGAGAAGTCAGAAGAGAGAAAAGAACATGATCAGAATACGTGTCTTGGAATTCTCAAAAAATAAGTAAAATATAAAAACTCATTATCTTCCAAGTGAGCAAGATAAAAGAGGTAGACATGTGTGCATGTATCTGTTTGTATAAGCATTCATACACATATTTTACTTATTTCATTATTTACCTATTCATGAGAATTGTAAGACATTCTTTTAGAATATAGTATTAGATCATATATTTTTTAATATTATTTTATAATATTTTAATAACAGAAGAATATACCATGAGCCACTGCAAACCCACACATAGCTTCTCTATTCAGATTCTCCATTAAAAATTTGAATTATTAATATTTTCCAAAAGATATTCACATCAGATACACTGGCCTTAAAAGAGACTAGACAATTAATAAAGTGAGTTTCTTCAGTGAATTTTGATAAGTTCTACATAACCTTGGGGAAGATCATACTAGCATTCTATTAATAAAACCCCTCTTCTGCCTTGTCAGGCAGTCTTTCTGACTTTGTAGCTAGCAAGAAAGAATGACTGGAATAGAAGAACTCCGAAGGATTTTATTGCTGAATCTAGGGCCCCAGATATCAGAAGGTCAGTCAAGGGCATTGCAGTATTTATCCTATCATCCCCAGCACAATCACAATGTGCAATATAAAACAGGGCAAATAAATATCCCAATACAAGAAGAAGGCTGAATCTCCAAGTTGTCAGTCTCATTGTAGAACACACACAGTTAAAATTTCCCCATGGCAGCATTCAAGTGATGCTCTGTAAAACATTTCAGTATTACAAGGAGATCTCTTTACATTGTGTGCAAATTTTGCTTTTCTTTCAATCCTATTACCTTTTAAAATAAGGTAATTGTATAGAAGCAATCACTACTTTTCATAAAGTGTTTCAGATTATTATTCTAAGCCTCTGCTGCTATGTTTTTAAACAACACTTCCTATAGTTCTCAAAAACCAGCGAACAATATATTTCTACGATAATACTTACCTATGTGAATTAAGTTTTAAGTTAGTTAAAGTCCAAATTCCAAGGAATCTCAGAGTTCTCAGAAATGTAATTCTAAATATTTAACCACTAATTCTCTCATTGTTCAATTCATGCTAACCTTGGAATCATACATGAATAGTTTATTTAGAAATAAACCATAATAGTACTTTCTGTATGTCACTTTGATTAAATTGGGCCTCTGTTTACTAGTAAATAGTCTTTTGTTGTTGTTGTTGTTGAACAGAGTATGACTTGGAGTTTCTGTTATGGCATACAATATTTAATCTAATTTCACTTTTTAAAATTTATTTATTTTATGTTATGTGGGAGTGTTTACATGCATGAATATTTGAGCACCATGTGCATGCCTATGCCCACAGAGACTAGGAGAGGAGAGATGGATTTCCTAGAACTGGAGTTATGGACCGTTTGCCGGTTGTTTCATAGCTGTGTAAGAGCCACAAGTGTTATTAATGGCTAAGCCATCTCTCAAACCTCTTAATTCCTTTTTTTTTTAATGTATAAAATCCAAAGTGAAATCAGTAAAGTAATTTTTGGTGTTTGTCTCACAGTATTTACATGTTACAAATGGCAAGCACACCAAAGAATTTTTGAGAAACTGTACATTGATCTTTTTCATGCAGAATATAGTCGCTATATTGGCACACATGAACACGATATATGACTGTTCTGGGATGGCTGTGCATGGTTATCTTTGACTTAATCATTATATGTAAAACAGTTGTGAGGCAAAGTATTCTTTAACTGGTAACAAAAAGAGGAAAAGAAGTGTTACTTTAAAAAAAAATGTCACCAAACACTATTTTCTGTCAGACTGAGTTTATATACTGTCACTTTCTTGTAGAATTAGACTCTGAATCTGGTGGCATGAGAGGATGAGAGAGAACAGAATATCAGTTGGTGTTCCTTAGAGTTAGAAACTTTGGATTCACAAAACTGAAAATACCATAAATAATACTTTAAAGCAAAGGAGCAGATCATGGTAACGTCTTACGCAAATGTAGTTAATTTTATTTAGATTAGATTACATCTAAAAGATTCTCTTTTACCTTGTGTGCTTGTTTTGTATGTCAAGTCTTACCAATGTGTATTTCTCCCATAAATCATGTCAACAGTGCCCTTTCAATACCCTTCCTGTTTGTGAGTATTCTAAAAACCTTGGGACTACATTCATTTCCTTTACCATAGTGTAAACCAATTCTATCATTGCATAAATGGCACTTTTTGTCTTGACACAAAGAACACCATTTCACATGTTCTTAGGTATGAGTAAAGCAAGCACTGATGAAATCAATGACATGCTTCCTATTATATGGAAACCTATAGAAGTGGAATGATTCCTAGCAGAGACATCAGGAAGGACTGTCATTTTTACTATCAGAATATTAAATACCTTGTGACAGTGGAGATTAATTCCTGGCCATGTATTTCTCTTATGGTGTGGGGTTTCATTGTCCAATAGAGAAATGTGAGGTAGATTTTTATTATCACAATCAATCTAGAGGAAAAGACTTTATTCTAACAAATTGTGGGTATATAAATTAAAAACAACTGCAGAATTGTGCTGTGAGATGTTCTGTATGGCAAATGTGTTGTTCTGATTGGTCAATAAATAAAACACTGATTGGCCAGTGGCTAGGCAGGAAGCATAGACAGGACTAAGAGAGAGGAGAAAAGAAAGAACAGGAAGGCAGAAGGAGTCACTGCCAGCCTCCACCAGGACAAGCAGCATATGAAGATGCCAGTAAGCCACGAGCCATGTGGCAAGGTATAGATTTATGAAAATGGATTAATTTAAGCTATAAGAACAGTTAGGAAGAAGCCTGCAACGGCCATACAGTTTATAAACAATATAAGTCTCTATGTTTACTTGGTTGGGTCTGGCCAGCTGTGGGACTGGCGAGTGACAAAGATTTGTCCTGACTGTGGGCAAGGCAGGAAAATTCTAGCTACAAATGGCGCCCAATGTGTTTCCACCTAAAACCTGAGAAAAGATTCTAAAACGGAGCTAAAAACAGCTTCCTAATTGTCTCTCACAAATGAGCAGCAGCTTGCTGGTTTGAGCTACTTGTGGGTTCCTGGCGTGTGCGCTCCACCTGCAGTATGGTGGGAATGAGACCTCTGCAAGTGGCACATTAAGCTGCCTTGTGGATTAATCCTTTACTAGTACAAAACAAAAAAAGAGGTTTCTGGGCTACATACTGCTTGGATAAAAGCATAAACCCACGATAGCTCCCAGAGCTGGCGGTAAATGTACCACCCCCATGTTGGGAAGCTGAGCTGGGTGGAGCCAGCAGCCATAGCTCCATTTCAGTCTTAAAAATGCTACAGTTTAAAGCAATAGATTCACAATAAGACAGATTCAGATGTAATAGTTTACAGTGTGTGTAAAATATACATAGGCTTGAAAGAGACAAAAAAGGTGATATATACAGTTATATAAACAAATACATAGTTTTAAAAAATAAAGTCTTTAAAGAGATAGTAAAATTAATATAAAAAATGAACCATGTAAAGATGAATATTACACAGAGAATTGTGTTGTCTTTGGGATTTTTAACTGCAGAAAAATATTTGAATGCAAAAGCTGTTGAGTTATGCCAAAATGTATATTTTAAAGATACCTTGACTTCAAAATTTGGATGTAAGGATGTGTTGCTTTGGAAAAGAGACTCTGCTTTTGTTTCCACAGAAGCCAGAGGCTATGGATTTGTTCCAGATTAAGATACATCAGGTTTGACTAGCCAAGAACCCCTGAAAGGTCTCCGATAACACCATTGGATGATCCAACATCCAGAATGGTTTGAAGGGAACAGGCTCAGACAATCCAGCCTCATGGATTATTCCATAATCCTAAAAAATTTTCTTTTTGTCCCCATAAGATACAGCGCACCCCTCCAGCAGGAAGTAGTAAGAGAAGCTTACTACTTCAAATTACTACAAATTCCCAAATTATATGTAATTTTACTTTGTTAAGGTTAAAACCTTCCTTTTTGAAAAAAAAAAAAGGGGGCGGGAGTGCTGTGGGATGTTCTGTATGGCAAATGTGTTGTTCTGATTGGTCAATAAATAAAACACTGATTGGCCAGTGGCTAGGCAGGAAGTATAGGCAGGACTAAGAGAGAGGAGAAAAGAAAGAACAGGAAGGCAGAAGGAGTCACTGCCAACCGTCAGCAGGACAAGCAGCATGTGAAGATGCCGGTAAGCCACGAGCCACATGGCAAGGTGTAGATATATGGAAATGGATTAATTTAAGCTATAAGAACAGTTAGGAAGAAGCCTGCCATGGCCATACAGTTTGTAAGCAATATAAGTCTCTGTGTTTACTTGGTTGGGTCTGAGCGGCTGTGGGACTGGCGGGTGACAGAGATTTGTCCTGACTGTGGGCCAGGCAGGAAAACTCTAGCTACAGAATTGTACCATGAAAATCCAAGAGCATGGTTAAAAAAAAAAAAAAAACAAAAACAACAACAAAAAAAACCCAAAAAACCATAACCTTTAGAATTCCAAATATTGACATAAGAACAAAACTGAGAATGCTACAGATCTCCCGAAGATGGGACTCTCTGTTATTTTTCCAAATATCCTTAAGGAAACAGCTGACAGAAAGGATCCAAACACTATGAAGAAATCACTCCTCAAAAACAGAATTAAACACTACTCTGGAGATATCATCTTCCCTTCAGGATAAGGAGGCCCCTTCATGACATTTGAGGAAAGGATTTCAAACTTTGGGATATGCAGGGCCTACTGGTTGCAACTCATTCCATTCTCACCCTTCACAAATGTCACAATGGAGTCCTCATTGCATTCATTGTTATCATTTGCCACTGAGGTTTGCTTAGATGGGAGAATGGTAACTACTAGTTTTATGGTTTGGGTTTCAGTTACCTGAAATCTGATGTAAAAGATGCCACATCTAATCTGATGCAAATTGTCATAAAATCTTGGGATTCAAATAGAACCAATTGATGAGTCTTTAGATTTGCTGTTATAAAATTGCTGGGTGCACTTTGATTAGGGAAAGAATCAAGTGTCTTTATAGAAGAGGGAGCATTATGCTGGTTTCCATTATTGTTTCTAACTATTTATTCTCCCTACTTGTGGGAAGATGAGAAAGCTTTGCCAGTTGCCCTGTGTCCAGGATGCTTCTTGTGGGTTTAGTCATCTCATTTCCTTTGGCCATAGCATATAGCATAGCATTTTGTGTGCTAAGTCCAAGATAATGGTACCCTGCTATTGCAAACATCTCATTTGAGATAAATTCAAACTACCCATTGAAATTAAATCAAGTCCCCTCTTTATTTATTTAAAGTCTTCAAGCCTCAATTTAATGGGCATTTTGGGAAAAGAAATTGTTATTGCTGAATGGCAATTTCCCGAGGAAATGCAGAGGCTTTTTTATCATTGACCTAATGGATCATAACAATAAATACAGTGTATTTTTCCAAGTGTTCAATTAGACTACTGTTAATACTCGAAAATGGCAAACTATGTCAGTGTGTCCTACAGCAAAGTGAAACAAGGTAAACTAAGTCTGATGGAGAATAGTGTTTGTGATCTTTTTTAAAAAGAATAGCACTTCTAATTTTGGTAAAAATTTGAAGGAAACTTACAATGTCATAACTGTTTTACCTATACAAGTAAACATGAATATTACATATAAAATTAAATATACATATAAAGCTTACATATACATATAAACTGTTTACATATAAAGATTAAGTCAAAGATGACCTTGGGCAGTCATTCCTGAATCATTTGTAGACTTCTTTTTCTAGCCAACATAGCAGCTCCATCCTTGCTTCACTGGCTGTTTTACATTGACAGCTGCTTCTGAAATAGCAGCACTTGGAACACAGCATTCCCAATTGCAAGCACTTTGATGGTTATGCTAGCTGTATCTATTGTTCTCTGCTGGTTGATGGCTTTCTTAAAGTTAGTGAATAAGACTTATTCCATGTGGTGATATTTTGCTTGTGCTCTAACTAATAAAGCTTGCCTGGAGATCAGAGTGCGGAGTAGCCACTAGTTTATCTTAGAGGTCAGGCAGTGGTGGTGCATACCTTTAGTCCACACACTTGGAATCTCATGCCTTTGATCCCAGCACTAGGGAGGTGGAGACAGGAAGTAATATGGCTGTATGAAGAGATGAGTATAAGGCAGAAGGAGACAGGTTTGCCCCCTTTTTCGTCTGAGAAGTCATTGAGGAAAGAGGTGGCTGTATTGGCTTTACTTCTCTGATCTTTCAGCATTTAGCCCTATATCTAACTCTGGGCTTTTACTATTAAGACCAATTAGAATTCATGCTACAATTTCAGATGAGTCTTGCAGTGTAACTGAGCCTAGAGAAACCAAGGAGATCTTTCTCTTCACTGCCAGTTTGTTATCATTAAACTTTAATTATACTTCTTTTGTACAAACATCTATTCTTTAATGAACCAAATATAACAATACCATTGCCAGTGGATGAGGGAAAGAGACATTCTATTCCATGGAGGAACCATTGGCAATGTGCCTTTGCTACTGGAAGCACATTCACCAATGCTCCCACAAACAAGTATAAAGAAACTTCCTATGTCACAAATTGTTTTAAAAGACACGGCAATAGAAAGGAGGACGTGCAAATTCATGAAGCGTTCCATATTTTTACTGAGAAGCTTTTGTAGAGCAAAGGATACAGTCAACAAGGCAAAGCGACAGCCTACAGAATGGGAAAAGGTCCTCACCAACCCCACATCTGACAGAGGACTGATATTCAGAATATATAAGGAACTCAAGAAATTAGACATCAAAACAACCAACAGTCCAATTAAGAAATGGGCTATAGAACTAAACAAAGAATTCTCAACAGAGGAAACTCAAATGGCTGAAAGACATTTAAGGAATTGCTCAACATCTCTAATCATCAGATCATCAGAGAAATGCAAATCAAAAGAACTCTGAGATACCACCTTACACCTGTCAGAATAGCTAAGATCAAAACACTGAAGACACTTTATGCTGGAGAGGATGTGGAACTAAGGGAACTCTCCACCACTGCTGGTGGGAATGCAAGCTTGTACAACCACTTTGGAAATCAATGCGGTGCTTTCTTAGAAAATTGGGAATCAATCTCCCCCAAGATCCAGCTATACCACTCTTGGACATATACCCAAGAAATGCTCAATCATACCACAAGAGCACTTGCTCAGCTATGTTCATATCAGCATTGTTTGTAATTGCCAAAACCTGAAAACAACCTAGATGCCCTTCAACTGAAGAATGGATAAATAAATTGTGGCACATATACAAAATGAAATACTACTCAGCAGAGAAAAACAATGACATCATGAGGTTTGCAGGCAAATGGATGGATCTAGAAAAAATCATCCTGAGTGAGGTGACCCAGACTCAGAAAGACAAACATGGTATGTACTCACTTATAGAAAGATACTAGATGTGGAAGAAGGATGACTGGACTGCTACTCACATCACCAGGAAGGCTACCTGGAAAACAGGACCCCAAGAAAGACACAGGGATCACCCAATGACAGAGAAATGGCTGAGATCTACATGAACAACCTGGACATGAGTGGGAGTAATGAAGGGAGAGGTTCAAGGGAAAGAGAGCCTGTGGGAGCGGGAGATACCAGCTGGATCAAGAACTGAGAGGGAGAACAAGGAATAGGAGACCATGGTAAATGAAGACCACATGAGAAAAGGAAGAAACAAAGTGCTAGAGAGGCTCACAGAAATCCACAAAGATACCCCCACAATATACTGCTGGCAGTGGTCGAGAGACAGCCAGAACAGACCTATTCTGGTGATGGGATGGCCAAACACCCTAATAGTCGTGCTAGAAACCCCATCCAACGACTGAGGGATCTGGATGCAGAGACCCACGGCTAGACCCCTGGTGGAGCTCGGGGAGTCTAATTAGCGAGAAAGAGGAGGGTTTATATGAGCGAGAATTGTTGAAATCAAGGTTGGATAAAGCACAGGGACAAATAGCCAAACGAATGGAAAGACATGAACTATGAACCAAAGGCTGAGGGGCCCCCAACTGGATCAGACCCTCTGAATAGGTGAGACAGTTGATTGGCTTGATCTGTTTGGGAGGCATTTAGGCAGTGGTACAGGGTCCTGTGCTCATTGCATGAGTTGGCTGTTTGAAACCTGGAACTTATGCAGGGATGCTTGGCTCAGCCTGGGAGGAGGGGACTGGACCTGCCTGGACTGAGTCTACCAGGTTGATCTCAGTCCTCAGTCCTTGGGGGGAGGCTTTGCTCAGGAGAAGGTGGGAATGGGGGGTGGCCTGGGAGGGGGAAGGAGAGGGGAGGCAGGAGGGGGGAGAACAAGGGAATCCGTGGCTGATATGTAGAACTGAATGGTATTGTAAAATAAAATAAAATGGGGAAAAAAGGAGAGAAGGATATTCCTGGACTGGCAGATGCTACTGTGCCTCGTGGGTTGGGACCTAAAAGATCTAGCAGAATCTGAAAGCTTTTTAATTACTTTAAGGAAGATGGTGTCCACCAATACGTGGTCAGAAAGCTGTTAAACAAAAAAGGTAGGAAGCCCAGGACCAAAGCACCCAGGATTCAGTGTCTTGTTACCCCACGTGTCCTGCAACACAAACGCCATCGTATTGCTCTAAAGAAACAACGAACAAAGCAAAACAAGGAGGAGGCTGCAGAATATGCTAAACTTTTGGCGAAGAGAATGAAGGAAGCCCCCAAAAAAAGCACTTTGAACAGATTGTCAAGAGGCATATGCCATCCTCTCTGAAAGCTTCTACTTCTGAGTCCAGTCAAAAATAAGTCTTTAAGGGTAACAAATAAATGATCATACCTTAAAAAATAAGAAAACAACACAATGACACCCAGTATTATGTATAATTAATATATGCTAATAAAACATTCAAAGTACAATTTTGTCTGAGTGTTTAGATATCCATTTGCGATGATTTCTGTATTATGAAAAGTGTGATCAAATACATTTTCAACACTTTTGTTAATCTGTATTTTTATTATAATACCAGTGGTTACTCTTGCATTAGGTAAGAATGAGATAGTACAGTATTTCCTCTACAGAACCATGCTATTATTTTAAATTAAAATACTAAAACACATAGTTTTTAGTTTTGAAAATTTATTTTATTTTTATTTATATGTACATGTATTTTTTGCCCATGCATGCAGGTGTACTCAGAAGGTGTCATATCTCCTGAATTGCTTCCAGGTGAGTAGACTGATATAGGTAGTAAGAACTAAACCTTGTTCCTCTCCAGGCACAGCATATGCTCCTACCCAGTGGGCCACCTCTCTATCCCCAACTCATAATTTTTAAATTGATACAAAAACAAAAAACATAGAGAGAATAAAATAAAATATTATATGGATCACATCCCTTTTATATCTGTATTTTTCTTTCTCCCCCAATGTTTATTTTGACAGTTTCATACATTTATATAATGAATTGTAATCATTTATTCCCCTGTTCTTCCTCTCTCATCTCCCTCCCTCTCCCGTTGGCATTGAACCTCTTCTCAACAAGTCTCCTTTCTTTTTGCATGTCATTTTTATCTGTGGCCCAAGAGGTTTAATCACTTTCTTGTTCAATTATGGGTGGGAGATTGTTTACTGGAGTAGAGACAGTTTGTCAGTATCTACAACACGGAAAAAATGAATTCACTCTCCCAACAACATTTAATTGCCAATAGAGCCTCAAAGAGAGGTGGGACATCACACATTCCCTTCCTCATTCATTATAATATGCTTATGAACACAATTGGGCCCTAAATGGGACAGGTTTATAATTAACATTTTTATCCATCCTTTAACTCATTGATTCAGTAAACATCTCTGGCTACCTACCAGATGTGTAATGATAAATGATATTGATAGATATTGAAATTCACATCATAGCTCAGATATATATATATAATTTCCCCCCAATACAGCATTATACCTTCCTAGACACTGCAGCTATTCAGCTAGTTAACTCAATGTCTCATGGATCATATTTACCCACAATATCTCTTAATACAAAATTAGATGCATATTTGATTTGTTTATAAAAGTGTATAGAATAGGTAAACTTTTTTACTGAAATTAAACCAATTCAGATATAAAATACATTTGTTTTTCACATAAAACAAAAATATGCCCTTGAACTGCAGCCACAACTTTAAAGGTGTCACGCTAAGCAATTACACAGAAATGTATGTTTTGTTTATTGATTTTATAACTTTGTAGCTTAATATATCACTGTATTTATTCTTATTCTATCATATTTTCATTAATATTTTTGGGTGCAATTCCACTTTTATTTTGTAATTATTTGAATAATGTTTCATCATTTCATAAAACTCCAAGTTCATGGAATGGAACAAAGCCAGCAGTAATCCCCAAGTGTCCTTGAAGCCTTATATGTCACACAGTTGATTGTCTACAATTGCTACTTGAAAAAAAATGTGTGGAAGCATGTTCTCTAAAGTGACAGTGATACAGACTTTTAATTCTGGTTTTTATTATACCAACCAAGCTTTAGTGTGACAAGTATCCATGAAGCCTTTGTATTTATACTTACCAGCAAAAAAAAGTAGAAACACATTTAAGATATCTGTGGATGCAAAAACAAATACCAGAACTAATATTCAAAAGTATAAGAAATCAATCAGAATTGATAATTGTGCCTTATGCATATAGGAAATAACATTATAAGGTTGCTAATAATATCTGTATTCAGGATATGAAACAGTAGTCAAAATCTGACATCTAGCCTTTCACAGAAGGTGAACTATTTGTGTTGATCACATTATTATTTTGTTTATGAATGCCTTTCTTCATAAGGATAAGGTCATTTCAAGTAAATTACAGTAACTCAGGTATACATGTTACTAAGACACTTCACTATTAAGCCACGGTGCATGCTGTGAATTCAGATGTAAACTAACATGAATACGCACATATTCATATACTATAGAAGCAGTTTTAAATAAATTGTAAGAAATACAAAATAATGGTTAATTTAGTAAATAATATATAAATACCTTATAGTAATTAAATTCTAACAAAAGAAATATATGTTAAAGCACTATAAATAAATTGTTTAATATTTATTGAGGATTTACTAATTATGTATATATTTATACACATATAAAACTTTCTGGCTTAAAATGGGTACCCTATCTAAATATATTAGTTAATAAATAATAGAATACTGGCCATTTAGTAATACCTTATATGAAAATTGTGAAATCCTCAAAGAAATCTAGGAAGTGACATTTTACAAATGTATTTTAAGGCTGAACTATTAAAAAGCAATACACTGGTGACATCAGCAATTTAATTTTGATATTAGGCATTTTGTTTCTCTACATTTTGGTTTTGACTTACATGCATATGTAATAATAGCAGATGAATTGTAATAGGTAATGAGTAAATAAAGGCATGCCCTTTATTTGGAACCAAATGGAGGAGCATTTACTGAAGAGGATTGGAGATAAGAACAGCAGCATATGCCCCAACCCCTCACCAAGTCCAGAGACCCAAAAGATGTAAAAGTGAGGTGCTGAATGCCCCCAAACCAAGACATTGTATCTTCTAAATTAGTTATCAGAAAAGAAACAGCTTTCCCTGGTACAATTAACAAAAAAAAGGGATACTGGCATCCAACCAAACATTGCAATAATCTACACTTGATTACCTTATAAGCAAATGATTGGATGTTGGTTTCTACCTGCCTTGGATAGGAGGTTTCCAATACCCTGAGAGGCTATTCTGCTGAGGATTAATCCCAACCCCTGTAAATAAAATCTTACTTTTCAATATTGTTTCTTAATTTTTATTGAGCACTTACTTACTTTACCACTATTAAGTGGCAGGAACATTGATTTCTGCAGCTTCTGAACCATAAAAAGATATCAAAATTTTTCATATTAAAATGTGCCATAGGATGAAAAGGAAAGTTTGATCTATACTAAGAACCTCATCTTTCTCCAATCCAAGTACTAACCATGCCCTACCCTTCTTAGCTTACGAGATCAGACTAGATCATGCACGTTAATGGTGGTATGGCCATAGACAGGCACCCTTTATTTCTACAAATAAATAAAATTAACCTAATTGGATAAACTTGGCAATAAAGATATCTTCTACTTGACTGCCTGTTTAGTCTGAATACTATCAGGCTTCTAGCAAAGAGAAAACTAACTAGAACTGAGTGGAAACAGACAATAGTCTCTCACTGAAAAGCTTAAAATAGTTATTACATTAAATTCAAATTTGAGTCTACAACACAAAAGGTCTTATACCTGTAATCAAACCTTCATGAAAAGACAAACTCCAAGTAATTTAAATAGGGTTTGCAAACCTTAAGTTTACACAGTCCTCAAGAAATCCAATTAGATAAAATAAATACCAAATTCTAAAGAAATATTAAGAATTGAGTCTTTTCTATTTACCTGAGTGATATCAAAGTTATTAGAGCATGTGTTTTCAACCTTCCTCAGCCAAGTACTTCTTAAAGAAATTTGTAAAACTATATACTTCGTTACACCATTTTAACTTATTTTATAAATTTAACTATGACCAAGGAAGAGAGGTCTCTAATTGTTAAACATTGACATTTGAGATGAGTTAGTCACAAGACCTTCAATTCAAAAAAGATGACGAAATGTGAGATTAAATGGGTCTCAATATCATCCATGTACTTTAGTGCTCACTGGCGTGCATTTGTTAACACGTGAGAAATTGTTCTTCACCATTTTAATTTATTCCATTATTTCACATTAGTTCACATTTCCAGTCAACTTTCTGATAGAATATAACTCCAAAACATCTTTTGATGACTAAAAGTATTTTGTTAATTACCTATTATAATTCTCTGAAACAAAAATCTTTGACATTCTCCTATGATAGGGACAAGATCAGATTTTCTCTGGAATTCAGTTTTCTTTTTCTTTTCATAAAAATTATAGCCATGTTTTGACTGAAACAAACAAAAGACATTTCATACATAATTTAAATTTGAATTTTAATATTATAGAAAAGAACCAGCTTCATATATCGTGTGGCTATTTGTAAATAGGTGAAGTGGGTTCAACTTTGATTCCATTTCATTAAAAAGAATAAATGTTAGCAGGGTCTGAAGAGATGGGTAACAACTTATAAACACTTACTGCTCATGCATGAAGATTGAAATTCACATCTTAGGATGCAAGTGAAAGCTAGGGATGACCCCATGCTCACCTGAACTCTAGACAAGATTGAGACAGGGCATGGGGGTTGAGGGGTGTCTCTGGGGCTTCCTAACTACAAGCATAGCAAAACACCAACCTCAAAGTGTGTGTGTTGGGGGTCGCAATAATGGAATACCCTAAATGCCCTTCTCTGTCATAGTTCATGATTATCACAGCAGATAGAACTATTGAATGCTTTTCCCCTTTGGAAGCTTGCATGACTAGGCTCAGTAATACGAAAGCTTGTCCTCAGGGAGGACAAGGCTTTGGGATCAGATCCGGCATGAATCGCCTAAGTCCTGGGTACACACTGCCTGCAGTTTTCTGCAATAGGGAATTATTTTCATTTATTTCTCTTCCTTTTAAGTCAGTCTTGACTCCCCCTGGATAATGGAAGCTGTCTGTCAGCCTTGTCACCTTTAGCTCCACAAGACTGTTAAAAACTTCACTCCGTTCCAAATTTCTAGCCTCTGCTCCAAACAGCTTCACAAAGTGATGAATGTCAGGAAAAAGAAGCATGCCCCATGTCACAGACACAATTTCTGCAATTTTCTCTTGGCTCTCAGCATGATCCTTTCATGTGGAAACCCTAAGTCAACGTTTCACGGTGTCTACAAATAACAAATGGCCTCACGGGTAAAACATCCTTCAGCTTCTCTCTGTGTGACTACACTTTCTGGGGTACTGAACATGTCGCTTTCATTGTTTCTGTGGGTTCCTGATGTCTTTGCTCAGATAACGTCATAAATTAGTTCTCTCTAGCTTTGGTCCCTTAGACGATTTGGCTACTCAAATAAAAAAAAATTATTCGGTTTCATGCAAAATCAGAATTCAGTCTGTCTCAGTGATATTTCTGTTACTGGGACAAACCACCCTCACCAAGGCAACCTATAAAACAAAGAGTTTAACTGAGCTTACTGCCTCAAGTTAGAGTCTATGGTGGCAGAGTAAAAATGTGGGGATAGGCATAGCTGAGAGCTCCCATGTTATCCACAAGCAGGATGCATAGAGAGATACTGAGGATGGCAGGAGTCTTTGGAAATCTCAAAGCCTACCCTTCAGTGACACACCCTTCCAACAAAGCCACAACACTTAATCCTTCCCAAACAATTCTACGAAATTGGGACCATGTATGTAAACATATGAGCCTATAGGAACCATCCTCATTCAGACCACCACACTGTCATAACTATGCTGGTTTTTAATCTTTATTTCTTTGTACTGTAAAAAAAACCATGCTCTTATAAACACTGCATCAATTTTTAAATGAGTAGGAAAATATTAATGAAAATAAAAACACTTTCAATCTACTTTGATTTTAACTATGTACATTCTGACTTGTTTGAACTCAGTGTGTCCTTATATAATAAATATAATTTTAACTTAAATGTAAAATAGAATTCCCTGAGTGATAGCTAGAAACAGCAATTGAACCTCTAGTTTCAAGACTGAAACTGAAGAAAAAGTGTCTACTTCCCTAAGTTCTATCACCATGGAAAGTGCACTAAGACACAAGCTTCAATGGAGAAGGAGCATGACTGACAATGTCTGATGCCCAAGATTTGTAATCCAGTTGGTTTCTGTTAGCTGAACAGTATTGGAAAATCTAGCTTGCCAACTTCTTGAGTTCTAGATTATGTCCTTTACAAGTAATATAATTCACTTTCAGAATTCTGATGTCCATTGATAGAAAGATTCTTTCATTCCACCAGTACTCACAAATCAAATAAATAAATACACATTTTACATAATGTCACCTACTTAGGACACAAAAACAGACCCAACATGTTATTTGAATAGTGATATGATTTACATAACTAAACATATATCTTGAGAATGTACATGATATAGATAATTTTCAGAGGCGATTTGGAATCTATTTAGAAACAAAGTCTTATAATTAACTCAATGTCCATACACTAGTTACCTTATTTTGAATATTGAGTGTGATCTATTTTCTATTTAGTTTAGTACAAAGAATATTCCAAATCAGTTTGATCATTAAAGAGGAGCATGGTAGTTCCCAGTAGCTTTTACTTTTTGAATACATTTTCTTCTGAAAGCTTTTGAATAAACTTTCCTCATCTTGGCCACTACAGGTGCATTAAATTTCAAATAGAATTTATTACATTTTAGAAGCTTAAAAGTTTTAGAATTTATATTCAAATAAATAATCGTTGCCACTATATATAGCTTGATTATCCAAATGTAATGCCCACTGTTCAGATAGTGTCAAAGTTAAATAAATGCAGAGGCCAATATATTATCAAAACACACAAAAGCTAAATAATTTGCGATGCCTAAATCTTGTAGCCACAGCATGGAGGAGGTGGTACATGCCTTTAAACCCAGCACTTCAGGAGGGAGAAACAGGCAGATTTCTGTGAGTTCAAGACCAGCCTGGTCTACAAAGAGAGTTTGAGGACAGCTGGGGCTACACAGAAAAAACCCTATCTCAAACAAACAAACAAAAATCTTGAGGTCATTTAAGTAAAACAATTTCAAATGCCGTACTTTTGTATAATTTTTATAACCTTTCACTTAACATCGGTAATTCATGATTGTGTTTGAACTCTATGATAATGAGAAAAGACGAGCTTAGCATCGCCTGTGTTTTGAACCAACCTCCTTTTGAAAGAAACCTATGCTTTAAAAGGGTCAAATCAAGGGCACAATTATCTTGCCCTGTCGCTTTTCTGCCTGAGGTCTATTTGATAGATAAGAAGGCTTTCCTTAGGTAAATTAAAAGCACTAGGAAACACTACACTCTCTGTGCCTGGGCCTAACCATGAGGCAGTCAGATTTTATTAGGCATTACGTTGATCTTATGGTGATTTCTCTGATCAGTTAATACTCTTGCAATGTAGCAAACCAACAATATTGAGCATTGTAAGCTTCTGTTTAGTTATATATTTTAAAATATAGTTTTTTAAAAAATAGTTGTGGCCACTGTTGAAAACCCAGAGGCAAAATATCCTCATACTGATGCATTTTTCCTCCAGAATTTAAATACCACAGCAGATGGTAGCATCTTTGAATCATTTCCAAATTATTTTACCAAAATGTAATTACATTATAATCCTATTACAATGAAAAGCAAGCCATGGGGCCAGATTTAAAGAATCATATTCATACTAAATCACTAGATATAATGGTTTATCTAGAGCAGATGGCAGACACTCTTATGCTTTCAAATAAAAATAAGTTCCTATTTTAATATGAATGAATGCTCTGATTTTGAATAATACCAAATTGTCATTAGAAATAATTCAACGTTGACCTTATTGACTGATAGGATAATCCTTTGATCCAACTCAAATTTTCCATTTAAAGAAAAAATTCACAAATATTTTAAAAATTCCTTTCCAAATTAATTAATATTTCAATTTTCCTGCTTCTTTAAAAATACTTGTATTCGTTATTTTTACTTATGTGTTACATGAGGTTGTACCGTGTATGTAAGTGCATGTAAGTGCAGGTGCCTTAGTTAGAGATGCCAGTTCCCTCAGAACTGGAGTTACAGGTAGTTGTGACCTGCCGGAAATGAACTCCTGTCTTCTGAAACAAACACAAAACAGTATTTAGTCTGTCTCTCCAACCCCAACTTGCTTTTATAAAAATTGCATATTTCATAAACTACATTAAATTGTATTTTCATATGATTTGGTGTAATAATATACCACAGAGAGCCACTGTATCCTTTCATTTCATAACTTTGTTATTATTAAGGATAGGATTCAAAATTTTTCACCTCTTTTTTACCGGGAGGCATGTGACTTTTTCAGGGGACAAGGCCTGAGAATAGTACGCACAAAATTCTCCCTGTGGCAAGGTCCTGGAACACCTGACCCATTTTTGGAAAGGCCAATGGACAGTTTGCTGCGTAATTCTGGGCATGACCTCAGGAGAATATGTGCTACCTGCTCTCCTCTCTTTCTTTATACTAATCATATTGCTGACTATCTCAAGTTTTACTTTCTCATAGCTACAGATAAAACAGCTATTAAAAGAGGGGATGTTGTTAAAAATACCCAGTGCATCTGATTCAGGTCTTTTTTTTATTATTTTATTTTATTTTACAATACTATTCAGTTCTACATAGCAGCCACAGATTCCCTTGTTCTCTCCTTTCCTGCCCCCCTCTCCTTCCCCCAGCCCACCCCCCATTTCCACTTCCTCCAGAGCAAGGTCTCCCCCGAGGACTGAGATAGACCTGATAGAAGACAACATAAGGAGATTAAGGGGATACAAATTGGAAAGGAAGAAGTCAAGCTTTCCCTATTTGCAGATGACATGATAGTATACTTGAGTGACCCCAAAGATTCCACCCAGGAACTGATAAAGCTTATGAACACCTTCAGCAACATAGCAGGATACAAGATCAACTTAAAAAAATCAGTAGCCCTCCTATATACAATGGACAAAGAAGCTGAGAAGGAAATCAGAGATACATCACCCTTTACAATAGCCACAACTGACATAAAATACCCTGATTCAGCTCTTAAAGCCTTTGATGTTTCAAGTGTATGAATTCAGGATTCTTATGAACAGGATATTGCCTTTCCAATCCACCTTGTGACTGACTAGTTTGAAAAAAAATCACAGTAGTTCACGACATTGCAAATCTGCATAACTGTTCTGGAGAGAATGATTTTAACCACAAGCGTCTAGGAGAAATGCAAATACATAGATTATGTCAAGAATTAATGGGAACAGTCTAGGAACAGGGAATGAAGCAGAATCATAGAAGTCCACAATGCCTTTGTTTCTAATAGTTGTGCCAATACTATACAAAGTTGAGAGGTAGGAGACATGGGGACAAGAAATAAGCGGTGCCAACTATTAAGAATAAGCTTTTAAGTTGTATAGTTTACAGGATGATGGGGGGAAATGGGTATATCTCCCACAGGAGATAGAGTAGTACAGAATGAAGAATGAATTGATTCATCCTTGCCTGACAAGCTAAGATTTTACTGGGGAGCTTAGATTTTACCAGAAGTAAATATTAACCATTAGAGGCAAAACTTTCACTGTAACCGCAAAAGCTGCCTACTGGGCACACTGTTCTACCTGTAGGTGTGCCTAGCTAGAAAAGCTTCCATTGTTGCTTGTAATACTGCTTATGCTTCTCATATTAGAGCTATGAATCGAGTAGCTCATGGTTACCTGTGGGAAAGTTAGGGGATGGAAGGGGAACGAGGTAAAGGAACAAACTGACAATTACTGTAATCATTATTAGAAACTTAAGGAAACAAATCTGATTATAAAACTGTTCATGCAAACTATTGAGATTGTATAAATAAAAAAAAAATGTCCAGGCTATCGGAGCCACTTGTTTGAATCAGGTGGTCATAGTTTTATTCACTGCGCTGACTTCACACATCCATTCCAGGTCATCGGATCCACTTGGAACTAGACTCCCAGCATCTTTTCATCTCCAAGCCATTTAAAAATATGCTTCTTCAGAGGACAGAGAATTGGATGACCTGTGTCAGTAATTCTCAATGTGAGAACTCTGAAAATACATCAAAGGCCTACTGAAACATAGATTCCCAATCGTTTCCCCAAGGATCTTTAGAGAGGGATCTTACACATACACACTGTAAAGTGTTTGAGTTTGTATTGGATCCAGACGGTAATTTTATCAGTGTTAACAACTGCAGTACACCAATATGAGGCTCATATTTTGGAGACAGTCTCTACATGGGGTTATTTATTATTTTTGTAATTCAGTAATAAGTCATTAGTGGGCAACCTGATGCATAATAGTACTTCATTTTATATAGTTATATAATGCAGAATGCAGGAATTCAGCTTCCTCTCTTTTTTCAAATTTGGAGATTGGAGTTGCATTCCTAGTCTATTTTGAAATATAAATTTTAGAATTAACTAAGGAACCAGAAGACTTATCCAAACACCTGTCTTGGAGAAAATAACTAGCAGTCAGCACATTCCCGGGACATCACAAATGGATAAATGAATAAATGTACATGAAAGTACAGTTCTTTTCAGTAAAGCACAAACTCCATTCACCCAGCTCTGACCCTGCTATAGTTAGTGCTTTTTTTTGGGGGGGGTGTTTTGTCTGTTTGATGTTGTACCACTTATCTTGTACTACTTGTGGAAAAATAAGTAAAAATGAATAGAACAATATTATCCCCATCCTGAAAGAAAATATCTCCATGTGACTTGGAGCTAAATGTGGGACTGAATCCTAGTGTAACTTAGTGTTGAAGTCACATGATGACTTCAATCTCAAAGTCTATAATAATCTTTGCATCTCAGGGGCAATGAGCATACACAATCTTGATCACTATGAAGAGAAATGAGGTTAAAATTAGGTTTCCATATATTTTCATGAAGAAAGTGCATAAAAATTATTTATAGGATTGAAACTATCTCCCCAGGCCAATTTTCAAATCCCAGCTGTAATGTTTAGGTTCTTTATGAACCTGTATTGCTTAATTACTTACACCCTTAGAGAAATCATACCAATGCTCACTGCAATTTAATTGACATTGGAGAGTGGTGTTACATGATCGTTTTAAAACATCATCAGGTTCTAGACCTTATTAGGCACAGCATTCTGAATAAACATGCACAATATAAATTAATCACCTTTTACCAGCATATACATCTCAAAAAGTAACATTTGAAATAAGAACTGAGAAAAAAGGTCTGTCTTTAAGTTGTACTGCTCTTCCATTTAATGACAAATGAAAAGAAAGAAAAAAAAAACCTTGGCTTTGCTTATGCTTCCGTAAAAGTCTTTAACTGGGAAAAGAGCAAAATTTTGCCATACAAGGCTCCTGGCCAGCCATTTAAAACTGGAGGTTGTTGTTCTGAATCCAAACTTGTCACTTCATCAGAGTTAGAGCATCCTTCTTGTATCTGGAGAACAGCTTTCTAGACTGAGTGAGAGGAGGAAGACCTGGCCTGTTCTTACTATTTCTCTCTGAGTACTCAGAGGAGTGCCTCCACGTGGTGGCTGTCGGTTTGGATGGGATTATCTATTCCAACTAGACTCTGTTTGTCTTTGAGGTTCTCCATTTCCAGTTTGCTCTACTCAACAGTGAAATTCATGCTTCACTGTCTAATGTCTCCTAAATTTCAGATTAGAACTTACCCTCCCAAAATCTTCAAGCTTCCTGAAAGTTTGGCATTTCACTTGGTCCATGACAAGTTTTGAAGAGACCACTTTATCATTTGAAGACCATAACAAACTTCACATACAATCTAATGATATATTTATGCTATGATTAATATTCATTTTTGCCAACTAGATGCCTAATTATAGTAGCTAGTTAATAAAACTCAATCTTTTCTATAGAAATGAAGTAGCCACATCAGTTAATGTACTGAGAGCTATTTAGGTCACCTGATCAAAATCAACATTAAAAAAATGCAGAATGACCTGGAAAGGCTCAAAATTAATCACATAGGTATGATGAATATTATTTTAAATAATATGTATAGTTATTTATCTACAATCTTGTTGTGAAAAGGAATATAACACATTAACATATTTATGTTCTGCAAGCATCAAAGGTTGTATGATTGTGAATATTTTCATTGCAAGAATACATTGTCCAAATGGATTCAATTCTTTAAAACACAATATAGCAATGCGGTGGTGGTTGCTCACACCTTTAAGCCCAATAATTGGGAGACAGAGGCAAGAGGATCACAGTGAGTTTGAGGTCACCCTAGTCTACAGAATGAGATCCAGGATAGTCAGGGATGTTATACAGAAAAACTCTTGTCTCAAAAAACAAACAAACAAAACACACAAACAAAAACAAACAACAAATAAACAACAATCTGACTGAAAGCATGGAAGGCTACAAGCCAGTTGTGGATGCGTGGATGCAAGATGAAACCATGCCAAAACAGCACTGAGGTGGGTTACATTTTATTTTTTTATATTTATTTATTTATTTTATAATTTAATTTAATTTTACATATCAGCCATGGATTCCCTTGTTCTCGCCCCTCTCGCCCACCCTCATTCCTGTCTCCTCCAGGGAGGAGGATTGAGTTCAACCTGGTAGATTCAGTCCAGGCAGATCCAGTCCCCTCCTCCCAGGCTGAGCCAAGTGTTCCTGTATAAGCCCCAGGTTCCAAACAGCCAGCTCATGTACTGAGGACAGGACCTGGTCCCACTGCCTGGATGCCTCCCAAACAGATCAAGCTAATCAACTGTCTCACTTATCCAGAGGGCCTGATCCAGTTAGGGGCTCCTCAGCTATTGGTTCATAGTTCATGTGTTTCCATTCGTTTGGCTATTTGTCCGTGTGGTTTTTCCAACCTTGGTCTCAATAATTCTCACTCATACAAAAAACCCTCCTCTTTCTTGCCAAGTGAATTCCTGGAGCTCTACCTGGGGACTGGCAGTGGATCTCTGCATCCGGTTCCCTCAGTCAAGAAAGCATGACAATTAGGGTGTTTGGCCATCCTATTACTAGAGTAGGTCAGTTCGGGCTGTCTCTCGACCATGGCTAGTAGTCTATTGTGGGGGTAGCTGTGGATTTCTGTGGACCTTTCTAGCACTTTGCTTCTTCCTATTCTCATGTGGTCTTCATTTATCATGGTCTTTTATTCTTTGTTCTCCCTCTCTGTTCTTGATCCAGCTAGGATCTCCTGCTACCCTAAGCTCTCTTTCCCTTTACCCTTACCCTTCATTACCCCCACTCATGTCCATGTTGTTCATGTAGATCTCATCCATTTCTCTGTCATTGGGTGATCCCTGTGTCTTTCTTGGGGTCCTTTTTTTCTAGGTAGCCTCCCTGGAGTTGTGAGTAGCAGTGTAGTCATCTTTGTTTTATATCTAGTATCCTCCTATGAGTGAGTACATACCATGTTTGTCTTTTTGAGTCTGGGTTACCTCACTCAGGATGATTTTTTCTAGATCCATCCATTTGCCTGCAAACCTCATGATGTCGTTGTTTTTCTCTGCTGAATAGTATTCAACACCATATCTGACAGAGGACTGATATCCAGAATATATGAAGAACTTAAGAAATTAGACTTCAAAATGCCCAACAGTCCAATTAAGAAATGGGCTATAGAACTAAACAGAGAATTCTCAACAGAAGAAACTCAAATGACTGAAAGACATTTAAGGAATTTCTCAACATCCCTAATCATCAGGGAAATACAAATCAAAAATACTCTGAGATATCACCTTACACCGGTCAGAATGGCTAAGATCAAAAACACTGAAGACACCTTATGCTGGAGAGGATGTGGAGCTAGGGGAACTCTCCTCCACTGCTGGTGGGAATGCAAGCTTGTACAACCACTTTGGAAATCAATATGGTGCTTTCTTAGAAAATTGGGAATCAATCTCCCACAAGATCCAGCTATAACACTCTTAGGCATATACTCAAGGATTGCTCAATCATAACACAAGGGCACTTGCTCAGCTATGTTCATATCAGCATTGTTTGTAATAGCCAGAACCTGGAAACAACCTAGATGCCCTTCAACTGAAGAATGGATAAATAAAATGTGATACATATACACAATATTTATTTATTTTTTTGCAAATAGAGTAATTCCACACTATCAACACTAAAACATACTTTTATTGAAAAGAGAAATGAACTTCTGTTACCTGGAAAGACTCCTCCCTCTCCCCAGAGGCCCTTGTTTTAGTCAATTTGGTGCTCTTTGGAGGAAGCAAAGAACCCATGCATGGTGGGACCTTGTATACAGAAGTTATGTCATTGGAATGGGCTCTAGAGGAAGATATTGGGTAATACTTTATCTCTTACTTTGCTTTCCAGGTTGTCATGACTGGACTAGCTTCCTCTGCCCCACAATCCTTCCATCAGTATTTGCTGATTTATCACAGACTCAAAGGCAATGAGACCACAAGAGCATTAAAGGAAATCTCTGACACCAGGATCTTGTAATTATTTTCCTCTTCTCAATGTGATTAACGTAGATATTTTAATATAACAGAATACAGGAACCAAGAAATGAAATTATTGCTCTGAATGTGCCTGATGGTGTGATTCAGAGTTATTTGGAATTGGGTTATAGGATACATTTGAAAACTTTACAGAAGCAGACTAGAGAAGGCTCTATAATGTTTTGAGTGTGGATTCCCGAGTGGCTCTGTTGAGGGCATAGATGATCATAATAACAGTGATAGAAATGGGAACAGAGCAGATTATGGTCATTAGGTTTCACATGGAAAAGTAAGTGATTGGTCATGGGGGCATTGGACTAAAAATTTCTTTTAATACTCTAGGAAATAATTGGGATGTATTATGAATAACACATATGTGATAGAGGCAGTATAATTGGAAGAGATCATTTCAGGAAACACAGTATTCAGATAGCAGCATGGGTTTTATTGGCCTCATTCAACATAAATTTCTGTAACTATCAGAAGCAAACAGCTATAGACTCTGTATTTCAAAGGGGCATGCATGAAGATGCTATCAGGAAGGGTGTGGTGACTAAAGAGAATAGAAACATTAAGTAGGAACCAAAAATGTTTTGTACCAAGACGATAGGATATATGTCAGGGATTCTTAGAAACTAGTAAGACACCGTACATCTCCATGATGTGAACATGAAAACTGTTTCAGATTTCTGTTTGCAAAGGCAGCTCTAGGATGCCCTCCTCTCCTAGCAAAGAGATGTCTAGAGAATTGTGTCCCAAGATTCATTTCTTGATATTCCAGTAGCATGAAAGTTAGTGGCCACTTTGGGGCTTGGGTCAAGTAGCCATTGGTTCAAGTAGCCCGTATCTCATGTGGAAAATTTAGTTATCACCCAGATGATGGTGTTTGGCAAGAAGGCAGACCGCAAGCTTGTAGGGTCATGGGTGGTTCCTTTAAGTTTTAAAAGAAAGTCTGAAAATCCAACAAGAGTATATCAGGGTTTGTATCCCTGACTGGAAGATGCATGAAAAATAGAGACTGAAAGGGAAACATCGGAACCTGTGCCAACTGATGCTGCAGCCAGGTAGCAGAGCCAGCCAAAGAGAAACAATGGAGACTCCAGTCAACACTTCATTGAGACAGGAATAGCTTTTTAAACTCATTGGTGTTTACAGTACTCCACTGAATGTTGCAAATGCTGGACCTACAGCTATCGTTTTTGATGTTCGCTGTGTGGATTTCAGTTTTTCTTGTGCCTGATTTCTTATGTTGTTCTTTTTTCTTTCTTAAATATGGTTTCACTCAGACCCCTTATATCATGTAAGCATAAAACTTGCTCTTGGACATGAAACTTTGGCAAGGGGTTGGGTAAGAATATAATTCAAAGTTTTGGATCAAGAATCACCCTAAATATATATTTGTCAAAGGTTTGATTCTCAAGTTGACACTATTGTGAAACCTTTCAAAAATTACTATCTAATAGATGAGAGTTAAATCACTGGGCCATGTCCTTGTAGGACATATTGGGACCTTTGGCCCTTGGTTCCTATCTGGTGTTATGTGAGCAGTTTTATCCTGACTAGGTCCTCCTTATCATAATGTTCTTTATCTTTCCATCATAGAGCTACTTCCATCATAGAGCTACTTCCTGTGTGTCTGTCTTTTTATAGTGTTTCTGTTCTGCCTTCTCATTGGTTGTAAACCCAACCACATGACTGCCTTGTCACGGCCTGTCTGTATATTTCTTCAGGTTTTCTATGATTGGTATTGAGATTAAAGGCATGTGTATCCAATACTGGCTGTATCCCTGAACACACAGAGACTTATCTAGCTCTACCTACCAAGTGCAGGTGTCCAGATTTCCACTATGGAGATATTTTTCTTGAAAATTTCAGTTATGGTGCTAAAATATATGTAAAAAACACTATATGTCAAATACCTTCAACTTTGGGCAGCTCAAGCTCTTTTCTTACTTGTAGAACACTGTAAACTATAAGGTAGAAAACAAACAAGCTTGAAATTCTTACTGTTTAAAGGGAAATTTATAATCTATTTATAAGGGCTTTCAAATTCTATGCTCTTACTAGATTTGCACCTTAGAATTCTATCCATTCATTTATATTTATGTAGTGTTTTATATTCTTGCTCTCTCTATCTGTCTCTCTCCCTCCCTCCTTTGCTTTCTCTATCTATTCCTCTCTATCTTTCTTTATCTCTTTCTGTCTCTTTCTCTCTCTTTAGACATGTTTTCCAAACAGTAATGGTATTTCTTTTTTATCAAAACCCTTATAAACACACTTCAAGAAAATGAAAGAAATAAGTGTGGCAGATAAATGGATGAAGATGTCAATGTTAGAAAGTTAGGCTTAAATGTGAAACTGCTTAGGAGTTTACAAAAAAAGTAGAAAATTAGTAGCTCAGTGTTATGTAAATGACACTATTATATAACACAAAGAACATATACATATTCTTCAGAATAAGTCCTTCATTTAACTTATTCAATAGCTATACTATCACTGATTTTGAAACCTATTTCCTCACATTTTTGACTCATTTTGTACAGTATGTTTTGAAGTTTTTCTGAAGATCTCATTTTTGTCTTCCAAAGCTATTTTAAAATGTAAACAATTGGATGAAATAAAGGGCCTCACTCTCTTTGTGACTCTCATATTAATAGTCACATTAAAATACTATAGATTCCACTACATTCTACACATAATTCTACATCCTAATACAACTGAATTTCTTCTTCAAGGAGAATGTAATATTTTATTGATGAAGTATGTCACTCAAATACATTCTAATCACTTCTAGTTGAATATTATGGGGAAATGTTTCCAAAATAATATGATGAAAGACATTCAACAAATGGGAATAAATTGAGTTATATATAAAATTTTCCAAATGTCATTTTTGTTTGAAACAAAACTCAGATATATGTACTGTAATCACATGATTTATCTTTGTAGCCAGAATTTCAAAGAATGTTTGCAGATCCTCAGTAAACTGTGCTGCAGAGGACTCCACTGTTAAATATCAAGTACCTTCAGTAAGCTCTGGAAAGGGAATAGCCACAGTTAAACAAACCTGGAATCAAGTTTCAGAGGTTAATAAAAGGTTTCTAGGAACAATATTTAATGTAAAAGTAGGTAAAGGTTAATTTCACCACACTAGCTCAAAATACAACACAGAGGAAAGAGAATGTCAGAAATAGAAGTAATCAATATCAATGGATGAAAGAATTTCGGAAATGTCATCAATACACTCTTGGATGTTCTTCCCAATGGAAGATTTTGATGTTCTTATTCTGTTCCAGATATACATGACTTGTTTTGGCAAGACAATGTAACTAATAGTGACATGTGTCACATCACATCACTATTAATATTTTTAAAGGCAAGAGGTGGTTTAGCACCTTTCCTTTTCTTTGACTTGGCAGTTTTAACAGTGTCTGTTGTAATGGAAACTTCTTCAGTCTGTGTCCGTCATTATCTATAAGGAGTGCTACCTCCTTGGTTATCCATGATGAACAAAAAAGATGTACCAAATCAAGTATTGCCATTTTCATTTAGAGAAAAAAATCTCTGTCTTCATTTATTGTCCATAATTTATGTTATCTGATTGATGCTGTAAGCCATGTAGTCCTTGATATCATAATTAGAAGGGATAGATAGATAGAGGAATGCTGTTGATTTGGAAGATTCAGAACAGGGGCATATTGAAGATGCTCCATTCATGTCATCAAAAAAAAAAAAAAACCTATATTTGGTGCTGGAATTCCATAACACAATCATAGAAATAAGTCACATAAATGAGTCAATGACACATGTTTCTAGTCTCACACAAAGCAAATACTACATAATGGGGAAAAGTTATATACAAATAGTTTCTACACTTTGTTCAGTTTTGTGAGCTCTATTCTGATATGCATTAAATGGTAGGGAACCCAAAAAATTCACATGCTGCTTCTCCATCTCCTTTCAAAGTTTTCAGTAAGAAGAAATACTAACAAAAGGACATCGTGATAGTTAAAGTGGTTATGGTAGAACACGTTATGTTAGGACAAGGAAAATGGATTCATGGTTCTTCTAATCACAAGTTAGAGCTACTTTTGGAAGGATCTGTGCTTATAGGAAAGGCCTTTGTGGTGGCATATCCTTATTGTTAAGGGTGGAGAAGGAAGAATTCTGAGAAACAAGTTGTCTACATATAAGAATTTGGAAAAGAATAACAACATCCTGTTAAGAAATGTCAACTGTGACTTTAACAAAACCATATCTTCTCTAAAGTAGGATAAGGTATGGCCTGAAGGGGAAGATGTTTAGTAAATGCCTTTATAGAAACTAGTACAAGTAAAGAGTCACTTATCTCTAACAAGACTTTATTCTTCTCAGTACTTGGGCTTGACTGTTCAATCAGTGGTTAACCAGAAGTATTAACCAATGTGTTAAAAGAGGATACGTGCTTTTCCATAACAATTTTCATCCAATCTTTCAGACACAACTCCCAAATATTAACTTTGGATCAAGGCAGGGTCATGCCCCAGGGAATTATAAAATAAACAATAACAGCATATGAAATAAATTGTTCCCAAGGTCATTTTATACACTGGCTTAAAAATAACGTTGACATTTTATTTCCCTTCCCAGCTATGGCTGGCTACTTTCTCCCATAGGGTACATGAGATCATGAGAACAAAAAAAAAGGTTATAACATTAAAATAAACTACACAAAGATATCCCATTTGAAGACTACTAATGTCTTCCTTTAACAAATTCCCAAGGGAAAAATTTGCTACAAAGTTAAAAGTAATTAAAATCAAGTAATACATTACCTCACTATGTAAACACAAAGAGATTTAGAGTCCCTCTATACACCCATTTTCTGTATTTTGTTAAGTCTTGGCTAAAAAGAGCCTTAAAACCAAGCACAGTTGTATATTTTTTTTTCCAGCAGATTCAATATGTGCTCTATTCTGCAAATGTAGTTTTACCACTTGAGTTTAAAGCTAACTGCCGCCCAAGATTATCACATCCTGCTCAATCACCACAGAATTAAAAAAAAAAATAAAGTGATCTCCTATTGTATACACTAAAAACATCAAAGTATCATCAGGGATCACAACTTTGATTGTTCTGAGCTCAGTGCTCTTAGGTGACAGAGGTCTGATACTGTCTCGGCTTCTACATGCCCTATAGCAATTAAATGGAATCCATGACTTCCTAACATTTTTCATGGGGCCCACTATCTATGGGAGTAGTTCATTTTCATACTCTGTCAGTACTATATCCATGGAGAATGATAATGCTTCACTCTCCCTAAAGAAATGGCATTTACTACTTTTCTTTAGCTTGTGAAAATACTGGTCACCATATTGAAGCTGGCATGCTTGCCTCTCGATATTTATTCATCTAAATTTCTGGCACACGCCCCCCCACACACACACACACTGTTCTTTATATATTAATGTTGAATGGGATAGGAGTTTTGTTTCTTTAAAAACCTCAGAGCTAATAGAACAACCTGCTGGGCAAGAGGCTGAATTGTCCTCATCTGTTTTTCCAGAGGAGTTACCTGCAACATATCCTGACCTTAAGCGGCTAGTGAAACTCATCTATCTGCACTGTTAGGAGGAGAATGTAAACCATCACCTTGCCTATCATAGCCTTTCCCTGACACTTAAATGATCAACCCTTTGAATGAAATTTTTCTGCTATGTGTTTCTCTATTGTGGTACAGATAATCCAATGTTTTATTTCTATTACTATTCTTTCATTCCCTTTAGGAAGGATCAACTGAACTTACAAATCCAAGTATTCAGAATGATGACCACAAAAGTGTCCATGCTAAGACAAGAATGCGTATGAAATCACAAATGCTGTTCAGATGATATTAACTAAATAAAATTTGGTTATTTTCACACAAAATTATCCTTTCTATAAATTTTGTCTAGAAAATACCAAACTGTGTTAAATTGATCCATTTCAACTCTTTTAGGCATAGACTAGAACTTTTCACTCACATTTCTAAAATAATACAACACAGCCAAGCTCTGTCTCCATATGGCTATAAAGGTGTTCATATAAAAATTCTCTCATTCCCTAAGCCTCATGCTTTGCTTTAGGCTAAGGGCCATCTACGCACATGCACACTTACCTATATAAAATGGCCACATACTTAATCCATGAACATCTGCCCAACAAGATTCCACTTACAAAGTGACTTTTTTATTAGTCCAGAATATGGAAATTCAAGTTCCAAATTCTAATTGAGTTTCTGTTCTTTGGCTTATGAATCTTCCATTTTGTTTCCTCTGTTTTGGTGATCCAAAGTAAGTACTTGGTCCCACAGAAAGTAACACCGAAATTTTTAAGTCACTCTCCTCAGCCGAGTTCAAGTGAGAGTCTTTTAAATACATAACCATGCTCATTTTATTGCCCATAAAACCGCACCCTGCTTCTTCATTCCCAATGGTCTTTCCCTTCCAAACAGGTAACACATTTGTTGATTATATAACATCCTTGCCAAACTTAAGCTAAGCATTCTTCCACTGTTCTGAGTAGAGAATAGAGGGTTAAAGCAAGGGTCCCAGAGTACTTAGGGAACTTATTAATGGAAACCAGGTTTGGGAAGCAGAATCCAGAAAGTTTAGTGCCTTTTGTATATATCCTGATCCTAAAACTTCATGGATAACCTTGCATTCTTTACTTTTGAAGATAAAGTTCTGAACTTAAAAAGAGCAAAGTTGATTTGTTGATTCATTCAACTAGACCCCTGCCCATGGATCCTAAGTCTATTATTCTTTTTACTATGGAAATATCTGCACTGATTTATGATTATACAGAAAGCTTTAATATCCTACAAGCAATTTCCCAAATCTTTTAAGATTGTGGTTTTACTTTCTCTATAAGGAAGAAAGTAAGTTAATCTTTCTGTACTTAGGTACAATTTTCAAATAAAATTGCAATGACTTTTAGTTTACATGATTTGAAGCAATGTATTACTCAGATCTGTCATATTTAAATGAGTTAAGGTGATGGTTGATTTTGACTGATTGAGTAACGTCTAACAGATTAGTAAAACTCTACTATGTGCTTGATTTGAAAGTGTTTCTCTGGAAGATTAAAGGACAAAGGCTGCTAGCACAAGGCAAGGATTCTTTCTTTCTCTGCTTCTTGTCTACCAAAGACGAACTGCTTCATTGTATTCAATCTTTCTACTATTATGGATTTAACCCTCTGAATCCATAAAACAAAATAAATCCTTCCTCCCCAAATTCTTAATCTGAGGTATTTTGCTAAAGTGACAAAAAAGTTAGCCCAACGTAGAAAATAAACATTAAAAAAGTAGGGTCAATTTTTTATGTAAATATTTTCATTTTATAATTGATTTAATTTTACATATCAGCCACAGATTTTCCTGTCCTCCCTCCTCCTACCCCCAGGCTTCCCCTCCAAAACCCTCCCATTCCCACATCCTCCAAGGCAAGGTCTCCCCAGGGGAGTCAGCCCAGCCTAGTAAATTCAGTTGAGGTAGGTCCAGTCCCCTCTTGCATTCACCAAGGCTGAGCAAAGTGGATCAACACTTTTATGTTATGATAATGTAGTTGAGAAATGTTTGGAGAGACTAGGAAGACGGTTCACTGCTAAGAACACTTGAGGTAAAGCAAGAGGACTTGATTTCAACTCTTGTTATCTATGTAAAAGGTTGAACTCAGGTGTACATGTGCATGTAACTTGGGCATTATTAGGGAGTAGATACAGAAGCATTGCTGGGCCTTCCTGGCTGTCAGCTTAGCTCCAAGCTCAGTAAGAAATTTTATCTCAAGGGAATAAGGTAAAGAGAGATTGATCTGGACATTGGACCTCCTCCCCTAGCATTCATGCATTCATAACATGTGCACCACACACAGACACAGACACACACACACACACACACACACACACACACACACACACACCAACACACACACATGATGCTTGTTTGCAAGAATATTTGGAAAATCTCACAAATGGGCATTTTAAAAAAATCCCTGTCAGCAGGAGTTAATTGTATTTGAACATTCACCTAACCCTTTACAGTACTTGTCACTCTGAGGATTGTGCTCCAGCCTGAAAGAAATCAGGTGAAGTATCCCTAAAGCTCTTGGTCTTGGACAGAGAATTAAGAGGCCATGTTGTGTTATTGCATTCACAGGCTTTAATTTATGGTTCTGTCTACTACGTGACTAATTCATACTTCTTGCCACATCAGTATAATGTGGAACTTCACACTACTTCCTAGAAGTATATAAAATCAGTAATAGTCCTTTATTTGGGGAAATTCTAAGTCTTTCCAATATACTTCCCTCTCCCCTTTATTCCAAATACTACTCAGACTAGCCAATGATTTTGGTGTCATCCATATGATGTTGGTCTTTATGCATGAAGAATGCAAGAGTTATGGGCACATGGAGTCTTCCAACTATGTTCTAAAGAAAGGCTGATAGGCCAAGTCATAGATGGCAGGGTCATGATTTCTTTAGACAGCCCTTGACAGGGTAGCGTTAAGCTATGAGGGTGAGGACAATGATATAGTGGAAACTCCAGGAAGCTGGAGATGCCAAGAATATAGAATATATGTTAACAAAAAGAGACAGGCTCCAGAGGCAGCTCATTAAAGAGGCCGTTGTTTTTACAACCAGACCATAAAGGTGGGACTTCCCAAGACTTTAGAGCTCCCATAATGCCACTTGAACTCCAGTTTCATGATTTAACTGGATTTTTTAGCTTTGGTCCAATTTTTTCTTGCTACCACCCTTCTTATTTCCTTTAAGAACAAAAATGTTTGCTATGTATCCCAGTGTGTTGAAACTGTATAAAACTATGGGAGCTTCTGGAGATGGACTAAATTTATTATTGGTTATGAGACATATAGGAGCACTTGGATGAGCATGATTAGAATGTTATGGTTTTTCAAGTTTTTCAACGGATGGATTTTGGTGTCAGGTTAACAATGGGTAGGTCTGTGATGGTTATACTTGCTTTCAAGCCTACTTGGATTGGAATAAAACTCAAAGGTAAGTAAAGTACTCCTTGGGTAGATATGTGGGGGTATTTCCAGTAAAAAAGAGGAGAAGACTAGCTCTGAAAGTGGGTCACACCACTCATCAGCCCGAGAGTTTGGATGCAATTGAATAGGAAAGAGAGAAAGGCTACAATCATATAGATTCTTTCTCTGTCTTTCATGATCACCAGCAAGTGGGCTGCTGTACTCCATCAAACTCTCCAAGTGTCTTCTAGAGACAGACTAAAACTTCTGGAAACCATAAACCAGAATCTTTGTGTTTCTTGGGAGTAGTTCCATTGGGCACTTTGTCATAGCAATGTAAAGCCTATTACAGGACGATGAAAGAAAAAACTACCACCCGTGATGCCAATGTTGAAATGAAGCCAAGATAAAAGATCCTCAGTTTGAATGCAAGCAAGAGTGATGTTCTGTAATAGTAGAATCATGTTTCTCATCCTTAGAATTGGCTCCTTTTAAGTTCACACATCCTAAAAATCAGAAAGCACAAGAACATATTTCTCTGGATCCTGTGACATTATTGTTGCTTTATTTGAAAGAACACAAAGAACTATCTCTTGCTTGGTGGACAAAGATGCTTTGCCTGAAAAGCTTACAATAAAATTGAATGAATATGTTAACTTATTATGCAAACCTATGCAAAACACAGGCTCTACTTGTAGCCTAATAAAAATAAACCTTTATTTGTAGCTATTTTTTTCTCTATGCATTATGTGATCACACTGTCATAGCAGAAGTAAACTTAGCCCCTTAAGGTATGCCAATGAACTCTGCAAAAATAGTGTACGAGGTCTGTCTATGGCAATGATAATGTTGTAACCATTGTCTAGCAAGTAACTCTACACTCATGTTAATTACAAGTAAACAAGATTAAACTTAGTAGAATAATGGAGGCAACTGGAAAAAAGATAGGATTCAGATAGAGAGGGAAGGGGCGAAAAAGGATAAGGCTCTCTGAATTACTTTTCTATTGTGGGGAAGATGGCAGATATGTGGCTATTTACAAAAGGAAGTTTACTGGGGCTTTCAGTCTCAGAAGTTGAGTTCACAACCATCACTAGGGAGAGCGTGGTAGCAGCCAGCAGGTGTGTTGCGGGAGCCTTAGCTGAGATCTTACTCCTGATCCACAAACGTGATGCAAAGTGGGGAGACTGGAAATGGCATGAGCTTTTGAAACCTCAATGCCCATCCCCCAGTGACACACCCCCTCCAAGGCCACACCTCCTAATACTTCCGCAGTTCCAGCAACAGGGACCCAGGTATTCAAATATTTGAGACTACAGGGACAGTTTTCATTCAAACCACCACAATAGGGATAAATATAATCACTGTGAATTGTATGTATGAATAATATTGTCAGAAAGTGAAAGAATAAAAAGGGGACCATAGTAGAAAGGGGGAGGAAGTTCATGGAAAACTTACCTGGTTTCTACACTCTTCCACCTCTGCCTGTCAGCTGCACATGACCTTAAAGATGCTAGTTAGAGTCAGCTTCAGTGAAGTCATTCCTTACTAGGATGTTTTGTTTATGCATCTGTTTTTTGAGTCACCCAAGGCAATAATCTTCTGGAATCATTTGCTTTGATATAGGGTTAGTAAATACATGATTCTTCCCCATGTATTTTCAGGAATAAGAACACAACAGTTGTCCAGCAAACTTTAATTAATTTTATAATGAATTTAATAATATCAAGTCTAATTCCTATTAATGATGTGAATTCCTTCACAAGCCCACCTAATAGAGTCAACTTTAAGAACTCAAAGACCATATATGCCTCTTAGGAAAATTCATGATTTCTCTACATTCTTTATAGTTAAATAATGATCTATTGGCAGTTATTATAACTTGAACTTCATATTCTGCTAACATTTTATCATAAGTGGAAAATATTTCAGATTCCTTTCTGTTTCATCTGAAATTTTGTTAAGAATTTTAATATTTAAAACTGTTCACAACCAAGCTTATTAAATAAGGCATGCTGAAAGAGCATAGTATTGATTCTTTTTCTAATATACTGTGCAACACAAATTAATACCAAATAACTAAAAATATAATTCTGATATTATTTATTTTTAGTTAAAAATCTCATTATCTTTTTGCAGCTTTGTGTATGCATGTGTGTGTATGTGTGTGTGTGTGTGTGTGTGTGTGCGTGCGCGTGCACTACTGTATATAAGTATACGTACTTGCATTCTGTGGCACTCTTGTGGAGGACACAAGACAACCTGAGTGTCTTCCCTTTCCTCCCAGACTGTTAGAGACAGCTATTGTTTGCCATTGCATTAGTCAGGGGAACTAGTTCCTGAGTGTGCAGTGGTTTTCCTGCTTCAGCCTCCCATACAACCATAGGAGCCATGGGAGTACAGGTACACATAAGCCATCCTGCTTTTTGTTTTGTTTTGTTTGGGGTTGTGGCTTTTGAGGATCCAACTCAGGCTCTCACAGCTTGACTACAAGCATTTACTTATATTTATTTCAGGGATGAAGTCTATTGCTTCCCCAGAGCAAGAAAAAAAGCTCATTCCAGCTGTTAACCATAGAGAATTTTTAAATTAATAAGTAAATGGGCTTTAAAATACATATTTTTAAAAGTTAAAGTGTGACTTTTACCTAAGTTTAAAATGAATAACTATTATCTTCCTTTCAACTTAATAATTCACAAAGCCATCTAAAATGATAGTCTTTAAAAGTAGACTTTAAAAATCAAAGGTTCATATTAGCCAGTTAAGAGACATGAATGAAATGAATTTATTAACAGAGACAATATTAGTTAATATCCCATGAGGCCATAATAATAGAATTATCTTTTCCATTAGACAAGAATCTAAAAATACACATAATAGTTAACAATAATTAGTGCTCTAATCAAATATTAAATAGTACAGTCAAGCATAGGTGTTTTCTTCTGTACAATTTTTGGTGAATCTGCTAAAAAGGCAGGAAAACTAAGATTTGAAAGGGGGAAAAGTCATTCATGTTCTTTAATTGAAATTATCACAATTATATTTTAGCAGTTGAAAAAGAGGTCTGTAAAGTACAATTAATACTGGATTAATAATTTTATTGGGGACTCTTTCTCTTTAAAACTTAATTGAGATATTAAGGAAGAACAAGCTAATGAATTATAGTTACAAGCACAACCATTTTTGCTAAGCAGAACACTGATTTTAAGGTAAAAATCCAGATGTAATAGTGTATTTCTGTTATCTCAAGCAACTGAGAGGCTAAGGTTCAGGGATCACGAGTTTGAAGCCAGTCTAGGCTATAAAGCAAAATTGCCTCTAATACAAACTATATTCTATTTAATACAAACAATGAGAGTAATCAAATAAGACAGACATGAGTGGCCTTACTTCTTTTTTTAATTGTATTTAAATAGCATTTTTTTTTCATTTATTTTACATACTGACTGCAGTTTTTCCTTCCAGAGGTCCAGTCCCCTCCTCCCTTCACCCAGGCTGAACAAAGTGTCCCTGCCTAGGCCACAGGTTCCAAACAGCCCACTCATGCACTAAGGACAGGGCCTGGTCCCACTGCCTGAGTGCCTCCAAAAGAGTTCAAGCTAATCAACTGTCTCACCAAATGGTCCTCTGAATAAGTGAAGTCTATTTCATTACATGTTAGGATAGCTACACCAGCTTGCTTCTTAGGTCCATTTGATTGGAAAATCTTTTTCCAACTCCTTACTCTGATTGTCTTTGAAGTTGAGATGTGTTTCTTGTATTTAACAGAAGGATGGATCCTGTTTTCATATCCATTATGTTAGCCTGTGTCTTTTTATATGTGAATTGACCAGTGATTGTTAATTTATGTTAATTTTGGTTTAGTTGGTGGTGGTGGTAGTGTGCATGTGTGTCCTTTCTTTGGGTTTTGCTGGTGTGAGATTATCTATTTTCTGTATTTTCGTGGGTGAAGCTAACTTCCTTGGGTTAAAATTTTCATTCTGGTACTTTCTGTGGGGCTGGATTTGTGGGTAGGTATTGTTTAAATTTGGTTTTGTCATGGAATATCCTCCTTACTCCGTCTATGGTGATTAAAAATTTTCCTGAGTACATTAGTCTGGGCTGGCATCCATGGCCTCTTAATGTCTGTCCAGTACCTTCTGGCTTTTAGAGTCTCCATTGAGGAGTTAGATGTAATTCTAACAGATCTGCTTTGATATTTACTTTGTCCTTTTCCTTTGCAGTTCTTAGTATTCTTTCTTTATTCTGTGTGTTTTGTGTTTTAATTTTTATAAGGCAAGGGGATTCTTCTTTTTTTTGTTTTTTCTTTTTTTTTGTTTTTTCTTTCTTTCTTTCTTTCTTTCTTTCTTTCTTTCTTTTTCTTGTCTAGTCTATTTGGTGTTCTGTAAGCTTCTTGAACTTGCATAGGCATGCCCTTCCTTAAGTTGGGAAAGTTTTCTTCTATGATTTTGTTAAATATATTTTCTGTGCCTTTGAGCTGAAATTATTCTCTTCTTCTACCCCTATTATTCTTAGATTTGGTCTTTTCATGGTGTCCCAGATTTCCTGGGTGTTTTGTGATAAGAATTCCTTGGATTTAACATTTTCTTTGACCAATGAACCTATTTAATCTATTGTATCTTCAACACCTGAAATTCTGTCTTCCAACTCTTGTATTCTGTTGGTGATGCTTGCATCTGTAGTTCCTGTTACCTTACCTAGGTTTTCCATTTCCAAAATTACCTCGGTTTCTGTTTTCTTTATTGCCTCTATTTTCATTTTCAAGTCATGCTCTGTTTTCTTCACCTGTTTGATTGTTTCTTCTCAGCTTTCTTTAAGGGATATATTGATTTTTTTCATTGTCTTTTTTTCAATTTCTTTAAGGAAATTTTTCATTTTCTCTTAAAGGAAATGAAATCATCTTCATTAAGGTTGTTTTCTTCTGCTTCATCTGGGTAGGGATGTTCAGGTCTTGGTGTTGTAGGACTACTGGGTTCTGGTGGTGCCATATTGCTCTTTATGTTGTTGCATGCATTCTTAGATTTCATTTACCCATCTAGGTTTGGGATAATTATAGGTCCAGGTATTGGTTCTTGTGGTGTCTTTGTTGGATGGGTCTTTTGTTACTTTATTGTCTGTTTCTCTTATTGTCTTTTGATCTGAATGGCCAAAGGTTCTGATGGTTGAGTGGTCCTTGGGTCTAGTAGGATTGTCTCAGCTGAGGTTTGTGAGCGTTTGGGTGCCTACATGCAGTATATCCTCCAGTTCTTCTGGCTTGTTTGGGTTTTACTTGTGCTTATGGACTCTGTTCTTCCTACTAGTGAGGGTTGTACCTGTGCCAATGGAGACTGTTCTTTCAACTGGTGTAGGTGGTTCTGGTTCCTATAATGGCTGCTATCCTTCCTACTGGTGTAGGTGGTACTTGTGCCTAGGGTCTGCTGTTCTTCCAATTGGAGTATGTGGTGCTTGTATAAGGGCTGTTGATGTTGAGTGGGTCATTAGCCAAGGGGAAGATGATGGGATCAGTGATTTGGGGCTTTGGAGGGGGCCATAGAGGTTACAGAGTCCAGTGGGGGTCAGGGGTGGAGGTGCAGCCTGTGCCCAGGTCTCTCACCTGTTTAATCTTACTTCTTGATGAATGTTGTTCAGGATTGCCTTTGTCTTTAATTGTGGAAATGTTCCTGAGAGATTTGACCCCAAATCAAAAATATTCAGTGCCAACTTATTCAGCAACCATGGAGAAGAAAGCTTTGCCTTCAATTCTATGGTGCCATGTCAGGAAGTAGCTTTTCCATTATGTATTCTGTTTTTATCCCAATAAAGGACCCTTTCATATAATCACTTCACCAGCCTCAGCAAAGGAGTAGGGAAAGCTAGCTAAACACAACCAGAATCGAGCAGGTTATGAGGTGGGTGTATTTTGAAAAATATGCAATCTTCTACTTGATTGTTACTAAACATTGAATAAGTGTTTTATATAATTCCCTAGATGTATTGAATAAAACATTTCTAATGTTTTTTCTTCAGTTAAATATATTTAGAAGACTA